>NC_046301.1:42380713-42690879 GCF_004115265.2 Rhinolophus ferrumequinum
TCTGAACTAACAAATTCCTGAAAAGCCAGAACATTTTTTATTACAGTACTTAATATGTTAGCCTAGACTGGCGGGTAAATTTATAAAATTCTCAATCTTTTTAATCTTTCAGTTTTGAATTTCTCCTTTTCCTTATTGTCAGTACTAAAGGAATTGAAGAATGGAGCCTCAACCTCTATGTGGGGAGGAAAGGCTAGAAACAAGGGAAGTCCCTCTACATGTTAAGGAAAAGCTAGGGATTGGAGGAGATAGACAGCTCTAAACAGTTAGGGAACCGGTAGTGTGATCAGCCCAGGAGAGCTCTAGAATTTTGCAACAGGAGTATAAACATCCCCAAGGTCATGGGACGGTGGCTTTCTGGACCCATCATTAGAAGTATCCTGAAGTTAGGAAAGAAAAAAATATGTATCAAGAGTAGAACAGGCAGAGTGAAAGACATGGAAAAGGAATATAAAGCAAATTAAATTATCATGTTTTCTAATGTTTTTCTCTTTTAGGTTTAAGTTATAATTTTGGGGTACTTGTGTCCTTCAATTTTAGAGTCACAAGCAGAACAGGCAAGGGACATTTGAGGCAGTAGGAAGTAGAGGAGAGGGCTTGGGAATCAGACTAGAATTCAATTTCAAACTTTTGCTATGATCATGTGTGACTCTGGACAACTTATTTAGCCCTCAAAAAACCAAATTGCTCTGCTTCAAAAGCACTTGTTATCTCTTTTGCTGCATTAATTGATTTCAAGTTTTTTCTAAAATGTGTCAGAAATCCACAAAAACCAAAAAGTTGATATTTTGACTATTTTATGCATTTAATAATAACAATTTGAGCTGCTTTGTATATAAATGCCATTTTTGTGTATAAAAAATTCCTATTGTTATTCATTCTTGAAAAACACAAAAATATAGAAAAATGTGCATCTACTTTCCTAAGCTTCCTTTCTGGAAGTTTCCATCCACAGTCAGCGGATGGAAATATGCATTTGGATATATCCAACCGACGTAGCAAAAGGGTTATTTTAGTCAGGCAAACAAAAAAAATACTGTGCCCTAAGGTCAATCAATATTAATAGGATTATCTTGTCTGATTCTGTGATTCTGATACCCCAAATAATAACACCTTGACTATTTCCCAGAATCCTGGATTTTCTAACAAAAACAATTTTATCCTGGAGTTTTGCTATGAAGCTGGGTCATGACCTTTAGGAATATGATAAATATGTGAAAATGATGTTTTTTTCTATTACAAACATATTATAATAAAACTGGTAACCATGATATTTTGCATTTAGTTTCTTTTAACAGCTTTATTGAGATACAATTAAACAGATTAAAATATACAATTTGATAAATTTTGACATATCTACACACTTGTGAAACAGTCACCACAAACAGTATTGTGAACATATACGTCACTTGTAAAAGTTTCCTCATACTGGTTTATATTTTCTCACCCACCTCTACTCATTCCACCTCTCCCATCCTCCCAACTGAACTATTGCTGTGTACTTGTTTGTATTTTCTAGAATTTATCTGAATGAAATTTTATGGCATGTATTATTTGTTTCTGGCCTTTTTTCACTTAGCATAATTATTTTGAGATTCATCCATATCGTTACATGAATCTATATTTTATTCCTTTGAACTGTTATGTAGTGTCCCCTTGTATGGGTACACCAGATTTGTTTATTTATCTGTTGATACATATTTTGTTTTCAGTTTTTCTGCCAGTTTAAAGTTGCTGTAAACATTAATGTATAAGTCTTTGTATGGAAATGTGCTTTCATTTCTTTGGGGTAAATACGTAGGAGTAGAATGGAAGAATCATATGTGACTGTACAAGAAAATATCATAGTTTTCCAAACTGCTTGTACATATAATAGTTTTCTATTACCACTGTAACAAATTACCACAAACTTAGCAGCTGAAAACAACAGAAATGTATTCTCTTACAGCTCTGTAGGTCAGAAGTGTGATACAGATCTTAGTGGCTAAAAATCAAAGCGTCTTTCCTTTCTGAAGGCTCTAGGAGAGAATCCATTTTGTTGTCTTTTCCAGCTTCTATAGGCTGTCCGCATTAGCTCATTTTTTCCATCTTCAAAGCTAATAACTATCACATCTCTTTGACCTTTCTTCTATTGTCACATTGCTCTTCCACAGCCAGGAAAGGATCTCAGCTTTTAAGGACTCATATGATTACATTAATCTCACCTAATAAAAAAAAAAAAAAGAAAAAAGAAAAAAGATCAAATTTAATTGGAAGTAAATAGAATAAAGGAAGTGGTAAAGAATGAACTTGACTGACTAACAACTGCCTAATTTTAAGATAAGAGGACCAGTGGGGAATAGGGAGTCTGGAAATAGACTTACACGTATGGGGACAACTGGTTTTCAACAAAAGTGCAAAGGCAATGTAGTGGAGAACAAGAAGTCTTTTCCACAAGTTGTGGAAAAGTTGCATATTCTTATGGAAAAAACATGATCTTTGATCCATATCTCACACCATATACAAAAATTAACTTAGGATACATCACAACCTTTAGTATAAAACCTAAATCTATAAAACTCGAGTCTGGCTAGAGATGTATCAACTTTACTCATTTTATACAACCAGCTTTTCGTTTCCTTGAATTTTTCTGTTGTTTAACTGTTTTCTATTTCCTTGGTTTCTGCTCTATACTTTATTATTTCATTTATGCTATTTAGTTTCCATTTAATTTACTCTTATTTTTCTAGATGCTTAAGTTGGAAGCACCTACTACAAAAAGATTAAAGCAAACCTGGTAACCTTGGTAATTGTGTGTGTTTTCCTCTATTTCATTATTAATAAAAAAAATTTGTTAAATTTATTTGTTTGTTTATTATTAGGTTGGTGCAAAAGTAATTGCAGTTTTTGCAATTATTTTTTAACCTTTTAAACCGCAATTACTTTTGCACCAACTTAATACTTTGGGCAGTTAGTCCTTTGAAAATCTGATTCTCTTTCCACTTTATGCAAGTAAACTTTTTCTTTTATTTTCTAAGTACTTCTGTCCCCGAGTCTTTCTTTAGGCTTCCCACTGAGTGTGTAGGTTTTTACTTCAACTGTAAAATCAAGATAAAAATACCCAATGTAGCTAGCATAGTTCTGAAAAAAGAAAAATTCGTATAATTTGGAAATTATATAAATGATGTTATGTAGCGGACATGAAACAAATCTTATTTATCTTTGTATTCCTTGGCACCTAGGAATAGAACCTCATATGTAGGAGTGCAAGCACTGGTGGAATGAGGAGATACAATAAATTTAATCTCATAAAATAGTATTGTTGGGCTTTAGCCATATTGCATTACAAATTAAAACTAAAAAATGTTAAAACAGGAAAGAACTTTGTAAAGCAGTCTGACATATTGAAAAAAAGAGCAGGAAATAGAGCCAAAAGACATATGTTTGAGTGCTGTCATTTGCTCAGACCAGTTAGTTGGTTTTACATTTTGTAAATGTACAAAAATTAATTTCCCCTACTAGCCCTCATCATTAGCATAAGGATATTAATTTCAACCCAGCTCAGTCTTTCACATTAAGTTTTTGTTGAAGATCAAGTGAGAAAACACTTGAAGTGATTTGTAAACCGTTTAATTGTATACAAATACAAAGTGATGTTTTTATTTATTACAACCTTCTTATTTTATAGATGGAAGAATCTGAATCTTTAATGAGATACATGATTTATCAGACTCTCAACAATATGTAGGTGTAGTGACTGAATGGATCACTACCATCTATTTCCTCAGCCCCTTAATCAAGTACTATTTTAAACCCTCAAGAAGTCTGGAATATGTGCTCCAGATTGGGTATTTGAAACTAAAAGCTTGGTCTCAGCTTGAAACTCACCTAGGGAACTGGAAGAGAGGCTCTTCCAGTTTGTAGGAGAGGACAAGCATATCCAGAGGAATGACTGCCCCGGATTGGGCCCTAAGGATATGTAAGAGATATGGGTTATCCTAATACTTGAATGAGGAACAACACTGTTTACACAATTGGGTTTTTTCCCTAAAAGGCAAAGCACAATTTATACTGTCTACCTAAAATAGAATATAAAATCCACTAAATGCAAAAGATATCAAATATACTTCCCCCCCCATTTATTCCTTTTACAATTCTTGTAAAGTACTCTTGTGTGACATTATCCAGCAAGAAAATGTAGATTTTTTTCCAAGAGTTTTACAGATTACCAATGCTTGGTCAATGTGTAGATCTTAATTGTTGTTGCTTTGGTGTTTAAAGTATACCGGTGGTTCTTGAAACAGCGTTGGGTTCCTTCAGACCCTTTCCATGAGGTTACTAAGAGTTGGGCTGTCATGGTGGTTCTCCCAAACTGCAGGCGTTTCTAAAATCTATATTGAGAGTTCAAGAAATTTGATGAATGAGGAAAAGAAAGCCAAATGGCGTTTTTCAGTTTGCTCTACCTGTACCAACAATGCCAACGTTATAATTAAGAATATTGCTTCAATAAAATTTTATTAATCCAAAAGGCCACTAATTGGAATTTTTCACAATGTGGGTGTATGAGGTTGAAGTTTACCTTTACCTTACTGAAGATAAACAGGTTTACTATGATTTTAAATAATCTAAAGGTAAGGATTAAACTTAATTTTAGAAAGAAGTGCAAGGAATAATTTAAAAGGGTTTAGAATCTTGGGATCAAGGAAAAATTGTGGAAAAGTGAAGCAAGTCAAGGAGCTGTTATTTCCTGATGCATCCACATCTTCGTGACCTCATGAGCCCCTGCTTTCTTACTCACAAACCTGTCAAATCTTCCTCGGAGAGCAACACCCACATTGAGGTAATGATTTACTACACTTTCATAGTAAAGAGTACTTCACTTTTTTTTTTTAAAAGTTGCCTCGAAATTAACAATGTGAGGGTTAACCAAAGCCATACGTTTTGAGGCAAGTCTCAGGAAGGATGCCACTTTTCATCAGAGAGAAGGGAGGATTTTTCTAGAAATTCACCTCCCTTTCTCCTTTCAACAATCCAACAAATACACCCACGGTGAATTAGGAATAGTAGTAAATGCTGACAGTGAAGCAAGTAAAGACACAAAGACGTAGTCCTGGACTCACATCTGTAATCAAGTTACAGTTCCTAGTGCACCCTTGACTTTTGTGGCAGAGCAAAGGACAGGGCACTAATGACACACAGGTGCCACTGTAGTACGGATTTCATTCAGTTGCCTCTCAAACTTAGATGGTCACCAATTTTAAAAGGCCAAAGAGACATGTGCCATAAACAATTACAATGATAAGTAAACATGAGATAGTGATAAGTAAGTGTGATAAGGTCACAGTTGGTCTAGGAACTCATAAGAGAGGCACATAAAAGCAATGATATCACAAAAGAGATTACCATTGAGCTGAGAGTGAAAGGACATAAGAGTGTGTCTTGTGAATAATGGGCCCTAAAGCTATTCGCAGTGAAAGACCGTGTGAGAAATCATGGGGAGAAGAAAGTACATGACAGTCTGTCGTATCTAATCCAGCAGAGGTTACATTGACTGGGTAAGGTGAATGAGTTAGGAGAAGACGGACATGAGACTAGATCATGCCTTTTAACTTCTACAATAGGATGCTTGCCTTGTCCTCAAGGGAAAGGATTTTTAAGGAAGCTCGTGAAAAAATATTGAATTTGAATTTAGAAATATCACGGTGACAGGATTGTTGTGTATTAATTTCCCACCCCCCAAAAAAATATGCTAGAGGAAAGGAGTAAGGCCACTATTGCAATAATGTAGGTTGGTAATGAGAACCTGTCCTACAATGGAACCAATAAGAATGGAGAGGAAGAGTGGTTTGAGTCTGATTTGGGAGATAGAGTTGCTTGTACTTAGGGTTTGATAGGATTAGGGGGTGAGGAAGAGGATGACTTAGGCAAATTGAGGCAGGATTTAGAGATGTAAGCTCAGTTTGAATGTATCAAAATGCGTGTGCGCTAGTCCCAATGTACATCTTCTGTAGCTCTGGGTTGACTTGATATTCCCAGGCTACAGGTCCTCACCCACCATATAGAGAAGTCCCACGATTATTTCAAATGATTTCAGGGGTTCTTGGAAAAGTCTCAGAATATTTACCATTTTTCAAAAATTTCCAAGTGCATGTTTAGTGCCTACACACAAAACCTATACTGGTTAACACACCTTACCTATTTCCCCACCTTTACTTCTTGTTTTACTGCATATACTATGGCACACGTTTGTTGTAGGCTAACCTGGCATCCTTCCCCAACCACCTCTCTCCCTTGTTATCTTCACAAGGATGATGGAAAAGCTAACTGCACAGTTATTTGTCTTCCCTGCAGCAGTGGTGGCCATGTGGTAAAATTCTAGGCAATGGTGCAGAACAAAATATTCTGGGGGAGTCTTGTTTTTAATAAATAGGACAAACAATTCTAGCACTGTCTTTTCACCTCTTCTCCCAGGCTTGATAAAATACCTGGATCTGGGATAGTTATCTTGGGTTCATGAGACTCCCAGAGACCTGGGCACTGATACTTTTGAGCTGCTAAGCCAGTTTCAATGACTCCAGACTTTTCATTGTATGAGGAGAAAACAACAACAACAACAAAAACTCTCATTTGTTGAGGTCATAATGTGAGGTTAAATTAGATAACTTTTAAAGTCCCTTCCAACCCTGGAACAGAAACTTAAACTTGAAAGGCATTCTCAAGTCCTTTGTCTCTGAATAGTGTTCCATGAAAGATCTTTACCCTGCAATGCCTCTAATAGGAATAATTGTTGATTTTAATGTTTAAGGAGACATGTCTACGTGTATCAGTTTGGTCCGCTGAAAAGCAGACAGCAAGATGGAATCAGATATACAAGCGATTCCCAGGAAATGCCTGTGCAAGCAGGAACAGCTTTCAGACTGTGATGCTGATTAGATACCTGTGCAAAGAAAGAGGGATGGAGGGATTGGATCCCTCCATCCAATGTCTGAGGAAGAGCCTCAGACTTCATTGCAGTTCTGGGAAGTTTTGGTCATGCAAATATGTAGGAATAATCCAGTTCAAGTGTCTCTGCCATGCTCAGTTATTGGCTGGGAGCAGTGCAGGTAAAGTATGTTCTGGTTTGAATAAGATGGTGTATCTCAAAGTGTGCCAGCTAGAAGCTGTCAATCACCTAGGCTCTTTACATCAGGCTCTCTTGAAAGCAGACCTGAGTGGGTCAATTCCATCCTGTGGTAAAAAGAAAATATAAAGTATAATGAGGTTAAAAAATTATTGGGGCCAAATTATTCTGTGTTGGTCATGTTAACGCAATCAGACCCAAGGCTAAGGACCCGAGGAGTAAATACACTAGGGTCTTGCAGATGGACACCCAATTTGTCAACCTGGGACACTACTCAAACACCAGAAAAGAAAAAAAAGTGGTCTTATTATTTTTTATGGATGATACCAAACATCTCCCCAACCAGGCTATTTTACTCTCTACATCCCAAACCTGAACAACATGTCTTCCTATTAGTCATGCTGGGCTCTCTGCAATGCCTCTGTCTACATTCCACTTCCCAAACACCCCTACCTCAAGGCTGTACCCAAGTCCCCATCTGTATGACCCTTCTAACTGCAAACACCTAACGGATATTATTATCACACCACTGTTTACCAGTTAATGTTTCCATTCTTATAATATTAGTTAGCTTGCCATGTCATTTAAAATTTAGGTTATTTGAGGGCGGAGACTATAAACTATCTTTTAGATCACCAACTTTTGAAATTTCTCTTTTCTTGTTTTGTTGGGTAACGTGGGGAGAGAAAAAGGAAATGAGTGGAAAGCCAGCCTGCTTTAAAGATAGGCTCAGCTAAAAGAGTGTATGTGTGTGATGTAGTGATAGAAAAGTAAATATTACTTGATGTAATGAAAGAAATTCCAAATTTTCAGACTATGCTGATCTGCAGATACAATCTGTGTGTCGCTTTCAGTCACAATGAGACTTCATAGGGAGGATCTATAATTTTTTTGAAACTGATAAGTCTCCTTCCCCTAGGAAATCTTATTTCCACACCCCTATTGATTCTATCTCAGATCTATGACAAAGCTCTATCCTCATTATCATCATCAGATTGGTTGGATGGTTCTGATAGGCTCCTAATTGGCTTCCCTGTTTTCATTCCAACCCATCATTTACCAGCATCTAGAGAGTCATTTTATAAAATCATAAATAAGATTGTCATTTCTTTGTGTGAAACAATAGTAGACTAGAAATATGAAAACATTCTAATTCCAGGTATTCTGCATTTGATTTTCTTTCTCTTGGAAGCTTTCAGAATTTTCTTCTTGTATTGTATTTTAACTCAGTGGTCTTCTAAATCTAGAAACTTATTTCTTCAGCTGTGAAAATTTTATTGTATTCTTGCTTTTATAAACATCTTTTTCATTTTCTTTGTTTTTAATTTCTGCTAGATTGAGCCTCTAGTTTTTTGTTTTTTTTTTAATATAAGAAATACATTTTCTTATATTTTGAAACATCTTGCAATGTTTTCACTGAGAGATAGATTTGCTAAAATGTTAGTCACCAAACTTGTTTATGAGGATTATGGCACCTTTGACACTTGACTTTAGGGTCTATTCTGATATATTTAACCTTTCAGTTAAGAGACAAACTACGATAAGTGTTCATTTTTTTCCCCGCTTGCTACCTCTTCAGTAATTTCACTTGTCTTGTCTGGAACTGATGAGCTTGCTCAGAGTTTAACTTAAAAATTCACCAAAAAATATGTTCACTTCATTTTTGTTTCTTCAAAGCAGTGAAAGAAATTGGGTTGTTAGAAGTGAGGGTAAAGTGCAATGTAATATAAATTTAGAAAGTAGGTCAGGTCCTACTTCTGTGTCACGGATAAAAAATGAATCCAAGATTCAGAAAGGGAATATTCAGTAATTGACACAAAGAGAGAAATCCCCGAAGTCCAAGTCATTTTTCATTTGGTTATGGAATTCAGGAACTCTAATCAACAGCATAAACTCCAGGGAAGGTAACTCCAGTCTGTGCACTGTTGAATTTACAAGGTATAATAGAATTTTTGGAGTGTAGTCAGTAAGAGGCTAACAGAGAGCGAAAGAGGAGGAGGCCCGTGGTCAGGCAGCATGGGGTAATGGGAAAATCACTAGATTAGAAACTCAGTTTTAATTCTAGTTCAGTCCTTGTGGACAAGGGTCACATAGCCACAGTGTCTGCTTGTGGCCCAGAATGCGCAACAAAATGTAAGAATAAAATCAAACATCTGACGTCTTTGAGAAATATACATTTTTATAGAAAAATAACAATTCTCACGACTGACAAACTATTTCAATTTACAGTAGGATCAGTGATAAAGGACTGACAAATGCATTATTTTTATTTATTCTTTTTCTGATTAGAAAACTGTCAGTAAATGAAAGTGAAGGACTGGAATTAAAGGAAGTAAAAGCTTGTAAATTTTGGTCCATTAAACATAAAAAGTTTAGCTGAGAGTTTACTGATACGTGGAAGGAAAGTGATGTCCTCAAAGGTTTCAGTGATGTTTTCTAGAACAGTGAGTAAAATATATGATGAATTTCACAAACTAAAGCATTAGTATGTTATTCTTTGTGCTTGCAATTGTCTATGGTTATTTAGGGATAATCTTACCCAAGGCAGAAACAAGTGGTATTATGAGTTGTGAAGATTATTTCTTGAAATAGTAATAATTCAGATATAAAAGAAGTGTTGCTAGCAAAAGGAAAGTATTTTTAGAGAGGCTATAAAGACTTCTTTTATGGACTAATGCCCATTTAGCTGGTACCATTAAGATGCTGTGTGGCTGGTAACAAGTAGATTGGTTAGACAGATCTGAGAAACAATTCTAGCTCTAAGAATTTTTAATAGACTATTAACTTCTGAACCATTCACCAAGTGGAATAAATTTAGAATACTAGAGCATTTATGATCTACCCCTGTGTCTTTCCACTTACTGATGCCTCTGGAAAATGTTCTTCCTTTAACCTTCACCCAATCTTTGCACCTTAAAAACTCAGCTCAAATATCATTCCTTAGAGAAGTCTTTACTAATCTGTTCTTTTTCATTTAAAGTCAAATATATTTGTTTTCCACACCATCATCAGCTGAGTAAGATGTTTATTGCTGTTCCTGAAAATTGTGGGTCATTAATCTGTGTCTTCCCGTGGACCATATAGACATAAGGGCAGGACCTTCTATGATTGTTTTCCCAGTTCCTAGCACAATACTTGCTAGGCTAGTTATTTTTATTAAAATAATGAAGCAAAGGGAAGCACTGTGGATTTTATAATTGGAAAACCTGGATTTGAGCCCCAGTTCAACTCCTTTCTAGTTGCTTTACTCATCAATTATTCTATCAGGTTTTCAGTTTTCTTAGTTTTCAATTGGAAATAATAATAACCTTGTTATATGCTTATTGAGATGTAAATGTGAGATTATGTAAACCTACTTTGTAAGCAGAAAATGGCACACCGATATTACCATTGTTTTTGTTCTATAAAAGGATTGAGGTGTCAGAACTTGATTTTGTTATACCCAACAAATGCTGCTATCAAATGCCTATATACTGGGGGGTGCCAAAAAAATGTACACACATGACTTGTATTCATCTTTTGTTATTGGTATATATTGAGTATTACAATTTTAATACTGTTTTTTCCTTTCTTAAAATATGTTTACATGTTTTTGGCACCCTCTATATTTTAAAAGTCACAAATCCCTCCACAAACATGATTCCCAATTAAATTACATTATGAAAAACAAAAGTATCAAAACTCCTATGATCAACACTGAGGAAGAAGGGCATGTTAGAATGTTTGGGAGTGAATTTGTGGGGCAAGAGGAGAGTTAATCTGCACCCGATGTCACTGAAGTGGGGACGGGGGCAGAAAAGACACAAGTATATAGCTTTTTTGCCAATGTTTAGATGAATAATTAGAAAACACATTTCTACAAAATTTATGATTAAAGTAATACTTATTTAAAAATTATCAATATGGATGTCATGTTGTCTAAAAGCAAACATTTATAGAAAAAAATTGGTTTTGATTGTTTCCCGTACTTTTAGTTATAGATTAAAAACACCCAACAACTTTGGGAAAAGATGAAATAAATTATGGTGAATGGGTTGTCCTTTCCTTGGAAATAAATTCATTTGTCAGTCTTCATTTATGTGGCAAGAAACCCCGAGTAAAGGCTACTAGATATGTAGTCAGAAGGTCTGAAAGTAATTACCATATAGAAGTTAAAAAAAAAATGAAGAATGACATTTATTTTATTTATATAAATGTCAAATTTATATAAAAGCCAAATCAGGACTTCTGTTTTGGGAAGAATGGACAATTTCATAGCAGACCAATACTCCCACTAAAATTAACTAGAAAGTCACAAAAAATATAATTTAAAAGATTTAATAAGCTCCTGAGAACCACAGAACTATGAGGACTACAGATTAAAATTCTAGGAAGAGGAAACTTTTAGATAGTGAAGTCAAATGTTCAGTTTTGTCTGTGGATATTACCTGATTTTGGGCCTCGGCTGAGAGTCTGGGCTCAGCCCAGGCTGAACTACTTCTGGGGTACAGAATAAGTAGCAATGATTGTAGGAGTCATGAAGGGTCTTAGCGAGAGATTTGGAGATGTAAAAATCCTTAAATAGATTGCCAATTTCCCCTTTAATACACTTGCTGAACTACAAATTCTGCATGGGATGGGAGACTAAAGAACTAAGCCCAAATCTCAGAAAGCTGAGAAGAATTTTCTGCATCCTCCTGCTACCTGGAAAACAAATACTTACTAGGAATAGGAAACCTGAAGGCAACAGATAAGAACTGGAAAAAAAAAAAAAAAAAAACCCTGAGGATTGGTGAACTGACGTAGATACAGGGCTCCTACATTTTGTTCCCCCTGAAGGCACTTGCAGATCTGGGTACAGCTATAATCTAAGAATCCTACTTGACCTCCAAAAGAAGACCATTGATGTAGATAGAGAAATAAGCAGAGCTTTTGTCATTTACTTAGAATTGGAGTGATGATATTGGAAACTTGAGGGACTTTAAAAACAGCTGCTCTCCCGCTCAAGACTATTGTCAAATTGTGCTGTTATATGGGACGGAAGGCTAAAGAGCTGAGCTGAAAACCTGTGAAAATCAGAGCAGAAATTCCTGCAGTTTTTCATTGCTGAAGAAACGAAGAATCACAACGGTCTTAATTGAAAGCACTGAAGAGCTATGTCCTAGGAACAGGCACAAAAAAGGACTTGACTGGGTCTTAACAGAACTAAAACTCAGTATTGGCCCAGAGCTGTCTGGGTTAAAGTGACCAGTCTCCTTCAACTATTAAACAAAGGGAAGAGGGATCCCTCTCTTGAGGAAGATAAAATAATTTGAGCCATCTACAGTTTTTTACCCAATATGTGTCATTCAATGAAAAATTACCAGGCATGTGAAGAGATTAGGATATACAGCCAAACCCTAAGACACAAAATAAAGACTAGAAGCAAACCACGCAGCAAACCACATATCAGAGTTATCAGGCAAGTTCTTTAAAATAAATTTGATTATTCTTGATTTGTTCAAGAAAATAGAGGAACACAGGGAAAATAGAAAGAATGCAGAATTTTAGCATGAAATTGGAATACATGTAGAAATATCAAATGGACATTACTGAACTGAAAAAATACAATCTCTGAATTGGTGATTTTAAGAGCAAATCGAACATATCAGACTACAGAAGAGTGAACAATCAATAGAAAATATCCAGAATGAAGCACAGAAAGAATAGTTAAACAGTATAGAACAGAATATAAGAGACATATGGGTCATGCTCAAAAAATTAAATATATATATATATATATATATAATATTATGTGTATAGTATATATATAATATAATATAATGTAATATATCATAATATTATATATATATATATATATATATATATATATATATATATGTATTTCAAGAGGGAGAGGAAAGAAAATAGAAAACCAGCTGTTTATAAAAAGATAAAAGATAATAGCTGAAGTTTTTTCAAAAGTGATAACAAATCATCAGTCCATAGCTTCAGGTAGCTCAGGGAAAGCCAGACTGATAAATACAAATTTTAAAATATCTAGGTACATCATGGTCAAATTGTTTAAAATAAAAAAGACAGAGAAAATCTTAAAAGAAGTTAGTGAAAAAAGGCATATTACCTTTGACGGATCAACTAACAGCTCACTTTTCTGCAGAAGTGATGTAAGTCAGAAGAAAATGTAATACCTTCAAAGTGCTGAAACACAAATTACCAGCAATCTAGAATTCTATACTCAGCAAATATATCTTTGAAAGATGAAGGTAAAATAAGGACACATTCAGAATAAAACTAAATGAATTAATCACCAACAAGCCTATGTTTTAAAGATATACAAGAGAGTTGTACAGGAAGAATTAATGATTCCAGTGAAAATACAGAAGTACATGAAAGAATGAGAAGCACAGGAAAGAGTAAACATGTGGATAAATGTGAAGAAATATTGACTGTAGAAAAGAATATTTGACTGTAGAAAAGAATATTTGTCTTATGTATTTAAAATATATCTAGAATTAAAATGTGTGACAAAAATAACATGAAAGGCATAAGGGATAAATGTAGTTAAAGTATTGTAATTTCTAGCATCATTGGGAAGTTGTAAAAGTAATACTTATGCTATCGTGTACTAACTCAAGAATGTCTGCTATAATATATGGAGTAATCACTATAACTAGAGTTATACTAATTGCATTCTTTATGTTTGGCTCATTTACCTCAATATAATGAGAAATTTATCCATATTTACTAGAATAAGGACATGCTTTTTCTATTTCCAGTTTGCTGAGATGTTTCTGTTCTGGAGGCTGGGAAGTCTAAGATCCAAGTGTCAACAAGTTAGGTTTTATTCTGAGGGCTCTGCTTTTGGCTTGTAAGTGTCTACCATCTTGCTGTGTGCTTACATGACTTCTTTGTGCATAGATGGGGAGAGACAGCAAGGTCTCTGTTGTCTCTTCTTATAAGGGCACTAGTCCCATCCTGGAGTTCTTAATCTCATGATCTCATCTAATCCTAATTACCTCCCCAAAGCCCCACTTCCAAATACCATCACACTAGGGGATAGGGCTTCATATGA
This sequence comes from Rhinolophus ferrumequinum, assembly GCF_004115265.2. Lineage (NCBI taxonomy): Eukaryota > Metazoa > Chordata > Mammalia > Chiroptera > Rhinolophidae > Rhinolophus > Rhinolophus ferrumequinum. The sequence goes on from NC_046301.1 coordinate 42,394,864, forward strand.
ATTTTGAGAGGACACAGCATTCAGTCTGTAATATCATTGTTTAGGAGCCAGTAGTACTGGAAGAGCTGGCTATGTTCTAATTCTTGAACTGGTCACTTGTTACATGTAAAAATACAATTATTATACTTAAAATCTGTGCACATTTTGGTATACATATTATGTTTTAAAAAACAAATTGCTCAGAAAACTACATGATGTCCTTCTTGTATGTATTACAACTTCATGGTTTCTTGCTTCTTTTTAGATTTAGGGTAAGTGCCAAGGCAGCTAATATCAACTTTGAATCCTTCTCCCACTCTAAGGAGCTTTATTTTGTATTTCTCAAAGTGAGACAGACTTCCAAATATGAAGCCTTATTTTGAACATGACTTATAAAAATTCAGTACAAGCGATAAATCTATTATCAGGTTACAATTTTCAAAATTGAAAAAAAAAAAATAAAGACTTTGCAGGAACTTAACTTCCATGTGGCCTTTCTGCAAAATCCTGAATCATTCTATTTCATGCCTTGGATCCCCACAATATGCTCACAGTATTGTGAGGAAAGGTTCTATAGAGCTGAGCAAACCGAACTCAGATCCTGGCACTTCTCTCATGCTGCTTTTCCTGTAAAATGTTAAGCAGCTACTGGTTTTGTTGTCTTTTTAGAGGGAACACAATGAGTAGTATAAATTGTTCTTGACCAGTTTTTATACATATAAGAGAAACATTGAGGGAAGCTGTGTCTGGGGCTGCTAACCAAGTGATTTTTTTAAAAACTGCAATTCATACCGAAATCTCCAACATTTTCTTTCCCTCTCAAAGACATGAGCTAAGAGGTAACAATAGGGAATAGAACATCACCCCTATATATCCTGGCTACTGGTCTGGGGGTGTAGAAATCTATCCTATTCTATAGAGGCTGACGCATGTAGTGTCAGAATAATATTGTGTTTATGTTGTCCCACTTTTCAAACTGTTGTTTATAAGCTTTGCAAGAAGGGCTGCTAAATAAGTCTTCTTGCTTAGAATTAAAATATAATTAAACAAAGAGAGACAATTTTCTTTTTCTGACTACGGACCATGAGTTTAAAATAACTCGGTCTATTAATCACTAATCAGATTTTCTAGATTGCCAAGTAAATATTTACCATGATGTAAATCCTGTATTATTGTGCAGATTTCATCATCTGTCAGGGATATAAAATCATAAAGCATCTTTAACATCTGCTTTACTTCATTGCTTTAACTCTTGAATTGCCTATGATGGGTCACTGTAGTTTATTTACATCTCTCAGATGGATTCTCTTTTCACCAGCTAATGAGCTTCTGCCTACTCACTTACCCCTAGATGTCTGCTAAAGCTTTCTTATTGGTACTCATTTGCTTTTCCCTCCCCAAAAGCCCTTCCTGTCCTCCTCCCTTCCCATCTCCAGGTCTACCTTTATAAAATGAAGATCTGAGCATGCTACTCTCTTAGTTAAAATCCTTTCACATTTTCTCATTCCTTTCAGGGGAAAATTCAAAGTCTGGCTTGGAATATAAAACCCTTCATCACCTGGCCTTTGTCCCGTTACTGAGCTGAATAACCTTGGCCAATACATCATAATCTCTGCATCTCAATTCCCTCCTTTGCAAAACTGGGATAATAGCGTTCCTATTTCCCAGGACCTTGGTGAGGATTAAATGAGATAAGGCATTTAACAGACCTAGCTCATTGCCCAGCATGGAGTAAGCGAGGCGATGCTGGCTGTACTATTATCGTTGTTCTTATCCCCTCCATTCCCACCACGTGCTCCTTCTGGTCTTCCTGAACCTTACCGCTGGCCACATCAAGCGCCTCTTTCATTCTTCCAAACCCACCTCCCAAGAGCCTACGGACCTGCTACGATTCAGACACCAAGCCCACTGTGTTTTTTCTTTAACACACCAACAATGAACTCACTTCTTCGAGAACATGACTGGGTGTCCCACAAATTTAACTTGATTCTGACACTATCCACCTCGAGATAGCATGAGATCTTACAAGTGAAGCGAGGGCTCAGCCCTCCAAGACTACCTCCACTTCAGATGCTGATCTCAAGTCCAGTGTGTTACCTGTGCTGCTGACCTACTGGCTATGAGTCAGAGGCTCCCCAAATCCTCTTTGGGTTCAATTAATTTGCAAGAACGGTTCACAGAACTCATAAAACCAGTTTACTCACTAGATGACTGGTTTATTACAAAGGATGAAGAGACGCATAGGACAAGGTCTGGGAGGGTCCTTAGCACAGGAACTTCTGTGCCTGTGGTGCTGGGGTACATCTTCCTTCCAGTACGTGGATGTGTTTACCAACCTAGAAGCTCTCTAAACCCTGTTCTTTTGGGTTTTTATGGAGGCTTCATTACATGGGCACGACTGATTAAATCATTGGCTGTTGGTGATTCAGGCCCTATCCCTCCCTGGAGGTCAGAGGGATGGAGGGAACTGAAAGTTCCAATCTTCAAAACCCCTGGTTGGCTCCTTTGGCAACCAGTCTGCATCCTTAGAAGTTTTCTGAAGGTCACCTCATTAACATTACAAAAGATACCTTTATGGCTCTCCTTAGAAGGAAATTCCAAGGGTTTTAGGAGCTGTGTGCCAGGAGATGGGACAAAGACTAAATTTATCCTTCTTATTATAAGCACAATGCCACACCTGGCTAACTTCTTTTAGTTTTATCTGAAGGGTGATCCGCTTCAGCAGCGGTCTGCAAAGCATGGTTCTACTCTGTATGTCTTTCATTTGGCTTCTTTTGTCTTTTCTGCACCATTCCTAATGTGCCTGCAGACATTTCAATGAGACAATCAACGCGTGTTATTGAAGGTGGGTAATAGAATCTTCGTTTAAATGTCTGTGGATTTCTTAAATAGAATTCTGGCATTAATTGCATTCGTCTGTGTGTGTGTTCAAAAAGTTTATATATTGATTTTGGCTTGAAGTCTTTACATTTTGCAGCCTTTAGGTGCATACGGTATCCCAAAATGGTTCATTCTTCATAGGCTGCCAGATCTCTACTCTCTTGTTACTGCCTGGGGAACATTGACAAGCACACCCTAGGGTGGGGTTATTACTCTGTCCAGCTACAAAGAGAGAGGTGAGAGCATTATCAGTCTTTGGTTCTAACGAGTGGAATGGCTGTAAGCTGTACCCCAGTATTGTAGCTGAGGGACTCTTTCCTAGGGTTTGCAGGTAAAAATTTGAAATGGCCACGACAGGCCTTGAGATGCATCTGACATTGTCCTTGGGTCACCTGACAGTGACAACAACAAACATCTTCAGTTGAAGCTGAGCGCACTTGGCATTTTAAAGTCCTTGAAGAAAAAAAAAAAAGAAACAGGCAAGTTTAATTACTGCAGATGAAATACATCAGGAGAATCTCATTGGAAATGCAGGCATGCCAGAAAGCCTTAACTGCAGTTGTCTCAGCGCTCTGCCAACAAGGGTGATTTGTTTCAGCTTCTGAAGGAAGAGAATGCACAGTCTAAGGGGGGTGGAGGGTGGTGGTGGGAGGCAGATTAAAGACATAGTCTCCAGATGCCTGCACACTCTGTGCCTTTAAGAAAGCACCTGAGGAAGTACAGACAAGCTTGTGGGGCAATGTCCTCAGTTCTAGTACCTGGATGCACACTCCCACCCTCCTCATGGCTACCAAAAGCCTAGTTTCCAGCTACTGGAAACTTTCATTTTCACTGTCTACCCAATATGCTCAGCTCACTTTTGTACAAACTGTGACTGACTCTACCCTCTACCTGGAATGTCCTTCCCCAAGTCCCTCGTCATCTCTGTCATCTCCGCTGGGCAGGATTCAGTTGTTCTGCCTCTTCTACATTGTTTCAAATATGTCTGTCTCCTCACGGAACCCTAAGCAAGTTGACACATCTATTTTCATTCTGAGGAACCTACACTTCACCATATCTTAATATTTGTTAACTCTGTATATCCCTACACTTGGCCTGACACAAAGCACATGGTCCATATTCAGAACAAATATTAACAAAAATAACATCATTTTGGAGTGTTTACTACTGGGGCAACCCTGACCACTTTCCATGCATTTTCTCATTTAATTCTCTTAACATCTAAATAATCTTGGTATCCTCATCACTGCAATTCTATAGAGGTAAGTAATGCCCAAGAACTTAAGTGACAAGTGCCATGTCACAGAGCTTGTAGGTGGCAGAGGTTGTTGGTGAACCCAAATCAAATGATTCCAGGACACTGGAGCTTAACTTTTGCAGATTCTGCTTAGCTGGCACTGCATAGTGGCGTGTAATTTGTTATAAAACAATATGATTATAAATAGCACCATCATAAAAATGCTAATATTCTTTACAGCAGTAACCTCACCCCTGGCAATATAGCTGATGGGAATAATTCTACAGAAGAAAAAAGCCGCAATATAAGTATATAAGGGCAAATCTTAAATGTGAATATTCAAAAGACAAATCGGTAAAGCTTGGGGGATAAAGAGTCATATCTCTTTATTTTAATCTTGTTGATCATTATAAACTTTTCTATAAATTTTTATATTTTTATTTAGAAGTATTCTTTTAATGTATTTTAAATATACTACAAGAGCAGGCTATCACTGAGGAACTTTTCTTTCCTAAATGAGCTAAATAACTGCATCATCAATTTTGTGATGGGTTCCTTGGATTTTTAGCTACAAAACAGCATAATCATGACAATAGTAGCTAACATTTGTTGAGTTCTTAGTTACATATTGTTCTATGCTACTTACATTTGTTAAACCAATATTCCAAACAACCTACTTGTCTCCCTATCTTATAGGTGACAGACCAGAGGTACAGAGAGGTTCATTAACTTGTCCATTTCTACAGAGATCGGAGGTGGCCGGTGTAAACCCAAATATCTTGTTCAAAGTTGTACCTTCACATCTAGCCCTGAGCACCAAGCTGGGCAACTCTGGGCCTCTGAATTTTCCTGGGTTAATCTATCGCTGGACCGGGTCTGTTTCTTGCCTATAATTATTTTGGCATTCCATTTCTACTCTAAGTAAAGAGTGACAGACATGAAATCCAGGCTACTGCTCCAGCAATATCTCAGACTTTCTTGGTAGCCTTTTCCAAACTTAAGTTTCAATAATTTTATAACACGTGACAAGCATTTACTGAAGATTTTTAATGTTCTCAGCAACTATGTCAGGGATTCCAAGACCTTCAGGTTTAAAGATTTCTTAGAAGGACTCACAGAACTCTGTTAAAGCTGTCATAGTCGTAGTTAAGATTTATTACAAAGTAAAATCACACAAATTAAAATAGCAAAGGAAAAAGAGTGCTTAGAGCAGTGTTTAGGAGAGTCCAGGCATAAGTTTTCAACTGTGCTCTCACCAATGGAGTCAGATGAATAGCACTTACTTCTCTCAGCAGTGATATGGGGCAATACCTCCAAAGTATTGCCAGTGGGGAAGTACCCCTGGACCTCTGGAGTCCAAGGTTTTTACTGGAGGTCAGTCACAGTGGCATAGACTGACTGCACGACTGACCTTAACTATTCAGCGTCTAGCCCTCCTGTCCCTGTCCAGAGGTCAAACAGATAGTGTGGCTCAAAGCCCCCAAGGGAATAAGAACAGGTGTTCATCATAGATCACATTGTTGGCTGAAATCTGGCTTGTCTCAGGTCACCAGGTATAACAAAGATACTCTTACCAGGCAGAATATTACTGGGGTTTATAAGTTACCTCTCAGAATTTGGTAAGGGCCAGGTCCTTTCTTTGGAATGTGCAGGGTCTGAGCACCCAAAGCCCACTGAATTAACCCTTGATTGCGTAGCAATAAAATTGCATTTATCTCAAACAATAGAAAACTCTTATGGTGTAGCATCTTCAAAATGTGTTCCACAAAAGCATGCGTTGGGATACTAAGGCAAAAATCTTTAGCATTTGTATGTATTTCCGTTAAGTTATAGGAGTTACTAAGAGATGCATTATTTGATTTTCTGCCACTTTAAACTGAAACTATTATAAAACTTTTTGTTTACTTTGGGTTTATAAGTAATGGCAAGAGAATAAATTTTTACAACATTTGAATTGAGTAGAATTATTTGCCACTATGTTAAATGGCCTTCGTCTATTGTGTTCTTTATTTCTCCCGGCTGTGTTTTGCTCTGCATCTCTTTTTTCCATTATTGTCAGAGCTTAGCGTCATTTCTTACATAAGCTTACTTCTAGATTTAATGTCCTTCATACTTTCTAAACTTGGTGAATCAGAAGCTGTATAATCAAGGTCACTTGACTAGAATCTAAACTAGGGATATGTAAATTCTAGGAGGTTGCGATTTCATGTATGTTCTTTGTCATATGAAAGGTGGATGTTTAGAGGACTCTTTTGTTCCAGGAGGTTTTTGGCTGCCTTCTGAAGAGGTGAGATTATTAGATAAATGCCATTAAATAAACTAAGTTATTGGGGAAGATATAAGTGTTTCTCTGTAGTCTAAACTATGTTTTTCTCATTTTCTCATTTCTAAGAGATGTATAAACACACTATAAAATTAATTATGTAGAACATTATAATTGTAGGTATATCTTGTACAAGTACATGTTGGGATGGCCTTCCAAATCAGTAAGCAAAGGATTGATTAGTCAATAAACGGTATTTGGGTAAATGGCTAGAAATTTCAACAAAATAAAATTGCTTTTCTCATTCTCAATTTATAACAAAATGTGTCCAAGATTAGGTAAAAATGTAATTAAATACCTAAGAATAAAATAGTAGCAAATGTTAAGTGAATATTATAATTTCTCAGTGTGGCACTATGGAAAAAGAACTATAGAAATATGATAATTTTGACCACGGGAAAAAATATTCACCATTTTGGCAAATAGTAATCATGATAAAGTTAAAAATAAAACTGACAGACCATAAATTGGATAAATCATTCTCAAATTACGTGATAGGGAAAGATTCAATATCCTTGATATATGAAATCTCTTCCAAGTAAATGAGTATTTCAATAGTAGAGTAAATGTATTGCTATGTTACAAGCTCTTATAACAGTGTCTAGCTCATACTAGGAGGTACATTTTATTTTTAAAATGAATGAATAGTGCATAGACATGTTAAGTGGGTAAGTTAAGAAATTCAAATAGAAAATTACTATATGAAAATATGTTCAATCATGTAATTAATAAAAACATAAATTAAAACAGAAAGAACTTTGGTTTGTGTCTCTCAGAAGATCAGTGATAAAAAGAGTTGCAATCAATGTAACAATATTAACACTGTTGTCAGGATTTTAAATTAGTACTTTTTTAAAGAGGGATATTTGTTAATATTTATCAAGTCAGGTTATAGCAAAACTGTACAAAAATATTCATCATAGCATTGTCTATAGAGTGGAAAATTGGAAATAAAAAATTAAATACTCATAATACCAATTCAATTAGAGTACATCCATGCAATGAAATATTATGCAGTTATTAAAATGATACTATAAAGGTATATTTGATGGCATAAAATTGACAAGGATTTATTATCTGTAAAATGTTTATTAAACAATATATGTAATATTATTTGTAGATAAAACATCTGGATAATGTGTGATTAGAAAATAATTCTGTATAAATTTCTCTCTATAAAATTTAATGGATATATTTCTTTGTGGTCAAATTAAGAAAAATTTTAGGCCTTTTTATTATACACTTATGTATTATTTGAAAATATTATAATAAAACATTTTATAACCATAAAATCAATATTTGTGTATTGAAAATAAACAAAACAAGTAGAATTTGTAAGACTTCTGGATGAGATGACACAATGAGCATAAAGTTTTATCTGTTTCTCTAATAGCCCTCTCCCCATTTTTTCTACCCCCCTTCATATTGCCTCAATAAAACGATCAGCAAAATGTCATGAGGAAAAACCATCATCAATGCTATAATGAAGGATAGGTGTCATTCATAGTCCAGAAAAGGAATCTGCAATATCGAGTACAAAAGCGACTGAGTTTAAAGGAAAACGAGACTAATTTGCAATGTTCACTCCTGAGAATATCTTGTTACTGGGAATGCATACAGGAGACCACAGGAGAACCTCACCATCAGTTCCTTATCTGGAACGATAAAAGAACCAAACTGGAGGACTGACATTACCCTACTGCAAGACCTACTATAAGCCAGCTGTAATCAAGACAGGGTGATATTAGCAAAATAGTAGGTTAACAGATCAATGGGACAGACTAGAGAACCCCATGTAAATATACTCAACTGATCTTAAAGGAGCAAAGGCAATGCAGTGGGGAAAAAGGACTGTTCAACAAATGATATTGGAACAACTGAACATCCACTTCAAAAGAATGAATCTAGACACAGAACTCACAGTCTTCACAGAATTTAACTCAAAACAAGTGTGATTTCAGGTAACTATTGTGGTAGCCATTCTGTAATGCATTTAGAGAAATGCTTAAAAACACATGGAATAAAGATGGTTATAAGTGTGCAAAGAAAAAGAAAACAAAACTTAACACAGATCACATCTCTAACTGTAAAATGTAAAACTACAAAATGCCTAGAAGATAACAGAAGAAAACCCTCATGACCTTGGGTATGATGATTTTTTTAGATAACACCAAAGGCACAATCCATGAAAAAAAACAACTGGTAAGCCAGACTTCATTAAAATTGAAAACTTCTGCTATGATAAAGACAAAGTCAAGAAAATAAGAGAAATCCCAGACTAGGAGAAAATATTTGCAAAAGACACATCTGATAAAGGACTGTTATCCAAAACATACAAAAAAACTCTTAAAACTCAATAAGGAAATGAAGAACCCAATTAAAAAATAGGGCAAAGATCTTAATAGACACCTTGTAAAACATGTACAGACGGAAGTTAAGCACATGAAAAGATGCTCTACATCATATCCTATTGGAGCAATGCAAATTAAAACAATTGCACATCTATTAGAATAACCAAAATCTGGAACACCAAATAGTGAAGAAGATGTGGAGCTACAAGAACTCCCATTCATTGCTGGTGGGATTGCAAAATGGTACGGTCACTTTGGAAACACTTTGGCAGTTTCTTGCAAAATTAAACATATTCTTACCATATGATTCAGCAGTCACACTCCTTGGTATTTAATCCAAAGAGGCTGAGACTTCTGTTCACACAAAAAACCTGCACACAGATGTTTAAAGCAGCATTCTTTTATTCAGAATTGCCAAAGCTTGGACGTAACCAAGATATCCTTTAGTAGGTGAATGGATAAAAGAAAAAGGATGCATCCAGACAATGAAATATTATGTGGTACTACAAAGAAATTAGCTATGAAGCCATGAAAAAACATGGAGGAAACTTAAATTCATATAGCTAAGTGAAAGGAGCCAATCTGAAAAGGCTCCATACTGTATGGTTCCAACTATATGACGTTCTGGAAAAGGCAAATCTATGGAGACAATAAAAAGAGCAGTGGTTGCCAGGCGTTGCGGAGAGGGAGAGACGAATAGGTGAAGCACAGAGGATTTTTAGGCCGGTGAAAATACTCTGTACAATACCCTCCTGATGGATATATGTCATTATACATTTATTCAAACCCATAAAATGTACAACACCAAGAATGAACCCCAATGTAAGCTATGGACTTTGTGTGATTGTGATGTGTAAGTGTAGGTTCATCAATTTTAAAAAATGTACCATTCTGTTACGGGAAGTGGATAGTGGGGGAGACTGTTTATGTGTGTGGGGGAAAGGGGTCTCTGTACCACCCCTCAATTTTGCTATGAACCTAAAATTACTCAAAAAAGCGGTCTTAAAAGTATTGTGTATATGTTTATGAGTGCATAGATATATTAGATAGATAAGTAGATAGATGGATTGGTGGATAAATTTGCATAAAGGAATTTATAATAAATAGTAGTGTATTGTGTTAACAGTGCTTAAAATTTTGATTGGGAATTAAAAAAACATGTTGGCTTTCTTAATACAGCTTTGTACTTTTGCCAGTTTGTACAAAGCTGAGCTTACATTTGGGGGGGGGAATGACATCTTTAGATGCACAGTTTAACCAAAATAAGCACTTTTGTAAGGTAAGTTTGAGGCTACCTGAGTTTTGTAACTCTTGCTGGAGATCCATAAATTTCCAATTATAGTCACTGTCTTAAGACAGAATGTGATTCTATTGTTTTGTTGCTGTCTGAATTGTCCTCGTTTCTTACCAATTCATATCAAGTCATGTGCCCCCATAACTCAGAGGACGCTGATTCACAGGAGACTTGCTGCTTGTCCAAAGAAGGCTTTGAACTCATTTTCAAAGACCTCCACATCCTTCCTTAACTAATTGTATCATTAGCGCAAAATTTACTGTTGCTATTTTAACTGTTCTGAGAAAACCATTAGAGGGTTTTAGCTAGAGTGTGTCAATGAATATTCATAGGCAGCTTCTGTGTTAGAAACCAGATCCACATCCCTGCAGTATTTGCGGCATGAATAAGGGTGTCCTCTGGAACTTATAGGGCAACATGGAAACTTGACACCAGGCTGCCTGCTGAATACACAGGTCTGCTTTACTGTGTTGACTTTTATAGAAAAGCCTTTCTGGTTGACTTTTTTACAACACAGAAATGTTTTTAAGTTTCTTTGATCAGTTTTGCATGATTTGTCTAATCACAAATCCCTTATAAAATTAAAATTGTCATTTTTTAAAATCAGAGATTGATATATAGCTTTAAAATGAGTAAATATATGACTCCTGTATTATTTTGGGATGTACAGTGAAGCAACATTTTGCATATATACCATGACAAGGAATGTAAAAAGTTGGTTAACTACATAGACAAATATGATGGTTCATGCTAAGCATTTTAAGGAGGCTATTATTTTGAACTTGAATTTGGTATATAAATATGGAGGTATATATAAGTGAGTTGATGATATATGGTAAATATTGGCAACTTGCATAAGATCACATAGCTAGCTAGCTAAATTGATTATATATGTTTTATTCATATTCATCATTCATGTATGTCTATACCATGTAACAACACAAAGGTCAACAAGAACTTTTTTGTCCCTAAATAAATATATATCGAGATATTTATCTCTCTCTCTCTCTCTCTCTCTCTCTCTCTCTCTCTCTCTCGACAAAATATATATATATTTTGTCTCTTTTTGTGGCCTAGACTCTCCAAGCCCCCTGTGTCTTTTAATTGCACTAAGTATGCAAAAGCAGAAATTACTAAATCTTTGATAACTGACCACCATCCTCACCCTCCCACCCCCCATGCCAGTGAATCCATAGTTATAAAGACATCAGTGAACTGTGGACTTAACTGACGTTTTCATCTGGGGACAAGAATTTAAGCTGAACATAGAACTTCAAATCTCTTTACCGTAAGGTTTTTTTCTCAAGTTCCTGCCAGGGTCTCTGATCTCTCTAAGCATCTAGCCTTTGTTTTGTGTTCTCTTTTCCTGTTATTCTCCAAAGGACTTTAGTTCTTCTATTAATCTGCAGAGTGATTCAGCAAATTGGCACATCCCAAATGTGCTTATTGAAGCCTGTCAATGTGTTCTCAAAAGAAGGTTTTTCTCATTAACATAATACACCCTCTTTAAGAACAGTTAGGATTATATAACATAAAACTTTTTTTTTTTAACTGTACACAAAATGCTTGTTCTTAAACATTAATGCATCCAGGGTTCCAGTTTGGATTGCCTTCTCCCATGGGTGCTCTTCCTACATACCCTTTCCTTCTCCAGTGTTTCAAACTCCCATTTCTGTTACAGTGATGTGCAAATTCCCATCTCAACTTCCAACTCCTCCTGCGCTGCATACCCACACACAGTTCTGCATACGGGACGTCTAGATTTGGAAGCCCCTCTAGCACCTGAAACTCAATATATTTGAAGGAAACCTCACTATATCCCACAAACAACCTGCTATTTCCTTTTGCACTCCCTATATTTGTGAATACCACACGATCCTCACAAACACCCAACCCAGAAATCTGGGAGCCATTAAGGTCTACCTTTTCTTTATAAATGTAACATTGGATTGCTAATGGGAATCTGTCTCTAAAATCTATCGTTTTTTTTCCAGGCCCGTTAGCCCTCCTTGACATTTTCATTATTTTTCTCTTCCTAGACTCTTGAACAGGGGTGTCCAAACTTTTTTCCACGTTTTTTTACCAAGGGCCTTATGTGGTAAAATACACAAACAGCTGGGCCACTCACTCGAGGTGAAGTACGTTTTGCCTCACCTGGTTTAAGTAAACTAAATATATTTTTGGAATTTGCTGCGGGCCAGTTAACAATGGATTGCGGGCCGCAGTTTGGACACTCCTGCTCTAGAATCTACCAAATTAGTCGACTTGCATTCGGTCTGTTCCCATTTCACCCTAGCCTCATCCGAGTGCCAGAGACATCTTTCTAAACCACAGATCTAACTTTTACTCTCTTCCTCTGCCTCAAAGATCAAGTCCAAGTACATAAAGTACTGTAGTCCCCCTTTATCAGCAGTTTTGCTTACCGTGTTTTCAGTTACTCGCAGTCATTGGTGGTCTGAAAATATTCAACGAAAACTTATAGAAATAAACAATTCATAGGTTTTCAATTGTGCACCATTTTTGTAGTGTGATGAAATCTCGCGCCATCCCGCTCCGTCCCGTCTGGGGTATGAATCGTCTTTTTGTGCAGCGCGTGTGCACAATGTAGATGCTCCCCACTCGTCAGTCACTTAGTTGTCGTCTTGGTTATCAGGTCAACTGTCCTGGCACCACAGACTTCGTGTTCCAGTAACTCTTTTTACTTAATAGTGGCCCCAAAGTGCAAAAGTGGTGATGCTGGCAATTTGAATACGCTCCCCCAAAAAGCCTTAAAGTGATTCCTTTACTGAAAAAATATGGATGTACAGGAATAAGCATAGTATACCAGGGGTGCCCAAAAAATGTATACACATATTAAGAGATGTTATCTATGCTCAAGCAGTAGTTCGCCATAATCAGAAGGGTCTGGACGCTGATGGTAACCACTTTGAGCACCTCTTGTAACTGCAGAAGTCACACGTCACTTGTATTCATCTTTTGTTATTAGTATATATTGAGTATCACAATTAATACAGTTTTTTTCCTTTCTTAAAATGTGTATACATATTTTTGGCACTCTCTGTATATAGGGTTTCGTACTATTTGTGGTTTCAGGCATCCACTTGGGGTCTTGAAATGTATGTTCCGTGAATAAGGCAGGACCTATTGTATTAAAGTACAGTATCCTTCACAATCTGGCCCCAGGTGACTATCAGCCTTATCTACTTCCATTCCCTTCAGACTCTTCTTACTTTTCTCAGTGAGCTGTGATGTTTGATGTTTTATGTTTCTATACCTATGCAAATGTTCCTTTTACTTGAGAGATCTTCCCCAATCTTTTTTTCTAACTAGTAAATGCTTACCATTCCTTCAAGACCCAAACCAAAAGAATTTTCTCCTGAGACGTCTTCCTTGATCCCTGTTATTTTATCTTCTGCTTTGCATTAATTTCCTCTCAACCTCTGTGTTTCCACAGCACTGTCTTTATCCCTTTATTAAAGCACGTGTTGTATTACATTGTAATTATTAACTTATACCTTGGTCTTCCCATTAGAGTGGGAGCTGTCAAGTCAGGATTGCTTCATATTCAAATTTATTTCCTCCATATTTAGCACAGTGTCTAGACCAAGTTCAGTGGATGTACACTGTTGAATTAGATAACTGGTGATTCTTATTTATTTATTGACATTTGGAAACAAAGTTACTTCAGATGAGTTTTTTGTCTTGTTATGTTTTGTTTTTTATAAAGATTTTATTGGGGAAGGAGAACAGGACTTTATTGGGGAATAGTGTGTACTTCCAGGACAATTTTCCAAGTTAGGTTGTTGTCCTTTCAGTCTTAGTTGTGGAGGGCGCAGCTCAGCTCCAGGTCCAGTTGCCGTTGCTAATTGCAGGGGGCGCAGCCCACCATCCGTTGCGGGACTTGAGGAGTTGAACTGGCAACCTTGTGGTTGAGAGCCCACTGGCCCATGTGGGAATCGAACCGGCAGCCTTCGGAGTTAGGAGCATGGAGCTCGAACTGCCTGAGCCACCGGGAAGGCCCAGATGAGCTCTTGAGATGACTTGTTTATGTGACAAAGACTCTCTCCTTGACCAAATTTTAGTCAGGCTCCTCTGAGTCCTTTTTTTGACTAGGCCTTTTCCTTGGGCCCTGTTTTTGGTCTGCCTAGTTCTGTTTAGGAAGAATCCTGCTAAGTGAGTTTATCAAGAGTCTCCCTACCCTTTATCTCCTTTTAATTTTCCATTTACTGATCCCCTCACTTTGTTCATTGGCTATATTCAGAATTGAGCCCAGTCTCTCTCTCCTATTGCAATAGTCCTTAATAAGCTCTTCCTTATTATTTTAGCCAGAGTCAGATAATTTTTCTATAACATATGCCATGTTGTTCCCTATGAGCATGCTACCCTCTGCACATAAATAAGGGTCTTGGAGAGGTATGTTGATTAGTCCAGACTTTTTTTTTTATTCCACATAACTGAGCTTAATTATGTTCTTTCCAACCTACATGATGGTTAATTTATGTCCAGAGAGTAACTTACTCATATGTCAAAATAGGATAATAGATAACATTTTAAATACCTCATCAGCATATGTACATGTTCACACTTAAACATGTGAAGGACTGGTTTTATAAAGAATGCAAAAGAATGTGTACATCTAAATGATTATTGACCACTGAGATTCTCTAAATGAGATAAAAATACTAAAGAAAGAAAATCACCCAATGTCTTAGTAATTCTAAGCATTCATTGTCTGCTACTTTCCCTGTTTCCCTAATCAAGATGATGTCCTCAAGCAGTTGTACAACTATTTCAATGACATTGACACTGATTGAACTCCAGAAATCTCTTCTGGGAACATAAAAATTGCAATAGTTTTAGGATCAATCTTAACATTTCATAATTATACTTTAGTTTACCTTAAATATTAAAATATCTCATACCTACCTCAAGTCAGATATTAAAACAGCATCTTTTCTCGGTACGTTTTAGAATATTTTTTCAGCATCTGCTGCTGGATGCTGTGATTATAGGAGAAAAATCCAGAGCAAGTTCTTGTCTTCATGGAGTTTATTTTGTAGTTCAATAGAATAACAATATATAAGAAAATATAAAGTCTACCAGATGGTGATAAGTAATGTGGGGGAAAATTATGTAAAAGAGATAGAGTTTATATGAGAACGTTATTTTATATGGAGTGGTCTAAGAAAGCCTCTAAAAGGTAATAATGGAGGCACAATCTGGCGAGAGAGAGGGAGAGAGAGAGAAAAAGAGAGAGACAGAGAGAGAGACAGAATCCCATACAGGGGAACTACCCAATGCAAAGTTGAAGGGAAGTGGGAGCACTGGTAGTATTTAAGAAGCAGAAGGGACAGTAGTAGGAGAGGAGGTAGACAGGTGGTGGTGGGGCCAGCTCCTAGTAAAGCTTCTGGCATTTATTTTGAGTGAGGTGAGACCCCTGAAGGGTTTGGAACAGGTGAGTGGCAGAGCTGGCTCACACTTTTAAAAGAATCACTCAGGCTGTTATGTGAACAATAGATGGTATGAGAACAAGGGCATAAGCAGGTACAGTAGTTAGTTAGGGCTTTGTTATAATAATCCAGGGAAAAGATGACAGCAATTTCAAACTACAGTGGTAGCAAAAGGAGTAGTGAAAAAGACCTGGGTTGTGGTTATAGTTTGAAGGTACCCCTGCAGGATTTGCCGATAGATTCATAATTGGGTTGGGAAAAAAAGGACACAAAGACAACTCCATGGTGTTTTGTCTGAATAACATAAAGAATGAGATCACCATTTACTAAAATGGGATAAGTGATGATCTTGGAAGGTGGGAATTAGCTAGTAAGGCTATCAAAGAGTTTGCTTTTAACTATGTGAATGATCTATAACTAACACTGTCTCCTAGAAAGGGAATTCCTTGCTTCTTTTTCTTGCCAAGATAGCAAGAGCCATAAAGCTGCAGAACGGCCTATGCAGTGGGTTGTACACCCAGATTGTTAGATTGTGCAATGTAAAGGGAGCTACCTGCCTCAAAGCCTGGTGGGTTTGAAGATGAAAGTTAAGTCTCCCAATATCACAGACAGCTTGTCTGTATTTCACAGGGATAAGAGCAGTATTCTAATTAGATGATTAATCTTCAAGGCAGGTTGGCTTAGATAGAACTGTGCCCAGAGAAAGCCTGCGTCTTTCTCCCTACCATTAAGACACAGATTGCTTTCTCAATTCCTGGGATTTTTCAACATATGGAAGTACCACTTCTAGCCAAGAGCCTTTCTATGCTTGCTTAATAAGGGGGCTAATATTGCCTCAAAAATAAGAAGTCATTAATGTTTTTTTTTCCTTAAAATAATAGACAATTATGAAAGTTGAGGTTGACACGCACATCTTTCAGAACTCTTGCAGATAAAGTATTTAATTAGACACCTTTGCAAGCGAAAACTCTACAAAGTAGATTTGATTAGTACAATTATTATTATTGTCAACTAAGAAATCCAAAGTAAAAAAAAAAAAGGAAGAAGAAAAGAAGAAACTAAATTCTAGAAGTAATAAGGAGCAACACAGGGTTGCAAAGATGATTGTATCAGAGCTGGAATGAAGAACAAGATGTCTGAACTTGTAGTGCAGTATTTTTTGCACTACAGCACACAAATATAATCACTGAGCATTTAATGCTGCATTTCTTAATCTCTTATGTAGGTTTTCCTTTGGAATCAGTAGAAACCCCTGCAGTCTAGTTTATAATTCAGAAGAGGCTATTGGCAAGTTGAGGAGGGACTTGCTTTTTTTGAGTGATCATAAAATATCTTATATAAGCAATTGGAGACTAGCCAGTTCTTTCTGGTTGCAGAGAAACTTGTCCTCCAACTCCTGGAAACAGAAATTTTAGACCCAACCAATGAAGCTCAAGAAAATATCATTACCTCATCGAAAGTGTGTTTCATTGGCTGTTCACTTTCCAAGTAGCTTTAAGACAGTTTCTAATACTTTAACCCTTGTGTTTATAAATCCTATGTAGTACGGTGTTGGAGCTAACTCTTGATACTAAGGCCATTCTATGTGATATAACATATGGTTAGATTAAAGTAGCAAATGCCACTTACTTCCATTCAAAACATATAACAATACCAAAGGTCAATTTGATTTATAAAAAAGGAACCTTGATTTTCTTTTTGCTGAGTCATAATATCTCTATTTGTATGCTTAGAAAACTATCAGCCTTGAAAAAAAAAAAAACAGAGAGAATCATAAACTGATGCTCTGCTATGTGTACCCAATCCTGAGACTTCTGAAATACCCAATATTTCCCACGGACTATACCTCCTTACCCATTTGTCTTTGGCAAGTTGGGGGTTAGTGTTGGGTTTAAGTGCTGGAGAAGGGAGTAGAAATCTACGTATGTGGAAAAAAGTGATGAATGCAGATAGAAGCATCTTTAAAGGGATCCAGGGATAAAAGACTTGTAGTTTACCAGGAACTTGCTGTTCTTATTATAGGAATGCCTTCCCTGTCACCTCGCTTCCTGATCCCACTTATCCTTTAGACAAAAAGTATAGTCCTGTTTCTTCTATTTAAAGTAGTACTAACAAGTCTTGCCTCACATTTGACCCCTCACATTTGTTCTTCTGTCCTGTTTCATGACAGTTCTGTACTAGAATTATGTAACCTAGCATATTGTTATTTAACAAGTTTTAGCTTGTGTAGTAAATTAGATTGCAAATTCTATGAAGTCAAGATTTAGGAGCTACAATTGTTTGCATCTTTCTTGGAACCGAGCACAGTCAACATCTGAAGATTGGTTAATATGGTGAAGATTTGATTCAGAACTTGGAAATAAGAACACAAAAGTGACCATACTTTTTAATAGCTAACAGGCTGAAGAAAGTCCACTCCAGAAAAGACTGGGATTTTTTTGTCTCTTTTGCAGTCCAGAGACCTAGTACCTCAGAGTCTTAAGGTTGCTGAAGGTGTAGTGAGCTTGGAAAAGGTCTAGTTTGACACTTCGCTTGTCACTTTCTGTAATATCATTTTGCATATGCTAGGTAAATTCTATGAGCTTCCATTTCCTTATCTGTAAAACTGGAAGAAATGGAATCTAGTTGACAGAATAGTTGCAGGGTTTATAGAAAGGTCCATAGATTCACCCACCTTGCCATCTTCTTTACCATCTCCCCTTTATTCTGCATAAAATTTATTTATCCTGGATGTTGAGAAAGAACATTTTGTACTGAGAAGAATATTTCTAGTATCGTCTCCTACTTTACTTGTTTCTGCTCAGTTATGAGATGCTAAAACCATCCCCTTGTGGCTTAACTTCCTTCTAAGTCTCTCACCAATCCCCATCAAGACAGAAAGTAGTACATTGACAGCACCTAACTTCTGAATTAATGTTTTTTGAATTCAATTTGTTGACACTGATCTGCTTCACCTCTGTTGAACCTTGAGCATCTGAATGTCACAGGGCTACAGTCTTTAGCTTTATTTCTGAAGTGTACCTCTTTGTTCCAGATGGCTGTGCCTTGTCCTTCTCCTCAAGTTTTTGGTTCCATGATGAGGTAAGAGACTTAACCTCAGCTGTAGTTCACTTTACTAGGACCCAGACATTGTTGCTGATGCCTGCCTTTCCTCAAGAATGAGCTATGAGGACTCACGTCATCAACCACAGGTATGATCCGATTCTCCGTTATCACTGTCAACAGTAATGTATTTGTCTTGATCCCTTTGTGAATTACTTTGGATGGCTGGACAGCCAATTATCACACGTCCTTCAAGATCAGTTCATTCATTCTCTCATTTTTTTCATCCATTTTCTGAGCATGTAACTCAACTTTGGACTCTTGCCCTATGTCATTCACCTGCTCCCAAGGGTGCAGTTCAATATGCTAGCGTTAGTTCCATTGGTCTTGATTTGACCATATCTCAGCCTCACCTTGTATTACACTTCTCCCCACATGACTCATAGCTGAGCCTGATTTAAATGCTACATGATACTGTTTATAGGAAAAGATGTGCAAATAGGAAATAAAGAAAATGTTGTTAACAGATCCAAATGCATATTGAATATTTTGGATATGTCCTGAAGTTTTTAATTCATCTCAAAGCAAATGAGAAAATGGTTTTTCTTAAGTAGAGTTATTTATTAGGTTGGTGCAAAAATAATTGCAGTTTAAAAGATTAAAAATAATTGCAAAAACCACAGTTACTTTTGCACCAACCTAATACATTAAAAACAAAGAGGTAAACAAAATAATAGGCTAGAAACAGAAAAATCTTTTAAAGTATAGTTAAGTAACACACTGCACCTGTCTAGTGAGAGGCAGAGCATGGAGCAAAACAAATTTAATGCAGGACTCTCCCCTGTCTAAACAAATGCTCTAATCTTAATAGATGGCTGATTTGTTATAGTCCTAATAAGTTAATGGAAATGATCAAAATCTTTCCAAGTATTTCTTGCTTTTATTTTAAAAAATCAATACCTGGGTTTCCAACAAATTACAATAAAGAATAAACCCAATATGTAGGCTTTACAGAGTCTGCCAGCGTGTCTATTTAAAATGACCTAATGCAAGGACGAATACCCTAATGCCTTCGTGACTCTCCAATGCTCAGCCCACTAGCAGCCAGACTTGTGTTCGCTGAGCCAGCCCTAACAAGAAGAGGGGCTATCAGTGGAGTTGCTCCTCTCTGGTTAGACTTGGGATTGTCGTATGCTCCAGCTTCAATTTCAGTGGTCTCATGGAGTCTCTTTTCCTGCCAGGTTGACCTTGGATCCTGTCTGTGGAGGTGAGTGCACACCAAAGCCAGAATTTCAGCTTGGCCAATAGGTCCTCAGTGTGAATTCCATATTACAGTATTCTCTGCCTGAATAGTTAGCTTCCACCCAAAGTATTTATATATTATATTAGTTTCCATGATTAAGATCCTATTGTTCTACGTAGCTAGCTTGCTAATTCATTTATTTTTACAACAAATCTTTATTGAATAATGACAATGTGCCACCTAGGTACTGGATTAGTGCAAGAACAAGTGAGATTCCCCTACCCTCACTGAGTTTACTGTCTACTGAGGTGACAGACGTTCAACAAGACATTATCATAAAATATAATGAGTGTTAATAGGAGAGAAATGTAATTCCTATCTCCTCTAGGAGCTCAATCTTGAATTCTGCTTAATGAAGACATTTTCTAGAATTATAACTTTACCAGATTGCTAAGAATCCTGCACCTCTCCCCTTCGATTTCCCCACACACTGTCCTCCCTACCAGGTTTGATCTTTCAACACTGATCGCTTAGAAACTCATAATTGAAGTCTGTTTCACTAATTCACTATCTGTGGAGCTACCTGGTCATCTTTTCAGCTGGCCTCTGTAGCAGGTTACTTACTTCTAGCAGGGCTTTGGCTTTTGCCATGGGCTAGCCACTCTGTCTTACTCTCCCTCTCATTCCCATGTGCAAAAGTCCCTGGATTCTAGGAATATTGGCCTATTAGGTTGCAAAATCTTTGCAAATATATCTTCATGCAAACTTTGACTACATCATGTCAGTACCTCCTTAAGATATAATACAGTGTTAAGAAACTTGTCATCTCTAACAGAGAGCCTGATTTATTTTAAGGCCACTGCTATATTAGATAGTTCCTTAATGAGGGATGCACTGTTTTCTAACGTGCATAATGAATATAATGAGTGTTGATTGGAGGAGCAAAAAGAGATAATGCATGGGAAAGTACTTTTAACTATAATGCACCATTCCCATATAAAATATTTTTGCAGTTGGCTTGCTAAGGGATGTCCTAATAAGACGAAAGAAGCACTATGACCATCAAGAGTGGTTTGCTTATCCCCAAGAAAGTAGAATTTGTTCTTTTTTGGGTGTCAAATGAAGGAGTTGGGCTGGATGAATTTCCAGCATTAATATTTATTCCATGATACTATTGTATCTTACTGATGCTTAAATATTTCAGTAAGATCAATTCATAGACAAATCCTCTATCAACAAATATTAATTACATAAAGAGCAGGTACAAGAAAGCGTATTGAGTGCTTGGACATACAATGATTTCACATCTGATCATGGCAACTGAAAGACTTCTCTAATTTGGAAGAGAAGCAGCGTATACGGAAAAATGAAAATGTCAGCGTACAGTTTAGTGTTACATAAGAAGAAGATACTAGAAGTGAAGAATGGAAACAAACTTTTACCAAGAACCAATGGCTTTACATCACTTAATTCCCATAATAACTGTGCAAGATTTATGTGGGTATCCCGATTTTACAAATGAAAGATCTAAGGCTGAAATAACACTCATAATTTAATCAAGCTAAAATAGATGGTAACTAGAAACTTCATTCAAGTCAGTTTTACTTTTAAAAAATGTAGGTTTTTCCCACTAACTCAAAGAGATGGTAGGTAGTTCAGAAACTACGAGTTCCTTAGCACATAATCTATTACCAAAATTAGAAAGCTTTTGAGAGTGAAAAGGGGGACTATTAACAGTTACTCTGGAACAACAGACTTAAAACAAAAATGACCTGAGCAAGCTAGGGTACATGATCACCCTACCTACCATATTTTATTCAAATTATGTTACTGGAAAAAAAAAAAAAAAGGCAGAACTTAGAGCAGGATTGAAAGAAGTGTCCAAGTCAGTAACGGGGTGGCAGAACCTCCTCTCTGCTCTCCCACCATCTTCAGCTGTGTTCTCAGACCTTCAGAGCTTTCAGTCTAATATTCTTTAGCTGCATAGTCTTGATATCTTACAATGTTTCTGCCTGTATAAGCCTAGAAGTTATTTGCTTAAAGCTTGCAGTAAGTAAATACAGTGGTAATGACCTTAGGGTTATAGCATGGGCCCCCAATGAACTTAAAAGCGTACATAGTCACCCTTGTACCTTCTTTCTACTAGCTGCCTTATGCTTGTTCCATCAGTCACAGGGGTGTTAGAGGTCACCACTGGCCTAGGTTTGAATCTTCACTTCCCCTCTTACGTGTGTGATATTTGCAAGTTCCTTATCTTTGCCTGAGTTTTCTCATCAGTAAAAAGGGGAGACTCATAGTACCTACATGATAGGGCATTGCTTCCAAAAGTTTCAGCTACTTTTTGTATTCCTATTAAATAATTAGAATCCTCATTTCTTTCTACCAAGCAGAGGATGGGATAAAGAGCTTGATTAGTGTGATTTACTGACACTGGATAAAGAGAATCACTAGTAGTAAGTAGAGTAGTGGATGTGAAGTTGTGTCTTAGGTTAAGGTCTCAGCGTCTCCATAGAATGCTTTTAGCCTAATCATCTTACTTCTCTGAGTCTCAGTTCCTCGTCTGTATACATTGGAGCTAATGCTGACCTTCACAGAATGATGTCCCCGTCACAGAACCATTGTGAAGATAAAGTATTTTATATTCTGAAAAGCGCTATTTCAAAGCAAACGATTATAAATTGTAATTCTCACTTGTATTTTACAAATGACTTACTAATTTACTCTTAAAAATGGGTATGGTAACTTCCAAGTATTTTTAAGTATAAAAATATTAATAGTTCTTGTATCACCTATAACTTAATAGGCGAATTATCATTAGCAACGTTGGATTAAGATCTTAAGAAAAAGCCACAATGATCAGATTTTGGTGAAGTGAACTGTGTCCAGAGTTTGCTTATGGGACAAAAGGGTCGTCAGGAGAGCCATCGGATACAATCTGCTCATCATTACGAAGCCTTTGAAGAACAACAGACTGTACCCTCTTAAATATGTGGTGCACGTTCCGAAATTGGAATATATTATATATTAAGAAATACAGAAACGAAAACATTACCAGGATTAGAGTTAGTTCTGCTTGCAAGAGACTTTCATGGTGCATTGCAGAGAAATGTGTGTAGCAACGCTGAATCTAGTTATGGAAATCAGCTTTAATTCCCACTTGCTACGTTGGTGGAAGCAGCCAAAGAAACCAAGAAACTAGAGCTCAGCAGTGGGCCAGAAGGGATCCTGGGGCAATTTTCCAGGGAAAGGTGATACATCAGAAATAGAGAGAGGCCTCTATACTGCTTTAAATTGCTATAAAAATCGGATTAAATGGAAAAGTCCCCAAGTGAAAATCCTGTTAAAGCAAACAATCAAAAAACGTAATTTTGTGTAAAATCTATACTTTAAGAGGACATGCTGAGATTAATACTGACTACTCTTGAAAGAGAGGTGAATGTTGCAATGAGCGTTCCCAGGGCCTGTGTGGGCTCTGCATACTTGAGGCTGTGAGGCAATTATCCTGCTCATTATTCCCATCAGGCAGGACCATCCCATTTTCCAGTTGGAGAAATAGATTAGGTTAACGGCCCTAAGCTCACAAACTGGCCATTTCCAGCTTGTTCTTTCTTGCTAGTAAATGCCGCCATCATTCAAGTATATCAAACAGAGAAATTTTATAACTTAAAACTTAAGTGGTTGAAAGAGCTTATGGTTGCCTAGCAACAGAGCTTCCAGAGGTAAGTGACACGCTGAAGAGATCTCTGGAAAGGAGAGAAAACCTTGCTGCTAGCTGTAGCGTTCTCACTATGTTGCATAGAAAAGCATTTCAGCAGTAGGGGACCTAAAAAATAAAATGACATGCTAAATGATCACCAAGGTCCCTTTCACTATTTTATCTATTATTGGATGAACCATCAACTTAGCCTTAGCCTCTGCAACATGACACTTGGGCTTAGATCCTGATTTTATCATTGATTATAGCATCTTTGGCCATTCCTAATCAAATCCCTTACTTACCTAGCTCTCTATCAACATCCTATCAATATATGGTTCTTTTGTACTTAAAGAACAAATATTTCTTGAGCAATCATAGTATGTATGGCACTGTACTTGTGCTAAGGGAGTAAACATGAGTAAATCACAAATTCCATCTTCTAGGAGCTTGTAGCCATGCAGAGGGCAGGAAAATGTACATAAATATCTTTAAAACATGGAATGGTTCATGAAACTTGGAGTGGACTTAGAGCTCACCTAGCAAAGAGTCTTTTATTTGGCTCCCAAGATTCCCTGGAGATCTGGACAGCTTTTATTTTATAAGGTTTATATTGCGGTGAGTCCTGGAACGTCTTATGTATCTGTCATATCTTGACAAAAGAGGAAATTGAGGCTCAAGTTAAATGACTTACCCAAATCATATTGCTAGAAAGTGGCAAAGGGACTATTCAATTTCATGCTTTCTGATTATAAACTTAGTATTTTTATTCAAATTAAGCCCTTGATATAAGGTGAAAATTGATAAGTGCACACAAGACATATAAAAATAGTGATGGTCTGTGAAAGGAGAGAGAAATTGCATCAGGAAAAATTAGGAAAACAAATTCATGGAATAGATAACATTTGAATGGACATTTGAGGACACATTGACTTAGGTTTCTGGAGATCATAAAAAAAAAAGAAATTCTTGGCAGAGGGAAAATTATGAAGAAAGGAAACAAAACATAGATAGTAAGACCACACAGTCCAGGGTCCTTGATTTCATTCAGTAGGAAACTGAGAGATATTAGTATTTTTGAGAAAAATAAATGGAATCATCATATTTATGGTCTTGAAGGAATTATATTTATAAAGGGTATAAAATACCTTTGTGAAGATCAATTAGGTGGCTGCTGCAATTGTCCAGGAAAAAGCATGAATGTGTCAAGCAGCATGCATATTGTCAAGTATGGGGAAGAGAATCTACTCAAATGATTTTAGAAGCAGAAAGAATGGGATTGTGAGGTGAGGAAATGCTCAAGTGATCACATGGTATCAAGTCTGGTGACAGGAGGGGAGTGATGTCAGGGCTACAACTATAGATTTTGGCATCCTCTGACCACTGGAAAATATTACTAGATTGACGGTAGATAAAAAGGGAAGGGAAAGATCATGTATTATTTATAAATCTGTATCCCCCAAATAAAATAGCAGGGACCTCATTTGCAGGGACCATACTTTAATGCTTTACTGACATTTAATTATAATATAATACACATTCAGAAAAGTGCACAGATATTAAGATTAAGTGTGAAGATGTCTTTTCACAGAGCAATTACAATAGAGCAGTATCTGCATCTGCAGACACCCTTATGTGCCCTTTCAGTCTTTCCTTTTCTTCCCACAGGTTACCACTGTTTCCACTTAGTTCTGCCCTTTATATAAACACAATCATCTAGTATATATTTTGTTTGTGTTTAGCTTCTTTCACTCAAAACCATGTCTACAAACTCATCTGTAATGCTGCATGTAGCAATAAGTCATACTTTTTCATTCCTGTGTAGGATTCTATTGTATGACTACATCATAATTTATTTATATTATACATTCTGTTGTTCAATGACTTGATGCTAACAATAAGACTTCTATGACATCCTTGTATGTGTCTTTAGATGGATATATGCGTGTATTTCTATTGGGTATAAACTTGGAAGTATTATGTCTGGGACTTACAATGTACACACACACACACACACACACACACACACACATCTTTAGCATACTGCCAAAGAGATTTTCAAAGTGATTATACCAATTTACACTCTCACTAGTGGTGTATATACGAGTTCTGGCTGCTCTACCTCTTGACCAACATTTTATTTTATCAGCCTTTCAGCATTAGTCATTCTGGAGAGGGTTAAATGGTATGCCATTGTGGTTTCAATTTGTATTTCCTCTGGAGCTAATGACATTAAGTGCCTTTGCATGTCTGTTGTCATTTGATCATTTTGTTATCCTTGTTTGTGAATGCCTGTGTAGTATTCCTGCCTGACATTCTGAGTTCTGTTGTATACTTATTGTTAAGTAGGAATCCTTTATATATTTATGATGTAAAGGCTCTGAAATTTTATGTTCTGCAAGTATTTTTTCCCATTCTGTGACTTGTGTTTTGACATGTTTACTGATATATTTTAATGACAAGAATTTGCTAACTTTATTCCATTCACCCATCTTTTCCTTTACCATTAATGGTTTTATGTATCCTGACTAAGACATCTTTCTCTACCTCAACATTATAAAGAGATTTTCTTACATTATCCTCTATTATTTCAAGATTAGGTCTACAATACACCTGCAATTGATTTGTGTAAATGCAGTAAGATAGGGGTCCATAGTCACCTTTTCCTACAAGGATATTGTGGGGACAGAGCCCCCAAAAAGCAGTTTCCAGGCTCTCGGCCTCACATAGAAAGGTGCTGGCTCAGGTAGTAAATGGCCATCGACTGTGATCAAATGGCCATCAGCTGTGGCTAGTTGGCCATCAGCTGTAACCAGTGAGCCATTGGGCACGAATATAACTGCTGTGGCTAGGCTAGCAAAAAAGGGGGAGCCAGCAAGAAGATGGTGGCTGAGTCTGCAAGCGGCACAGTGAGGGTTGAGAATTGTGTTGCTCCTGGTTCCTGTTTCTCCAACCCAGCCGCCAGTGAGAGTATAGTGGTCTGACTCCCCTACTTATGGCTCCGTGGGTGTTCCTTTTTGGCCTCACCATATCCTGCGTTCTTATGTGGGGAGTGGGATCAGAGACCCCGCATGATACCCTGCGACACTTGGCGTAGTCGGCAGGATACCCCGCAGACCTCCCTGCACGACAAATGGCGCAGCGAGCAGGGTCCCCCGCATGGCAAATGATGCTGTGAGCAGGATATGGTGCCGGCCAAAGCTCTCCGAAGGGTGGTGGAGCAGTTTGTGCGTATCAACACTCAGTCTCAGGAAGACCAGGAGGAGCAGCTGCTGGAGAGCTGGACCCCGTGGAGGGGTGGAAAGACATGGACGGTTCCCCAACCAGCAGAGGCCGGAGAAAGCGAAGGTCCTTGCAGCCCGGTGGGCTGGGAAGTGCTTGCTGAGGCAGCTCTGATGCAGGACTTGTAGGCCCAGGAGGAATGGCTTGCTGAGTCCTCCGTGGGAGATGAGGGTGAGGTCAAGGTCATCCCTCACCCCCAGAACAGCCCTGGCGAATGACTATGGACTATGGGGAATTGCCTTCCATCCCTAATTTAATGGACAGCTTGCCTATTTGTTTGGGAACATACCACTATGTAGTGGAACTGGCAGATATTTGCTTTTGTATCTTGACCGGCCACCACTGAGAATATTAAGCACCTTGACTGTGAGTCGCTATTGTTCCAGCACGGTACCCTGAGAGGCCCAGAGAGAGTGGCAGTGCCCTGAGAGCCCTGGCTGAGCCCAGGAAGTCTGGCTGAGCCCAGAGAGAGTGGCAGTGCCCTGAGAGGCCCTCGCTGTACCCGGGGAGACTAGTGGTACCCTAAGAAGTCCAGGAAGTCTGGCTGTACCCAGAAGTACTGGCGGTGCCCTGAGAGGCCCTGGCTGTGCCCGGGGAGACTAGTGGTACCCTAAGAAGTCCAGGAAGTCTGGCTGTACCCAGAAGTACTGGTGGTGCCCTGAGAAACCCTGGCTGTGCCCAGGGAGACTAGTGGTACCCTAAGAAGTCCAGGAAGTCTGGCTGTGCCCAGAAGTACTGGTGGTGCCCTGAGAAACCCTGGCTGTGCCCGGGGAGACTAGTGGTACCCTAAGAAGTTCAGGAAGTCTGGCTGTGCCCAGAAGTACTGGTGGTGCCCTGAGAAACCCTGGCTGTGCCCGGGGAGACTAGTGGTACCCTAAGAAGTCCAGGAAGTCTGGCTGTGCCCAGAAGTACTGGTGGTGCCCTGAGAAACCCTAGCTGTGACCAGAGAGCTTGGCTGTGTCCAGGAAATAGCATTCACCTCCAGGCTCCTCACACAGGGCCCCTCGCGGAAGACGCTTGTCGCGTAGATTGTGAGGCGAGACCCTGTAGGGGTGGAGTGTGGGGACAGAGCCCCCAAAAAGCAGTTTCCAGGCTCTCGGCCTCACATAGAAAGGTGCTGGCTCAGGTAGTAAATGGCCATCGACTGTGATCAAATGGCCATCAGCTGTGGCTAGTTGGCCATCAGCTGTAACCAGTGAGCCATTGGGCACGAATATAACTGCTGTGGCTAGGCTAGCAAAAAAGGGGGAGCTAGCAAGAAGATGGTGGCTGAGTCTGCAAGCGGCACAGTGAGGGTTGAGAATTGTGTTGCTCCTGGTTCCTGTGTCTCCAACCCAGCCACCAATGAGAATATAGTGGTATGACTCCCCTACCTATGGCTCCGTGGGTGTTCCTTTTTGACCTCACCGTGTCCTGCGTTCTTGTGCGGGGAGCAGGAACGGAGACCCCGCCTGACATCCCTCACGACGATATCAAAGGGCCCAGTAGCGTTTAGTCAAATACTACTATTTCCTCACTGCTCTGACATGTGGCAATATATGTGTGGGTCTGCTGCTCAACCCTCCATTTCTTTTGGAGGGTATTACTCTTTTATTTTCCTATCCCTCTATATTTATAGACTGTCCTAATTATTGTAGCTTCAGAAAAAAATATTGATGCCTTCTAACACTGTCTTAATTACTGTGGATTTTAAAAATTCTTTAAAAACTGGAAATTTAAGTTCTCAAATTTTGTTTTTCTTCAAGTTTATCTGAGCCATTTGCAGTGCTTTACATTTCTAGATGTAAAATAATATTTCAAATGTGCTTGCTATTTTCCATACACACCTACACCTACACACACACACACACAAACACACACACACTTGAGGATTTTTGGATTATATCAAATCACTAGATCAGTTTAGTAACAATACACATCTTTAAAATATTGAGTCTTCAAAACTATGAACAGGTTATGTCTCTCCATTTGTTAGACCTTTTATAATTTCTCTCAAAAATGTTTTACTGTTTTCTGTCCACAGACTTTTGTACCAATTTTGCTAGATTTATTCCTCAGTAAACAATTTTAATGGTATAGTAAATGGTATGTTTTTTGAAAATCTTTTTTTTACTTGTTTTTGATAGAACAATGAAATGTAATTTATATTTGCATATTGATCTTGTATTTCATAACTCTGTTAAATTCACTTAGTCATTGAAACACTCTGTAGATTTTCTTGTTTATTCAATGATTAAAAACCACATTGTCAATGAATAATATGGCTTCCTCTCCATCTTCATGTTTTTTTCCTTATACTCGCCTTCATGTACTAGCCAAGACATCCAACACAACGTTGAATAAAAGTAGTGATAGGATGCACCCTTGTCTCATTTCTGATTTCAGAGTTAAAGCTTCCTATTTTTCACCATTAAATATAAATATTGCTGTCGGTTTTTGTAGATGCTTTATATCAGATTCAGGGAACATCTTTCTATCACTACTTCACTAAGAATTTTTATCCAAATGGCTGTTAAATTGTATCAGATTATGTTCTATATAGTATCAAGATGGTCGTGTAATTTTTCTTCTTTAGTCTGGTAATATGATGACTTATATTAATGAAATTACAATTTTAAACCAACCTTTTATTCCTGGAATAAACCCAACTTGATGGTGATATGTTATCCTTTTTATATATGGATTGATCTTCTTTGAATTTATTTTGCTTTTGACTCTTGAAACTGTATTCTTAATTGACCTATACCTTTCCTTTTTGTAATGTTCTTTCCTGGTGTTTGGCATCAGGGTTATTTTTATCTCATAAAATAAACCAGAAAAGTTTCCATTTTGCTATTCACTGTAAGAAGTTTTCTATTCACCAGAAAAATTTGTATAGAATTGAAACAATCAATTACTTACATATTTGGTAGGTATCATTACTGTAGCATGTCGACCCCGGGTTTGCTTTGTGGAAAGTTTTATGTTTTTTTTAAACTATAGGTTTAATATTTTAAGATACATAAGCTTATTCAGATTTTCTATTCTTGTGTTGGACCATGTCTCCTTAATCATTGAGTCTTCTCCTATTCTCCAGTTCCTGTCATATTGTTTAAATGATATTTATTGAATGAGTAAATGACTTGGAAGTAGATTGGGCACATGAATACATGTGAAAATATCTCCTAGTAACCCAAACTGTGTATGTGTGTCCATAAATATATACATATGTGTGTGTGAGATTCTAAATTTTAATGAAGCGTGGCTACAAGAGACTCTGCTGTGGGACATGATAAAACACCTATATCTGCTCAGTGAGGAGCAGATTAAGTAGACATAGGCCGGGCCAGAACTAACAGACCCAAATGTAGTTCTAATCTCTTAGTGCATAAATAAACCTGGGTGAGTTTATCCACAAGCAATATTAGTGATTTCTTGATCTGGCTATCATTCATACACAAGGGAGTCTTATCGTATGGATCTTTCAAAACAAAAAGAACTTCTAGATAGTGGAGATACACCTAGTCAAGTGAAATCAACATCTTGATTGAAGGTAGTCCATTTGGTTTAGAACAAAATAGAATCAACAAATGAAGTCAAGAAGACATGTCCAGTAAATGCCGATGAGGCCAAAGTTATATACCAGAGTCTCATCTAGTTCAATTGGGCTTTAGCTCCAATTTCCAATGCCATCAGAAACTTGAGTGCCCATGAGGAAACAGAGACAGAAGCCTAGGTCTGTGGTCTAGAAAGTGATGGTTGAGGTTAGCAGTTCAATTGACACTTGAACAGATAGAACAGACTCTGGGCTTGGTGAAGTAATACCGATTCTTGACCCTATCTAAGTGGGGCAGCCAGTTTCCTTACAGACTTCTTTGGTTCATCTAAGTTGGCTCAGAGCTGAGTCTTCGCATGGTAGACAGGCCAAGAGCTATAGTGAAGCCTGGATGGCTGGCGCAGGAATGGGCTCAGAATCATGATATCGTAAAGTGTTCCAACACTATGTATTCAAGGAGACCTAATTCTAAAAAGATTATCTGTGCGTTTTTAAAGACAAAATTAGGAATTGCATTGCCTTATCCCTTTGGAAACAATTTCTTTTCTCACTGGAATGTGAAATTAAAACAAATAAACTTCAAAGTTATGTGTAAGACATAGAATCAGAAGTAGTACTTCCCCAGTGGGGCTGAAATGAGTATCCACGAGGAGGAAGTGCCAGCAAATTAACTGCAATGGGTATACATGGGGCCAAATGAATGGCCTCAAAGACAAAGCTTATAATAAACATCATATGCTCAGTGTATTCTAGCCAGAAAAAGAATGTAAACTGTAATATGAATTCAAACAAGGGAATTAGAAAGCAAACCTGCCCTCTAGTTCTCTTTTGCAGTTGTGACAAGATGCCTTTGATTTTTAAAGTCCTGAGTTAATGAGTAATGCATTGTTTTACAAAAGAGCATAGTTAAAATTCTTTGATTTATTTGTACTCCAGGACGTGAGAGCAACCTGGGGGATCTGGAATGTGTAAGGTGTTGTTCTTTCTCTCTGGTTATTAATTGCTGCCTTCTCTTTCCCTTGCTCTTCACTGGGCATTTCAGCATTCATGAATATCTTTAGTAGAATATCATAGGAGAGAATAAACTAGGGAATCACAGAGTTAATGAAGCTATTTTTAACCTGGCCGACATGTACTAATGTTTTCTATATGCAGGCTCTGTTTTAATTACTTTCCATATATTAACTCATTTAATCATCATAACAACCTTACGAGGTAGGTATATTATTATATTTTACATGTGAGGAAAGTGAGGCACAGAGAGGTTACAGAGTTGGATCAGGTTTACATGTGTTAAGTAGTGTAGTTAAGATTCAAACACAGGCTTTCTGAGCCCAATCTATCCACTTAACCACCAAACTATGCTGTCTCTTAATGATATGTGAACCCTCTAGGCAATAAGGAGACCAAAGTGTAATTTATTCGATAAACCTAACTTTAGTATCACCTATGATTTAGATGATTCTGTGCTGTAGATGTGACAAATGTGAATAAGGCATGTTGTTGGTAGGATAGAGAGTTCCGTGCCCCAAACCACAGAAGTGGAAATAGGTACCCAAGTTCAGATTTTGTGTCCACGAGTACTCAAAAAAATCAGGAATTTTACCAGCAGGTTCAGATTTTTCTAGCACCTGGTGTATATTTTGCTTGCAGCCCAGTAGATTTTAGACACAGCGATGTTTTACAGAAGAATTTGTTCCTGCAACCTTTTCATACCTGCTGGTAAAATTCCTTTACCACTATTCCATTTCTTATTTTTCTTTCTGCTCATGATCTAAATAGACTTCCACAGCCTATCTATTTCTGTAGCTGGAGGTAGGTGAGAAGACGAACTCCCACGTCTGAGTTCAACCTTGCAGCACCTCGATTTAGCTTAAATCTACCATTTTCAAGTCTTCACTTCTGGAAACTATGAGGCAGGAGTTTCTGAAGAACTGGTGTTGCTCACGAGAGTCACTGCAGTATAAACCAGAGTAGCATCTACGCTGTGGTTGTGTAAATTCACGCTGCATCATCAATGCAGCCAAAGGAAATGGATGTGGAAGCAGTCATTGCATGGGCTGCTGCACAGAAATGTTGTAACACGGGACACCATCTCCTGCTCCCCCACCCCAGTGGACTTTTATTACATTATGTCATGTTAGGTGGCTTAAGGGTGTTGGCTCATTAGGTAGCATGGCGTCGTTGACATTTCGATGATGGAAATGAGACACCCACAAGTCAACAAACATGAGTTTCCGTGAATTCAGGTATAAGTTTATAATAGCGTTCACTTTGCTTTTTAACAGGGAGAACTGGTATTGTAAAAAATCGTTCTGAATGGCAATACTATACCAATTCTGGAGTTGAGAATGATAGACTTATCACTCTAGGATACTGTTAATCTTGTGTAGTGTTAAATGAATGGAACCTTTCCTGAAACTGCTCTATAATGGGCTTATCAATCTAGGATACTGACAAAACCCAGGGAACTTGAAAAGTTGTAATCCTTCCCTGCTTCTGAGGCTGTAGAATGCCAGAGCTATCCCTGCTCAGGGCCCCCATTCCTTACTGTTTTTGTTTTGTTTTTTTAAACCACTATGACTTGCACAATTTGCTTATAAAGATTTTTCTCATTGAGCTAGCAATAAAAAAGGATGCAAAACATTTGGGAAATAAAAAAAAATGCTATATATATTTAATCATGATTCTGCTTGTTGTAAACCTAGAAATATACACATAGGATTACCTTCCATGAAAGCAAATATTGCTTTTCCTTAATTTAGGCGCAGAGTTGATGCATTTGATGAGTAAAGTGGTGCAGTGTTGAGGGCATGAATTTGGGTTCAGGGAGACCAGAGTTTATTCTCAGCTTTGTCACATACTAGGTATGTGACTGGATAGACTACCTCTCAGAGCCTCAGTTTTCTAATTTACATAATAAAGATAATCACACACACACACACACACACACACACCCACACACACACACTCAGGCCCCTCAGAGATTTGCAAGGGCTGAATGAGATAACATAGGCAAAATGTCCAGCAGAATGTCGATCTGATAGTTTTCCTAAAGTTTTAAATGCTAAATCACTAGAGCAGGCAGTGTTCAACATATGTCACAGACTAGTAAATGGTGTATCACAGTAAAGTTTCCACAAAGGAAGAGAAAACCTTGCTGATGTCATTCTTTCTCATCCTAGTTGCTCTGCTTAAAATAAAAATCCACATGAACTCAGAATAGTGTTAAATGAATGGAACTCTACTTCAAACAGCTCTATAATGGGTCATTGTAATTTCATTAATAATAAAATAAAAAATAAATCACATCGGAGAAAGTATCAAAGAAACATGGTGTAGTGGAAATAACATTAGATAAGTGCCAGGAGTTTAGAGAATCTAGTTCCATCTGGTTGCTAGCTACCAAGTCATCTAACCTCAGTGGGTGTCAGTTTCCTCACCTGAAAAAGGAGGAAAACGGCTCAACGACCTTTATCGCCTTGCACTGCTTTTTGAATGTGTGAAATGAAATTTCTTCATGAAAGAGAAATTTTTCTGCTGATCAGCAAATAGGCCAGCTGCTAAAGAAGAACTGATGGCTTTTAGAGCAGGGGAGAAACCTATCTCTGTCATTTTCTGAATGGAAATTTAGCTTAATCCGTTTCTGGAGCAGTGGCTGCTGGCAAAGCCACGGGCTGCATCATTGAGGAGCAAAGCACACATGACCTTATTCCAAACAGGAAAATTGCCTGTCGATGCAGCAGCATTTTTCTAACAGCATCATTAAAAGAGTTATTCCAGACCTTGAGGATTATACAACAAAGTCATATGTATTTAGTGGGCATTTCCTTTGGAATGTTTTTAGGTAATACCCATGCATTTTAATAAGCCCATTGGGTATCATTAAGATGCCACAGTACATTTTGTTCTCTCCTAACACTATGAATCCAAACGTATTAACAAATGTCTTGATTGGCATTTCAACTCCCCCACGTCAGTGAAGTGCTTCTAAGGCGTGAGCTGTGGATTACTTTTCTCATTATGCCCAGGACATAGCGTGGGTGCTCAGTTGTTTATTCAGTCAATGTGGTAATACATCAGTGGTCACAAAGAACGTATGAAATACTGATTCATGACAATACTCATTTAAATAAGTGGACAGTCAGTTCCATGACTATGTACAAAGAAATTTAAATTTAGAAGGAACCCCTATTCAGACCCATCAGACTCAGTTCAGTAGTTTTCATTTCTCTGGGCTTGAATATCCTCCTTGACAAATGGGAGCATGGAGGAAAAAGGTGATTTAAAAAATATCTTGGAGTTCTAAATTCTGTTTTCAGTCCACATATATACTGAAATTATTGATAATCTCACAATTGTATGTGGACTCTACACAGATTTAAGAGATACTAAAATGACTTTTCTGCTCAAAAATATAAAATGACTCTCCAGTGCCTAGACAAAGTTCATGTTCCTTAAACATGGCAAATTTTTCACTGTATACAGTTTATTACTTCAACATGATATGTTTTCCAGGGTTACTTTCAACATACAATATTCAATACATATACAATTTTAGAGAATGTATTTCTTGTCGCAGTTTACTATTCCCTAAACTTTTAAAACAGTATTTGAGTAAGGGACTATAGTTTTATTTTTCTTTTAGTTCTTATTAATGCCTTGTATATTGGAGGTGCTAAAATATATGACATAAAATCTTACTTTCTTTCAAACACACTCAATGAAGGCACAATAAAAGAAAAAGAAACCCCAATGAAAGTGTCAGGAAAGGAATAGAGAGTGTATCTATTTTTTCTCCGTTTCTTCCGCCACCCCCAAACCGGTTGAAGCCATTATTTCTCAGTTCAGTTGTGTAGGACACAGCTCCCTGGCCCATGCTGGTATTATGAGCCTTGGGGAGGGAGGGAGAGGGGGCCAGGGGAGGGGTAAGAAGAGAGAGGGGGGACCCATAAGGCAGTCAGCAGCTCATGATGGCTGCTGGCCACGGGCCACTCATGGCAGCACACAGTAGCCCATGGCAGCTCGAGGCAGCTCACGCCAACGTGGGACTCGAACTTTCGACCTTGGTGTTAAGAGCATGGCACTCCGCAGGGAGCTCCAACAACCTGAGCCACTGGGCTGGCCCCGAGAGTGTATCTATTTTAACTAGAGGTTTGATTTAGAGCAGAGAGCTATAGGACTGATTGCAAGCAAACAGGAACAGCTCTGAAGCACACCTGTAAAAAATTCTTTTAGAAAACTCAGGTCTATCGAATTGAGCCTATATAACATTCAAGCAAACTACTTCTGCTCAGTTATACCAGGTGAGTAGCACACGAAAGGCATTGCTTGTTGGAGACAGGATGTCCTAATTTAAAATCTTGTGCTGTGTGATCTTGAACTAACTACTTAGCAACCCTGGTCTTAATAAAACTGATATTAAATGAGGAAATTCCAAGAACATAGCACAGCGCTGGGTCCTTCTTCAATGTTCAAAAACATGTTTTTTTTCCTCTCCACTAATTTTGTATGTCTTACCCTTCTCTACGAGATAAATACTATGCAGAGTATTTAGATGATTAAAAAGCATAGACCATTTTATGGCCTGTTCTCATTGGAGTCCATGAGAAATGGACTTTGTTTGCACCCAATTCTGGTCATTTTAATCTTTTTGTCCTTTTCTACATAGTTAGTTTTTTTATATTGCAAATGAATGTGTCATAAGAGATCTGCAGAGGCTTAAAGGATTATTATTAACTTAGTTTTCAAGAAATGGAAATTAGAGAAACTTGCCTATGGGACAACTACTTCTGGATGAGTTTCTGGACACTTTGAAAGCTTTGCAGTTTCCATATGCAGAATTGTGTCTAAGGCCTATTTATCTGTCATCTCTCCTCTACTGAGCAGAGATTTAACTAAGTGCCATAACTATCTGTAGGACTCCTTTAACTAAAGATTTCAAGATTTCCACATGGGCCATTATGGAAGAACTAGCATGGCCTCTATTGGTTTCCATATCTTCCTGAAAGTTTGATATAGTCATTCTGAGAATAGGTCCAAAATCCTGTTAAATTAATCAAAATCGCTCGAATAGAATTGCTTCCAAAGTGGTCTGGTCATTTCTAGCTTATAACTTCAATATTTTCCTATTGTTGACTATGTCTAAGTTAAACATTTCTTCCTAGCTTTCAAGCTCATCCACTTTCCTGTATTTGTCTCGCTCTTGAATTCTTTCTTGCACGGAGACAAGACCCTGGTCACTGCTGCTCTGGGTTGAATTCTCTCTTGGACGTCACCTTGAACCTCCAGCGACAAAAGGGTCTGATTAGGGTCTCAGAAGATTTAAAAAGGATGGTAAAGCACCCCAAGACTGTCAACAACAGCTAGCCCTATCACCCCTAGTCTGAACGGGCCAAGGGAGAGAGAGAAAGGGAAAGAGAGAGAGAGAGAGAGAGAGAGAAAGAGAGAGAGAGAGAGAGAGAATGCTGCTGTTGGAGAGGGCTGCACTTTGGTAGAGAAGCACCACAACTTCCAGCCCACAGCCCAATGTGGAAGGATTGGGAAATAAGAACTCCAGCCACACTTCTCAATCTCTAAATTCCTACCTGTTGTCTCCGACAAACCCAAAAGGAAGCCAGAAGAAGAAACCTTTCACTGCTGTCGTCTGTAATTGTCAGCATCCTCGGGCAGGAACCACAGTGCAAAAGGGTAGAAAGTTAATCTGAGAGGCACATGGAGGGTACCCGGCAGAGGCAGCATGGTTATGGAAAGTTTTGAATGATCTGGAGAAAGGGTGTGGGTGGTGCAAAGCAAAATGCAACAATCCTAAGAAACCACTTTGCACCTCGGAGAAAACTTATATACTCAATATATGCATCGTTGAAAAATTGGGGTGTGAAAAAGGGAGATTTTAGCCACACGAATGCAAGTAGTAACATCATCAGCTTAGTGGATTTTTCATTTTTTCTTGTGACCTAGCTATTCTTCTAAAAACCATCTCAACTTTTCACATATGTGCACATCCTCTGAATCCACTAATGAAAATTATCTGTAGTGATGAAAGGAAAATTGCACTGTCATTATCCAAGTATTGTAATGCAATGCAAGATATTCTAATCACTGCATCTAATTAAAATAGTAAACCACTTAAAAAATCCTCATGTTATTATTAAAGCCTTGATTATAATAGTCCTACATTAGCAGTTCTCCCTGAAGCAGAGGTAAGTAAGCCCATTACCCAGAAGATAGAAGCCCTCAGTGCTAGACTTCTTAGTCAAAATAGGATACAGATATTTTGTCAAGCCAGTCAGATTTCAAGTGATGCCGTCATCCAGTGATGCCATTTCAGTATCGCAGCAAAGGAGGCTTTTTTCTTGATTACTTGCAGACCGGTCATTTCTTCTATTGCATTATTTGGGTGGTTCACAGAGGCCATGCATTGAGTTTCAAAGTAAGAGAACAACTTACCCTTTGTTTGCCTGTATATGTGCAAGTGTATTTGTTCAGTTTTTGAGTCCTCCCTTTATGTAATAGTCTGACGTTCTTTTCTGTCCCATTGTCTTTAATGGAAGAACTCTCACATGCCAACATATATGAAGAATTCATACAAGCCTAGTGGCAGACATGGGTTCTCACCTCTGGAATTACTCCAGTCCACCTCCTATTTCAGCCAATTCTCCACAAATTGCCTCAGTATGAATGAACTCGGTAAACTCTGGTAGGCATAGACTTGCTGATTCTCGCTGGAATGTTAATTCTCTGCTTGGCAAATCTTTACACATTTGTTAAGACCTTGACAAAAAATTTTCTCTCTGAAACCTGTATTCCCTCAAATTGTATATGCCTCCTCTTCCTTCCCCTGGACAATCACATCTACTGCTTCCTCCTTTGTGCCATTCGTCACGTTATTTTCTGATCATTTGTTTAGAAGCCTGTTGTGCTTTCCCATGAGGCTTGGGTTTCTTAGGGTGGAGCTATATACATTTGTACCTAGAATAATACCTCGAATATAGAACGTGTGCAATTAATACATCCTGAATAAAGAAGCAAATGCATAATTAAACAAGCAGGACCTAAATGGTATCAATCCATATTTATTTATTTTGTTACTTTTAACATTTATTTTTAACATTTTTAACATTATTTTTAACATGTTCCCTCTGAAATCTATAAGTGTTACTGGTCTCTGTCTCCAGTTTTTGTTTGTTTGCTTTTAGAAGAATCACCTGGGGTTGGTGAGGGGCGGTCCTAGCGAACATTACGGCTTTGGCTTTGCTGTGATCCCAGAAATGACATTGTGTGGGTCTTCCCTTTTATCTTTCTTCTGTCTGAGTCTGAGTGTTCTCTCACTGGAAGACCACAGTGAACCCAGGAAGGAGTATAACATTAGATTGGGCTTGTGCCTAACAATTCATTTCTGAAGGTGGGATACTGAGTGATACAAGGTCCAGCTGGTGATACTTTCAGCCTAGAAACCTGGTAAACTACTCAACGTAGCATTAACAAGGTGGGATGAATTGGTTTATTTCTCTTCTGAATTGCTTGGCAGTGCCTCAATATTCAGGCATCAAATTTGCGCAATGTGCTACTTAGATTATTTCTTCCTTCCCGCAGCCAGCCTAAAGACTGCAGCAGCTAGTGCTATTTTAAACTATGTCCTTCTTCAGGGAGAACATAAGACACATTTCAGAGAAGATCAAAATAATCTCCAGCTACTTTCCCTGGTAGTCCTGAAGAGGCATACCCCAAGTCAGGACTTTAGGTTATTATAATTTTTTTAATGTCACCATCCCTGGGTCATTGACATAAACTTTTATATCAAGAGGCTGATGCTGATAATATGAGAACAAGGGATAGTTTAAATATAGGATGAGAATGATTTTAAATGCTGCAGGATTTGTTTAAAACCATTTGCATTTTTTTTTTTTTATCCAGTGATTTCTCTTTTGGATCCCGTTGGAATGAAAATAGACCTTTGAATATTTTCTTCCCTCTAATCATTACTTTGAAGAACTTGGAGAAGATGTGAAAATAAAATGGATACCTTGTGGTTTTATGGTGAAAAACCTAGGCCCACACACTGCACCTTTTTGACCAGCCCTTTCTATATCAAAGTCACCTTTCCCAGGAATAAAGTCTTAAGTCATTCAGTGGCCACCTGTGATGTCATTGTCACGTTGGTGCCTGATAATTCAGCCTCAAAACTGGAGTGGGTAATAGTTCAGATGGTGGCTTTGGTCCGAAGCCTGTGTTCAGATTTCTGCTTTGCTATTTACAAAGCTGTATGTCTAGGGAACCTCTTCTTAGTTTCCTGGTCCGTAAGCTAATACTTGTCACTGAGCTTTGCAATGGGCAGCACAGGAGAAATGTGGACAAGTTTAGCAGGTGCCTAGAGTCTGAAAGGTGCCATGCAGACACTCTTGCTCTGTGTGTTAAAGGTGACCACTCGTCGGGTACATTCCTCATTTTATTAAAGGCTTCATCGAAGACCCTGCCCCTTTATTGACCTCTGCCATTCCTGGGCCTACTGGCTGCTGCCAAGTGTCAATTATTCTGTTGGTTTCCCTTCTCTGCATACAGATGGTGGAGGCAGCAACAGACAGCTTTCCCAGGCACGTTAAACTGAACTAAAACATCACCCAGGCCGAGCCCTGTTCTGTTGAGAAAGCATCTTTCAGAACCTGAAGAAGCTGTGAAACCCAAGAGAGAGTCCAGGGTCACTAGCGCCCCCTAAGGATGGCCAAGAGGACGGTAAACAGTGTTAAACAGTCTCAGGTGAATCTCCAAATACAGCTCTGCGGTGGACAACAGTATCTCAAACTAGTGTCTGGCTAAAGTAGGAGGTGACTTCTGCCTGGCTTCCCTTTCCCTTTTTTGCTGTGTGAATGTATGTGTCGTTGTTATTGTGACTGCGAAGGCTGGGAAGTTTGGTGGTG
Source organism: Rhinolophus ferrumequinum (assembly GCF_004115265.2). NCBI lineage: Eukaryota > Metazoa > Chordata > Mammalia > Chiroptera > Rhinolophidae > Rhinolophus > Rhinolophus ferrumequinum. The sequence goes on from NC_046301.1 coordinate 42,435,091, forward strand.
GAAATTGAGAATGGGAGTGACATATATGAATTTTCCTTACACAAGTCTGAACTTGGGGAAGGCCTATGCTTCTCCTTGATCAAAATTATATTTGCGCCAGCAGCATAGTAGTGATTTAAAACATACTCTTTGGAATTAGACTTCCCGGGTTGATATTCTACCTGTGCTACTTAATCAGCTATCTCTTTTGGCCAATTATTTGGCTTTAACCTCACTCAATTTTCTTACACCATAAAATGAGGATAATAAAAATAGCTTATTCACAGACTTGTTTTCAGTTAACTGAAATAATACATATGAAGTGCTTTAACTAATGCCTGACAAAGTGCTCAATAAATAGTGAGAGCTGTATTTGCTCTCTTTGTAGCAAATCACTGGTATCTTTGAACAAGAAGCACCAACTTCTAAATTCACTTATTTTTAAATTCACTTATCTAAGATTCTCTAAGGCAGCCGTGGTACAATTTCTTCTGAGCTAGCACTCATGTGATCCTGAAGGCCCCCTTTTCTATGTCTCTTTTCCCTGGAGACCCCCGAGGCTTAAAGTTATATGTATCTTCTTTTAACAATCAATATCCATTACATATAGCTCAGGATTACAGCTTTTCCTGGAGAAAGATGTTAATGGATTCTGTCAATGCCACAAGACAGCCACTTCCCTACATAACAGGCTCTTGAGTCTCCTAAAAGCCTGCCCTTCCGTCAGAAAGTGATCAGGAAGCTTCCAATAAACTCAGGAGTCTAATCAATGTTTCTCACTCCTCCGTGATGATTAGTAGGGAGACATCAATTGTCATCAACAGTCTACCACAAAGTCATATAAGTCACGCAGGCTTTGGCTTTTCCTGACATTCACCATCCATTATGTGTCCCTGGGGAAAGTTGGGGGGTGGCGCACTTCAGGTTTCCATGGCAGCAGTGGCTAATTTGCTGGCCTTCGAAAAAGGGTAGACAAATAGATAATATAAAAATTGAAACATAAACAAAAACTAGACACCCGCAGTAGTTTTCATGAGGCTGGGTAATTTGGGGGCTATTGACACATCAACTTCAAGAAGACTGGACTTAAGAATTGAGAGTAAATAGGATTTATCTTTCCAATTAAAAATTCCGTTCAACGCTTTCAGGCTGCCAGCCCAGCTCCCCTTCTGTTTAGCAACATGGTCTGTGTTTTCGTACTGCCAGTCACGACCCTGATAGAGAAGGAAGTCGTGTGTGGCAAAATTCCCCCAGAGGTACATCTTTAATAACCAAGAACGGAGTTTAACAAATTCCTTAGTGAGTTTATTTGAAGTCGCGATTCTGAAGGCCTAGGGTTGTCTTCACAAAGAGGTGAAATCTCGGAGTTTTCCAGCTCACCGGAGATTTCGTTTGCTATATGGCCACCTAGTGGTCATTCTAGGAACTTCCTCGATGGATTGTCAGGCGCAGACAAGCTTGTCACACATTTATTTGCACGTAAATAACGAAGAAAACGATTATCTTTCTTTAGAATATGACTACCGGATTTTAGAGCATCCAACGTACTTTTTAAAATCCCACAATCAGCTGGCAGGACGGATGCTTTGAGAGAAAGGCAAAGTGGTTATGTGGAGCTGGTTGATATTTGAGAGGAACAATGCTGTATTAGGAATGCTGGTTTGGTTTGGTTTTAGATCACCATCACTGCATTCCTGGCAGAACTGTAGAAATATAATTGCGATTCCTTGGCATCGCAGCACTTAGTAGACAATATATAGTAATAAATATGAATTCTGATTTATTTTTCAGTGTGTGCGTGTGTTTTTTTAATGACTTGCCTGAATTTAAGCTGCAGAATCTTGTCCACCCTACAAACCCCTGCAGTGTACAGCTGCTAAGGTCTCTGTTCAGCTTTTACTCCTTACTTTTACAGTTTATACTGTTTTTCTACGGGTGGCCCTGCATCTGCATCACTCGGTGGCCAGTGATTTGAGCAGACGTTTTGTTCAAACTCCCAGAGCTGGTAAGTCTTCCGCCCTCCTCCTTTGATCTATGTGTAGGTTGGGGAACACAATCAAATTCACTCCGTTTCCATCCCTCTCTGGGATTTTACTGTCTGTGGTGCTCCTGGGGTGCTCACCCCGGTGCAGGTCTTTCCCCAGTCACCAGGGTGTGTGTGGAGAGCTGGTGAAACCTGCTACTCTTCTCATTCCCAGGTCTCTCCAGCCCCACCCCTCGTTCTATTTTGGGTCGGTCCTCTCCTTGGCCTTGCTGTGACTGCAAGCTCAGCCCGACAAAGAGGTATTGGTGTCCTATTTGCTTCCTATAGGCACTTTTTTCTGATTAATCCTTTGAGTTCCTCCTCCCCGACCCAATTCCAGTCCACTGAATGTCATTAAAAAATATAAACACAAAATTAGATGAAAGATCTTGCAAGGGGCAGTACATGTTATGGCCCTGAAGCACAACCTTCATTAGCTTCCAGATAACCTGTCTCTGCGTGCAGGGCAGAGGGTACAGGACTCAGCTGCAGAGGACAGCCCACTACTCCAAGACACAACATCCCAGGGCTGTCACAAGCTCATTCTTCGTTTACGTATCAGGAATGGTTCTCAATCCTTGTATGGGGCAGGGCCGCAGGGAGGTTATGGGGGGCTGAGGTGGAAGACAGAGGTACTTAGACTGCAGGTCTAGCAGGTCTGTCCATTCGCAGAAGGAGTCCTGTCAGCAATTGTGGGTTCAAGGGAAAGGATTCAAACCCCTGGAAGTGGCAAGAGCCAGAAATATTAGGGCTATGAAATCATAACTGGCTCCTTAACAAGGAAGGTAATGGCCCTCCAAGGGGTCCACAAGTAGGGAGAAGTTGAGGGTGCTTTCTAATCTGTAGACAGTATTGGAAGGAGAAGTTCCCTAAGAAATAGAGCAGGTAGTGGCAACATTTGAAAGGACTACAGGTGATATCTCTAAGGCCTAGGACATGCAGTATGGGCAAACATGGAGAACAGAACCTAAAATAAAAAAGGGCCTTCACTGTCAGAAGACCCTAGGGTTATCTGAAGAGCAGGGAAGCAGATTAGAAGTCTAGAGTGATTATCTAGGCAGGAAGCAATGAGGCAGGAGGATTTAGGTGGTACCAGACATATTTATAATTGGAGAGAGAAGAAATTTGAAAAAAGAATTATCACCAGAACTTAGTAGTTAGTTGAATGTAGAGCCCAAGGCAGAGAAAGTGGATGACGGGAATAATAACAACAACAACAAAAACAAATTGAGAAGGCTATCCTTTTATAGGTGGAATATCACCAAATTGCATATTCTTCATCAACATATGCACTGTTTAGGTGCATATGAATATGTGAGCATCCCTTCATTTTGGACATCAGAGGATTATTGTTTGCTTTAATGCTGGTATTATATATGAGATTTTTATATTTTATATGGAATTTCTCTTTTTTTCATAAGTGTCATGCAAGGTATCATGTGGGCTCTCAGCTCCCTCTCCCCGCATAAGGACGCAGGACATGGTGAGGCCAAAAAGGAACACCCATGGAGCCATAGATAGGGGCGTCATACCACTATATTCTCGCTGCTGGCTGGGATGGAGACACAGGAAGCAGGAGCCACAGGATCCGCAATCTGCTGTCCGCTTCTCTGCCAGCCCAGTTATGCACTTGCTAAATGCAGTCTGTGGTGCTAACTGCAATCCACCCTTGCTAGCTTAGCCGCAGCAGTTGTATCAGTGGCTAATGGCTAACCAGTAACAGCTGATGGCCAACTAGTCACAGCTGATGGCCATCTACTACCTGAGCCAGCACCTTTCCACGTGAGGCTGAGAGCCTGGACACTGCTCTCTGGGATTCTGTCCCCACAATAAGTTTACATAAAATATTTAAATTAGCATCTTCTGCCTTAATACACTTATGAATAGTCTTTCTGAAAGGGATGGTTTTAATTAGAACAATAAACACTATTGAGTGCTACCTAGGTATAAAGTGCTGAGTCACTGCTGCCCGAACTCATTCTCTTCTCTCATTAACTAGTCAGCATAGCAACAAAAATTTCACCAAAGACAACCAGACTTCTTCCTTGATTTGCAGCCTTTGTTTAATTGAATCATGAAATTTGCATTTAGCACTTGAAAGTTTTATTTCATTGAACAGAAAAAATAATTGCATACAACTTTAATTGATAACAAAAAGAAAGAGAGCACAAGAGGACACCATGACAAGCATCAGTATAAGAAATAGCTGAAATTATTCCCAGGACAACCCCACATACCATAATCAACTGTCAGGAAGAGGTGGAGAATGGCACAGAAATCACACATTAAGTGCTTACATCCATAAATTATAGGGATCTCACAAGCCCTACAGAGGAATCTTGATTATTTCTTCTTTGCTGTATCTAATTTTCTGAAATTCTTGTAACCCTCTGACTTCTGTGTCAGGTTTTTAAAGAATTCTAAAGATTTAGAAGTTTAGAATTAAACTATAGGGATTTAGTATTACCGGAAACATTTCAAGTCCTCCTTCGCTGCCACCACAATTTTAAGAACTATTCTGTAGGTAAAGTGACTATTCTTCTGTCTCCTTCACTAATAGGCAATGAGTAGGACAGTCGTCTACCTTTTCATTAGCTAGTGGAATCAGATGCTTTCCAGCACTGAATTCCTTGGTATTTCTGTGGGAGAGAATTTCATTTACACCACAATTAGTGGTAATCATCTAATGTTCAAATTAAGGTAAGTACTTTTATGCTCACAACGAAATAATCTTTTATAAGCAATGTTTTGCTTCTTAGAGTCACGGTGGTAATTTACTATCTTCAAGGTTTTGACTCTTTTTTAAGTAAAGAGACTAATATTTTGTAGGAAAATACTAGAGCAAAAAGAGTGTTTATTTTTGTATTAAGCTAAAGAAGATTTGAAAAACTATAATAATTTTTTATAGCCTACGTCTACACTACAGGTTATGAATTTTCAGAAAGAGGTCGTTTCTCTTCAACATTTTCTGTCTGGATAAAGAATATTTGAAAATCTACCAGAAATTTGTGTGGCAAATATCGAGGGAAGGTTGTGAATATTTGGATCCGGAAGCCTCAACCTAGACTTGCGCAGCCATTTTGGATATCCAAGTTCAAGCTCTAAATAGAAACCAATGGTTAAAAATAAGTTGTTTTTGGTAAAATCTATTAGCATGTTCTATTTCAGTTACTCATATATCTACTATTCACAACAATAACCTTTGTGGATTCTGCTACACTAAATTTATTCACATTTTCCCAGCTATCCTAAGTCATGGCTAATTAAGCACTTTTTACAAAATGAACAAGCCTATCACAAAAGAAAGGAAATCATTTAGTTTTTCGTTACAGGAAGCCAATTTACTTGCATTAGAAGCATCTTTCTCTACTTTCCAGTATGAGACAGGTTTGTCATTGGTGGCGTGGAAAGGCTATTAGAAATGTCCCTCTTTCTCCATCCCAATAGGGAAGTGCATTGGACAGGATTTCTTGTAAGAATGCTTTGTGGGGGAAAGCTTCATATTAATGCAGTACATTGTAGGAACTCAACAAAAATCAGTGAATGGATGAAGGAATGAATACAAAAACTCTGAAACATAGCCCAGCAACGCTCAGTTTGTCTCCCTTTGACAAAAACCACAATCTTTTAATACGTTTTCTAACATAGATATAATAACTTATAGTGGAATCAACCTTCGGATATAGTCCGTAAAAACTTTGGTAAAGCAATCATGAAAAAAACTGCTCTGTTAGGAACAACACCTTTTTTTGTGATTACTAGTACTATTATGTCCTTTCAAATACTTTACGGGAACCCACGGATATGTATACTTTGGCTAAGACAAGTTTGAAAGAGTTTTGTTTTTGTTGTTATTTCTAAAATGTATTGAGACTCTGACACTGTTGAATTCTAGTTTGCTCCTTCGGTCAGGTTGAAAACTCTTGACTAAATCATGCTCTAATTGTCTGTTAGAAATGTTAGCATATCAGAGGAACAATTCCAACCCTCCTATTCTTTTGATAAGGGCAGAGGATGTCCCCAGTCAACCAATGAGTAGGTAAAGAGCACAAAAGGATGCTAGCATTTGAAAAATGTTAAAAAGAAGGGGTGGGTACCATCTGTCATGGGAACCTACCATTGTGGCACTTTGATTGGGTTCTGTGAGTCCTCTTCGATCTCTACTCGCACATTTCTATAATAAATTAATGTTGTGTCAGGAATTGCACCAGATATCACACATAGCCACACATGCACATGAGCACATACACATGCACACCACCTCTTCTTGCTTCATGGAAAATATAAGACAGTTTGTAAATTGCTATGAGATAGGGTGGAGGGATGGTTCTGGTAAAGTGAGGTTTTAGCGGAAGCCATTTTTCCTCGTACACATTGTGAATCTCTCCACCCGTAATTTTGGTGAGAGATTTCCAGACATTTTTCAAGTCCCAGAGCTTTCATTCAAAAAGCATATCTACTGAAATTCCAGAAAAACCGAATTATTAAAGTGGACTGTGCTGGTTGAGTGGGTATGGGGAGACAGGCTCATTCAGCTCCACCCTGATTGTGTAGCACTTCCTGAGACCCTCTTGTATAATAGGACGATGCTGTGGAAGCACAGATGGAAAACAATCTCAATTACACCCTTTGGGCCATGAATAAAGACAATATAATGAGCATTGCTAATTTAAAAAATATATCGTTGACAATCTCGGTGCTTACAGCACCCAGTTCTGAATTAGAAGTGTTCTCTGTGACCTTGAGGATACAGATGTCGGTACAGAGATTCTAGTATTTCAGGTGATCCTAGAAATCCTGTAATGTGTCTTTTGACTCTGTCTGTAATGCATCTGGGTGCAAATTTGGCTAATTTGTTTCTCTCTCATCAGTATTGATTCAGGGTATATACCTCCACAGTCCATGGGAAGCCCTCAGGCGGATCAAGTCCTCACTGGAAACCATCACTGGATTTTGAACCCCGAGAACTGGGGCCAGGAGTGAGGTGAGGCATTCATTTTAGGAGAAGCATTTAAGGGGCACACACTCAGTAATCATGATAAATGACATGTTAATGCATTGTTTTAAAAATATCAAAAGTAATTCCCAAGAATTCACAATGAGCACCATATCAATATTTTAAATAGACAGCACTGGCCATGCCCTTGCTGACTCACCATGCTCTTTTCGCCCTAATCCCAGCCCCACTGAAAAGTAGGTAGTGTCTTATCTCTGCCTCAAATCAGAGAGTTATGTTATATTATTGGATCTTTTCAAGGAACCAATGAATGGTTAAGTCCATCAAAGTTATTAATGAAATGGACACAGACTGGCACAACCAACAGAAAGGACGCAAGGGGCCGTACCAGTGTGATGTAGTGCGGACTGGAAAAACTGGTTGGAAGTCTATCCAAGGACTCTGCAGTTCTTTGCTGGTGAAAAGAAATACTATTAACCTGCAATAAGTTTACAAGCAAGTATGATTATTTCCCAAGCCCACGAAATACATTCTCCAGACATCCCTGGAATACAGTCCTAGCAAATGTACAAATATAAAAATACATGGAAACAATCTTCTAGCCTAGGTAGTTGGCTTGTGATGGATGAAGCTAACACGTTTCCCCGAAAATAAGACCTAATGGGAAAATAAGCCCTAGCATGATTTTTCAGGATGACATCCCCTGAACATAAGCCCTAATGTGTCTTTTGGAGCAAAAATTAATATAAGACCCGGTCTTATTTTTGGGGAAACACTGTAAGATTTATCTATAAAGCCAACTTACATTGAGAAGAGTGGGAGTTTCTTTATGTATTATTATATGAGTAGCACAAGGCAAGTCCGTTAGCCTCCAAATCTTAATATCTCATTTGTCTGAATGTCTGAAATTCCACAACCAGCCACATCCCTTTGGACCTTGAAGGTCTTTGAGGACCTCCAGATCTTACTACTGTCATACAGACATGGCTGGCTGAGGTTACCCTCTTTAAATTGCTTTCTGTTAACCCCCAGCAGATGTTAATATAACTAGAAAGCATGTTCCAGTGGAAACAGGAGCTAGGAGAGGCACTGGGGACCAGAGCAAAAAAAAAATAACCAAGCATCATTAGTGTAACAAGGAAAGAATACCAAAAGACAGACTTTTCCCAAACCCTTTTTGCTGAGAACTGGTCTTTGATGGGTAACTAATGTGTCAAACGACCACCAGCTAAATCATTATTATGTATATAATTTTATGACAAATGATAACAAGCCTAAACATGAGATTTGAAGGGCCCAAACTCTCCTATACAATCTCCATTTATGTATATTACGGTATACAAGTATACACCACTAGTAATGAGTTAAGTTTATTCATATATTCAACAAATATTTATTAAACTCCTCTTCAAAGTTCCTCATTTAACTAAAAAGCCAAAAGCCCTTACTTAACAAGCTTGCATTCTAGAAAGTAACAAATATGCCCTAGGCTCTATTTACATGTCTGGCTGTCTTCTGAGACTAATCCGTAATCCCATGCTCAGGCCACCTTCCCTGGACTCTCCTCTGTGGGAGTGCACCAGTTTTGCATATTAATTTAAGGAAAAGGTATTTAGGAAAGTAATTGCAAGAGTACATGAGGCATACTGGATAATTAACGCATATTAAGTACTAAATATAGACCAAACATTGTGCTAAATACACTTATATATAGTTTCATATTTAAACCTCAAGGCAAATATTTGAGCTTGATATTAGCATCATGTGATTTCATCTCACAAAATCTCAGTGGAAGCTTAAAAAATTGTCACAATCACACAATATTTTCCAACCATTCAAGTAGACAACTAAGACTTGTTTTTATCATCTTGGGGTCACCGTGGACAATTTGTTTTACAAAAAACACCCTGCTGAGATTTTGATTAGGATTGTTTTGAATCAACAGATCAATTTGGGGAGAATTGACAACCCAGCAATAGTGAGTCTTCTGTTTTATGAACATGTATTTCACTCCATTTATATTGGTCTTCTTTAGTTTTTCTCATCAATGTTTTGTAGTTTTCTGTGTCTAGGCTTTGTGCATTTATTTATTAGAATTATTGGCAAGTATTTTCTCTGTTGTAATGACTTTATCTTGGTGAGGAGCAGAGAAAGTCTGTCCTCATAAAATGAGTTGGGAAGTATCCATTTTCTCCCATTTCCTGGAGGAGTTTACATAGAATTGGTATTATTTCATCATTAAACATTTGGTAAAATTCACCAGTAAAGCTATATGGTCACAGGATTTTCTCTGTGGAAAGGTTTTGACTACAAACTTAATTTCTTCATTCAGTACAGGGCTGTTCGGGTTGTCTATTTCTTCATGAGTAAGCTTTAGTGATTTGTAAACTTTCAGAAAGTTTACTAGCTCATTATACTGCCAAATGTATTGAACTTTTTTCATAATATTCTCCAATTATCAATTGAATGAGTATATGTCATTCCTGTGATGTCATCTTTCTGATTCCTGATAGTCTTTGCTGACTCTTTTATTTTTTTCTGATCAGTCTGGCTGGAGGTTAATAAGATTTATTAATTAGTCTTCTCTAAAAAGCATCTTTGAGTTCCTTGATTTTCTCTCTTATCTATTTCATTGGTGATCAATCTGACGTTTATTTTTTCCTGTCTTCTGCTTACATTGAGTTTCATTTGTCTTACTTTTTCTAGTTTCTTAAGGTGAAAGCTGAGGTCGTTGATACCTTTCTTCTTTTCTAACATAAGCATTTAATGTTATAAATTTTCTTTTAATTATTAATTTCACTGTTTCCCACAATTTTTTATATGTTGTGTCTCATTTTCTTTTATTTTAAAACACTTTCTGATTTTTCCTATGATTTTTTTCTTTCACCCATGCATTCCTTAGAATTTGTTATCTAATTTTTAATTGGGGGGTTTCCCCAATATCTTTCAGTGACTCGTTTTTAATATGATTTTATTTTGAGAACATATTTTGTATGACTCCAATTCTCTTAAATTTATTAAGACTTGTTTTATGTCCCAGAGTATGCCTTATGTTTATAAGTTTTTCCAGTAACGCACAAATCAATATTGTATTTAACCAATATAGTTTTCTCTGAAACACTGGCTTGGTTTGCTTGAATCTTACCATCCTCTCGCTACCCACATGTAGTTTGAAGGCTTCATCGTATGGAATCATGTTAAACTGTTGTTTTTTGTCTCCTACCTCACTTAGCTTAGGGCCAGTTCCACGTTAAACACTCATACAACTGCTTTTAGAGTTAATTAACTATTGCAAATGAAATTTTCTTACATGTAGGGGATGAATATTAGGTAAGATTGGTTCGGTCCTTGTGTGCTGCTCATCACCAAAGTATCCTTTATTCTCCACTCCCAGTGTATCTCTAGGTGGGCTGTCAAGAAGGAAATTGAATATTGACATAAGATATGGGATGGGTAATATTAAACCTCTAGGAGATTTTAAAAAGCCTGATACTCAGGTTACACGCTATAACAATGAAATCTGAGAGAGGGACCTAATTAGTTTTGTTTTGTTTTGTTTTGTGTTTTTAATCCGGCTGTGATTCCAATGTGCAGCAAATTTTGGGACTCAATATGTAAAAGCTTGATTTACTGCTATTCTTACTTGGTCTTCAATAAGAGTTATATATTCCCCCCCATCAAGTATCTGCTATGGCCACAAAGCTTATATATTCTCAATCATGGTCCCCAACAGCACATAGAAAATACATACATACCTCTGAACTCGTTTTAGTTTAATACACTTTTGGGAACGGATTAATAATGTGAGAGCCCCCAAACCAATAATAACCAGGACAAGTATAACAACCAGGATGGAGATACCTGGAATGGTAAAAAAAAAAAAAAAAAAAAGAAAAAAGAAAAAGAAAGACAACAAAACGTGAGCTTCAACCAATATATCAAATTTAGGACAGTGGACTATTAACAAGTAACTGAGCCGTTACAATCCTGGTTGTCCCTTCCTTAAAGGACTTTAATTCCCCCTCCCCACAAATTTTTCTATATATATATATATAAAGTAAAAGTCCAAAATATTACACAAATTATCACTATATTAGCAATTGACACTCCATCCCAGGATTCCATTATGTTTAATGGACCCACAATCAGCAAAAAAGTTTTGATTATTAGTTATTAACTGACTATAGAAAAGGCGTTGTTGTATTATGGGCTCTTAGAACACCTAATCCAAATTTAACTTGAAGATATATCAATTGTAAAAACCAATAGCAAAGTCAAATTTGGCTATTTAAATATTCAAAATAATAAAAAAAGACCATGCAAATCAACACAGAAACATAACATATGTTTAACAGTCTTGGAAAAGAAGAAAAAGCTTTTTCACTGGCGAAGCTTTTGATATAAGCAAGATATTATACTCTAGAATGCTCACCGGTAACATTTAGTGTTTCTTTCCAGTGCACAAGTACTTGCTCTTCCTGACACTGGCACTCGAGTTCACTGTCACCCACCTGAAAGAGCAGGCAATCATGTAATTTTGATTGACCGACATAAGCTGTGTTTTGCACCTCACTTAGCTTTGTGCTATTTCTACATCAAACACACACACACACACACACACACACACTTCTTATCAATTAGTTTAATTAACTAAACTGAATACCAAAATCAATGTTGGAAAGAAAGAAACAAACAAAATACAAGAATTAACCAGCTTTGAAGATAGCCTTTGAACAAGAGAATGATTCTGACAAATTCAAAACCAAAAAAACAAGACAGCTTGATTATCTTTTCAGGAGACATCGATATTATTAAATAAATATCCACCGCTAGAGCTAGACATATCACAGCCAAAGAACAGACTCTAATTAGACTTAGTTATGATGGGGTAATATTAACGTGGGAAAAAAGTGATGGCACAATATTTAGTTTATTAAAGAGCATAGTGTAATGGTTAAGAACACACTCTGTATTTAAACCGCAGCTTTTCCTTGCACAGTTCAGTGTTTTTCATCGTAAAAGTAGTTATAGGAGTAGTACTCACCTTTTGAGTTGTTATGAAACTTAAAATTTAATATGTATGTAAAGTACTTGAAAAAGTACCTGATACATAAACAATTCTATATAAGTGTTATGATTAATTGAGCTTAGAAAAAATGTTGCCCACAAACAGGACTGCTAGGTACTGCTAGTATTGAAGAGTGTTGAGTAAAAAAATATGTCACTATTTTGTTGTTTTTCTCAAAACTTTTAGGTAAATGTTGACATTGGTGTAATTTAACTGTAAGTGACATTATGATAGATCCAACTTTAAACTTCAGGTGTAAACTTTATATGTACATAAGTTACTGGGTTTCTAGATTATCAGTCCAATGATAAAATATATACTGGCAACATCAACATGCAATACCTAGTTTGGCTCTTTGGATCAATTATATTGATGATACATGAAAAAAATGGATCCAAAATGTACATTAGATTTTAAAACCACCTTACACACACACACACACACACACACACACACACACACACACACACACAGACTCAGGAATATGTAAATCAATTTAAAAAGGAGCCAAATCTTACAACATTTTCATTGCAATGAGAGGAGCAATTGGTTGAATTGTAGACCTTTTCAATTTTCACACATTCACCATTGCTGCACACCTAGAAATGAAGTAACCAATATGAATTAGAATGACTTGCTTTTAGAATTTACATGATATTTTCTATTGTGAAAAATCACATGTAGAATCTTCTGTGGAAAAAAATCCTCCATGAATGTTTGATGTTGATGGATATTTGAAAATAATGTACTGTACATTCAAACATTGTTATACACAAACTCTTTAATTATTAAAATGTCTATGTCCTTATGAATTCTTCAAATGTTAATCTAGCAAAGATTCTACAATCGTAATTGCAGTAATTTCTTCTATTATTTCTATCAACTTTTCTTTTGATTTAAGGAAGATGCATGCTTTTCATATCACAGTTGCTAGTTGGGCATTTTGTTAATATCAGTTAATCCTCTTTATGCTTATCACCTTCATTTTAAAGTTTGCTTGCTTTTTGTGTATTTTTTGTTTTTTTTTGTAAAATTTTTGACCAAATTGTTGTTGTTGTTTTGTATGTGTATTTATTTTTTTTATTAAAATTTATTGGGGTGACAATGGTCAACAAAACTACACAGGTTTCAAGTGTAAATTATTGTTGTTTTTGTTGCTTATAGTTATTGCCTGGCTTATCTTAGCCTATTTAATTTTATTTATTTAATTATTGTTAATGAAATAATAATAGCCTATTATTTAATTTTTAATGTTAATTTTATTTTTACCTATTTCGTTAAAAAGAGCTTACATTGGGACATGTTTTTCCAACTCTACTGAGGTATAATTGATGCATAAAAATTGTATATTTTTAAAGTGTATCACATGATGATTTGATATATATTGTAAAATGATTACCAAAAACATCTAATTATCCCTCCCATCACCTCAAGTAGTTACTTTTTGTGTATGTGGTGAGAACACAAAAACACTTAACGAGTACTCTCTTAGCAAATTTCAAGTATCTATTACAGTATTATTAACTATAGTCACCATGCTGTACATTAGATCTCTAGAACTTACTCATAGAAAGTTTGCACCCTTTGATCAATATCTTCCCATTTTCCCCACCCCTTAGTCCTTGGCGACCATCATCTCTTCTCTGCTTCTATGACTTTGACTTTTTCAGATTCCACATAAAAGTGAGATCATACAGTATTTGTCTTTCTGTGTCTGTCTTGTTTTGCTTAGCATAAGTGAAATATCCTCCAAATCATCCATGTTGTCACAAATGAAAGGATTTTCTTTCTTTAAAGGCTACATTATATGTATGTACATATGAATGCAAATTTATTATCCATTCACCCATTGAAGGACATTTAGATTGTTTCCATATCTTGGCTATTGTGAATAATGCTGCAATAAACATGGGTGCAGATATCTCTTCAAGATTCTGATTTCAATTCCTTTGGAGATCTACTCAGAAATGGAATTGCTAGATCAGACATTAGTTCTATTTTTAATATTTTGAGGAACCTTCATGTTGTTTCTGTAATGGCTGTAACAATTTACATTCCCACCAACAGTGGACAAGGTTCTCTTTTTTCCACTTCCTCACCAACACTTGTTATTTCTTGATGTTTTAATAATAGCTATCCTAACAAGTATGAGGTGATAGCTCATAGAGGTTTTGATTTGCATTTCCCTGTGATTAGTGATGTTGAGCACATTTTCATATATGTGTTGGTCATTTGTATGTCTTCTTTGGAAAACTATTCAGGTCCTTTGACCATTTTTAATTGTATTATTTGTTTTGCTATTGAGTTGTATGAGTTACTTATCACTTTCGTTTATTATTATATTAACTCTTTATCAGATATATGGGTTGCAAATACTTTCTCCCATTCCATAGGTTGCCTTTTCATATTTCCTATACTATAAAGAAATGCTTTACTTTAATATAGTTCCACTTATTTATTTTTGCTTTTTTGTCTGTGCTTTTGGTGTCACATCCAAAAAATCATTGCCAAAATCAATGCCAATGAGCTTTTCTCCTATGTTTTCTTCTAGGTGTTTTACTGTTTCATACTTTATATTTAAGTCTTTGATCCATTTTGAATTAATTTTTGTTCATGGTGTTAAATAAGGGTCCAGTTTTATTCTTTTGCATGTGGATATCCAGTATTCACAGCACCATTTATTGAATAGATTATACTATCCCCATTGTGTATTCTTGGTGCCCATGTCAAAGATTAGTTTGTTGTATGTGCATAGGTTTATTTCTCAGCTTTCTATCCTGTTTCATTGGTCTATATGACTGTTTTTATGTCAGTACCATACTATTTTAATTACTATAGTTTTGTAATATACTTTGGAATAAGGATGTATAATGCTTCTAACTTTGTTCTGTGGTCAAGATTGCTTTGGCTATTTGGGGTCTTTTGTGGATTCATACAAATTTAATTTTTTTTTTTTAATTTCTGTAAAGAATACCATTGGTGTTTTGCTAGGAATTGCATTGACTCTGTAGATCATTTTTGGGTAGTATGGACATTATAACAATATTAATTCTTCCAACTCATTGACAAAGGATATCTTTCAATTTATTTGTGTCTTCTTCAATTTCTTTCATCAAAGTCATATTTTTTAGTGTACAGATCATTCATCTCCTTGGTTAAAATTATTTTCAACTATTTTATTGTTTTGATGCTATTGAATAGTCTTCTTAATTTCTTTGTTTTCATTATTATTGATTTCATGGTGTGACGATAAGTATAAATGTTTATCTCTTTTTATGAATTTTTCCTGGTACTGAGTTTTTATTTTATACATTCCTCAGCTCAGGGAATTTATTATTATTATTTCTTTAATTATATTTTTACCACTACTATGTTTCCTTTATCTAGAATTATCAGATTTCCTGCTTTTATTAATTTATTTTTTTTTAATTCCTTCATCTTATTCTTCTGTGTTAAGAAGTTTAGCTTGTAATTTACTATTTTTTTGTAGTATCTATTTAATGGTTTACTGCCCAAATTACATACAAAGCAACAATCATGATTTAATTTTTTACTTTGAAGGCAGTGCTTCTTGATTTCAAATTATATCATTTTTATAGATGTAACATCCTTTTAAATTGTGTTAAATATAAATTGAAATTTTTTCAAAAGGATTTTGCTCTTATTTAATGCATGTGATTCCTCAGATTGGTCTCCATTGTTTACACTGTTGAATTCTTTTATGTCTGTTGTTGTTTGTCCTCTTTGTTTATCTTTATAGAATGGATTTTCTATATACAGTCACATGTCACTCAATGACAGCGATACATACTGAGAAATTCATCATTAAGTGATTTTGTCATTGTGCAAACGTTATAGAATGCACATACAAAACCCTAGATGGTACAGCCTACTACACACCTAGGCTGGATGTTGTAGCTTATTGCTCGTAGGCTACGAGCCTGTACAGCACGTTACTGTGGTGAACACCATCGGCAATGATAACACAATGGTAAGTATTTGTGTACCTAAACATATCTAAACATAGGAAAGGTACAGGAACAATATTGTATACAAGATACTAAATGGTGCAGCTCTAAGGGCACTTACCATGAATGGACCTTGCAGGACTGAAAGTTGCTCTGGGTGAGTCAGTGAGTGGTGAGCGAGGGTGAAGGCTGAGGACAGGACTGTATACGGCTATAGATTTTATAAATACCATCCCATGAGCCCTCCCTCCTGCTTCTTTCCAACAGAAGATCGAAGCTGTCAATGCTGCTCCATGAACAGAAATGTGGGCTGGATTGATTGGAAATATTGAGGAAAAGCTGGCGGGTAAGGCATAGATCACCATAATAGTGACTGTCAGGAGGGACTGAAAGGTGGCCTGAGGATCAGCGGGAATAAGAAATTGAGATGGAGAGATAAAGGAACATAGGAGATTGTCATGGCAATGTGGTTTTGGCTACTACATGTTGGAACAGTGGTCACATTAAGAAATTTTTTGTGCTATCCATAAAAAAGAGGGTGTAGAACTGAGGACTTTGAAATTTTGTTCTTGGGTCTATTGACACTTCCTATCGCAAACGGCTCTCTCTGGCATTGAATTGACAGAAGAAATAAAACTTACTTATGTTTTACATCATTACAACTTGAAAATAGTTCCAAGGACCAGGCCAGACTGGCTCCACACCACCGCAGGACGCTTTCACTCAAGTGGCAGTGACACTCACTACTTGTTAAGGTAGCGCCTGTGGATCTGTGCCCTTGCAGGTCTTAGGTGCTCAGCAAAGAACTCACAGCCATGTACTCTGAAGATCAAGCTGGATCTGGGTGGGCTGGAGGGCCCCCTGAATATGCAATGCTGCGGGGAGAGGCTCCTCTGTGCTGGAATAGGTCAGAGGCTGACTGACTGGGATGTAGTCTGTGCACTCAAAATTGAGGTGCTCTCAGTGAGAGGCAATCTATTACCACGCCTCACAGATATTGCTCTCATCAGAGAAAAAAAATGCCTCTTAAATCACAGATCCCTCCATTTCTAACAGGAAATTCAGCTCCATTATAATCTTATGGCTCCACTGTTGACTATACATAACTGAACAGTGGAAAACATTGTTTAAAACCCATGTAGATCTCTATTTAAGCATTTTAGTCTCAACTAAAGAGAAGTATTGAGATGTTTCCTATTTTGAATTTGCCATTTTTGTAAGTTTAATAAAGAGACAACTACTGAGAGAATTTTTCAGCAAATCTGTGTCAGAGAACGGACTAACAATTTCCACCCTTCCTTCCCTCCTCAGCTCTACTCTTTTACCCTCTGCATCCTACTATCCTTCTCTCTTCTTTCCTTTCCTTTTTTTCTTATCTATGTTATAAGTTCTATAGTATAACTAAGGAAGAGGGCACCCACAGGCAATAAGATAAGTTTGCCCTCTTTTCTATGCCAAATTCAAATTTATCCAGAAAGAATAAATACCATGTCTCCCCAAAAATAAGACCTAGCCAGACCATCAGCTCTAATGAGTCTTTTGGAGCAAAAATTAATATAAGTCCGGGTCTTATATTAATTTTTGCTCTAAAAGATGCATTAGAGCTAATGGTCCGGCTAGGTCTTATTTTGGGGGAAACATGGTACTAAGAGAAGCTAGAATGGTTCTTAAGCATTTTAAGTTCCTTATATAGTATCACAATGTGAAAATAAAATGAAATAGTATCACAATGTGAAAATAAAATGAAAAATTCTGAAACTAGTGTCTTGGTGATATCTCTGTGGACTGGCCTTTGCTATGCATGAATTCCCTCATTAGGAATTGGTTCAAGAACTGGCACCATTGTGACTGGTATGCTTCTGGGCTAAGACTTCTCTTGAAGGAATAGGCGTTCTATGTGGTAGTTCCTGGTCACAATGGACTTATATGATCAAGATGTGTTTCTTACAAACTGCTCCCCTCTGAACCCCTTGGTTCAATCCCTGCCACTTTTAATCGGGTTCTATAAAGGGGATGTCATACTTCTGCTTTGTGCTTCTGGCTGATTTTCATTGCCTGAAGTGAATAAAGATCGTTTGACATCTTCCTCACCCTGATGCCCCACACTCTATCTTCTTGAAAGTCCTTGAACTTTCTAGCTTGAGGTGGATAAACTTAACTCAATTTTCACGAACACAGATTCCTTACCAGTTTGCTATTTATTTAGTCATTTTAATGAGAAACTGTATAGTTAAATATTTCGTCTTGAAATATTAGTCTCCATTAAGTTGTTAAATTCTAATCTTTTTTCCACATTCTGAATTTTTGTTTTCCGATTTATTTCTCTATCACATTATATGAATGGCACTGTAAAGTTTGTGGGTGGTGGCATGTAGAGAAAGCGGAAGCTGTATCCACAGAGAGAAAATGTTCAATTCAAAATAGCTGATTTTTAGATAAAGATTGTTTTCCATATATTCTTGTGTTTATAAACCTCGGTGAGCCGGTTACTGTTTCTAGTATACATTCTAAAGTTTTCTCTTGAAATAATAAACTCTTTACAATCTGGTCTCATTCTACCTGTTCAACTTCATTTTTCACCATTTCACCCTAAGCTCCAGTCACACTGAAATTGTCAGTTACCTGCTACTCCATACACTTTGTACCTTTGCATATTATGTACGTATGTCTTTCTAAAAAGTTTTTCCTCATTTTCCGTGTGTGGAAAAAGTTGCTCATCAAGTCAAAGCTGAAATGTCACCCATTTAATGGCATCATAAGATGCCATTTTATGTTCTGTGAGTAAAGTTAGTCCTTTGGACTATAATGTACGTTGACCTCACCACTATAAAAGCGTTTGTGTTGGATTGTGATGATATATTTCATTTAATCTATGAAATTCTCAAGTACATTCATCTTTGCATCATCTGTGTCCAGCACAATCACTGGCACCATAGTACGTGCCCCCCAGTAAATACAGCTGAATGAATAAAATAAATGAAGCCTATATGGCTACTTCGTAGTCAAATTAATTCAAAATACTATGTCTATAATTTCATTAGATGTCTACTGTAAGATACTAATTAAGCACACTTATATCATTTACATATCAATTTATATAATAAAGTTTAGACAAAATGAATATTTGTGATAGTGTTATTACTACTCAGCTCAATAAAAAAAGTTACCACTTTTTACTGCTTTCCCACATATAGGCCCTCTGGAACCAATTATAGGATCCAATGATGTTTTACAGTGGCTGAACCAAGACATTTTAATAAAACAAAGTGTTTCATCTTACCATTCCATCTCCACATTTTGTTCCAGGAGCAACCAGACCCAGATCTTTAGAATTGTGGTATAAAACAAAGGTTTTGCATTCGGTGGTGACATTCTCCTGGGGAGTCTTCTTAAAGTGATAGATCTTCTCTTCTCCAGGGACAGAAGAGTGCTGCCCTCCGGTGCAGTATATCTTTCCACATTTGACATCTCTGAAAGAAAGGGAGTGTATTCTCAGACTCGGGACCAGAAATAGAACTTTAGAGACCAAGCTTGCAGTGATGTGGCCTGGCCACTTTTTTCTTGACCCAGGTTTTATCAGTAGGCTACAGAGGGGCCAAGAAAGGCAGGGTAATCTGTTGGACAGTCAACATCTTCACCCTGGGAACTGAGATGAGTAGGTAAAGATGTAAAATGATTATATTGCTTTATGCTATTATTGTGCTTCTCACAAATCAATATTAGCTTAAATTTACAGGAGAATATTTTTATTAGTAATTTAAATTAGCATAACTTTAATCAGGATACTAAGATTTCTTTCTTATTCTTTCTTGCATAGAGCACATCAGTTGATTCTCACAATAAACCTATGAGGTTGCTGTTACTATAACCCCCCTTTTAAAGGTTAGGAAACAATTCGAAATAATCACAGTCAAATGACTGCCCATTTTCACCTAGTATATTTAGGAGAACATTGAACTTGACCATAGGTTTTTGCTATTGCTGTTTTTAGACCAAATCCTGTTTTGTGACACACACAAAAAAAGGCTTGCTGGATGTCAGGAACAAACCTGGAAGTATGGTTCAGCTCATGCTTTTTTTTCTTTTTTTAAAAAAAATTAGTTTCAGGTGTACAAAACAATGTAATAGTTAGACATCTCACCCCTCACAAAGTGATGACCCCCCGCCCCAATCTATTGCCCCTCTGACATCGTACGTATCTATTACAATTCCATTGCCTCTATTCCCTATGCTGAACTCCATATCCTGTGAGCTCCGTATATTAAGATATAGTTGACATACAGACTGCTTCATGGACGGTGTAGATACATAACAAGCTCATTCTTTTTAAAGTCAGATCTAACCTCCAATTCTCCCATTCTCTCTTCCAGCTTCAACTTCAACTTTTTTTTCTTCTTATGGCTTCGCTCTTTTCTCTTCCTCTTTTCCCCTTTTCTACTTATTCTCCCCTCCTTCTGTGTACTCCTTTCTCTTTTTTGTAGCTTCTTCTCCTCCCTTTCTTTCCTAAGAAGCTGAAATGTTTCCCATCTCACCTTCATCTATTCCATGACCTTCAGCTAATAAATCCAGTACATAAATGCCAGTTAACACTGTCCAGGAGGTGATGTGTGCTCTCTTCCTTCCTGCTTCCCTCTCTTCTTAGTCTCCTCAGTAAAAGAAGTTAGCAGTTGTCAGAACAAGAGCTGCTCTGACTTTGCAAAACACTCTTAGAGGGCGCTTACTTTTCTTTATAAGTTACTTACTTCTCTTCACAGGGAATTAATTGGTTGTCCTTATTTTTGCAGTATCCAAATCTATTTCCTTTTTTATTCATCGTGTAGCAGATATCAGAACTGTCTTTTGCCTCTGGGGTGAAAAATGGTATAATAAAAGGAAAACAATGAAAGCATGATATTATTAATTACAAAATACTTTATTTTTCTAATGTAATTGAAATTTCAGCATTATGTAGTGGTGAAGCAGAATGGGATAAATAAATAATTTTAAAACCATCGTATTACCTCAGGAGGATATTTTAGGCAGGAATACTTAGCCCACATTCTGAGCTAATCAATTAATATTATGTAATATCAATTAATATTAATGGTAAGATGCAGGAAATATCTTGGAAAAAATGCCACAAATAGCATTATCTCCAATCTTGTCCCCAATTTCCTACAGGACAATAAGAGAGAAATAATAGCTATTAGCTTCATCAGTCATTTACTGTAATTGTCTCTCACCATCATTAAATAATTCAGAGCACTGGTTATCCCGGGTGGGACATTTCCCCATGAAGCAGTAGCCTTTTGCATTCTTGCATGGAA
The DNA here is from genome assembly GCF_004115265.2 of Rhinolophus ferrumequinum. Taxonomy (NCBI): domain Eukaryota; kingdom Metazoa; phylum Chordata; class Mammalia; order Chiroptera; family Rhinolophidae; genus Rhinolophus; species Rhinolophus ferrumequinum. Next base: position 42,456,392 of record NC_046301.1, read on the forward strand.
ATCCATTTACTTGAAATTGGTCCTTGGGACACCCTGAAGAGTGGCCAGTACACATTTCAGGAAAATCACATTCATCTTTTGCTGGTCTGCATACAGACCCTACTTTTTTCATCTGTTGAAGAAAAACAAAGGGAAGAAATCTTGGACATATTTAGGTAGGTAAATAGGAGGAAGGTTGATCCATTTAATTTATGTAAAAAAGGTTTTAAAAATGGATCATAACTTTCCTTTTACGTTCTACTGAGAATCATTATCATTAAGACAATCACAAGATGGTGTTTTTCAAATTTGGTATTAGAATAGCGTTGGGCAGAACTGGAATGGGCATAAATGGGAGACATGAGGAAGTACTCTGTTTATATTGTCTTCTTCATTCCTTGCTTCAGTACTCCCCCACCCTAACTACCACCGCGCGCGCGCGCGCGCGCGCGCGCGCGCACACACACACACACACACACACACACACACACACACACACCTGAGAGCTCCTGCCTGTAAGGAGGAATCTCCGCTCCTAAGAAATCAGATTTCTCCATATGAACTAGAAAAATGCCCTGGATCTCATTGCTGGAGGGCACTTCATGGAAATATTCTCCCATTCAGCCATTCAATATGCATTTAGTTGTGCTGAGTTCTGGAAAGATTTCAAGATGAATAAGATATACTTCCATTCTTTGGATTTCACATTCTTGGATAGAGACATTTGGATCTCTGGTCATCCTTCCTTGGAATATATCTCCATGTACTGGTCACTATCACTTTCCAATCCTCTTCCCTTTTAGTTCACTCTTGTTGAGATGCCAGTTCCCCCCCACCTCACCCTCCAGTTCAGGTGGCATAGGTTGGTAATGATTTACAAGAGAGCAAGAATAATGTCAGTTATATATCTCCACTTCTAAAAGACTAAGTGCTCATTACCTAATTCTCCACTCCCCAGATCATAGCACTGTCCAGTGGATAGAAGTTAGGGCATCTCAGAAGAGGTTATACTGTCTATAAGCTAGCCTCGCCCCAGTCCAGGATTAGTGGTATAGGGTCATGCAGTGGTCAGACAACTCTGTGGTCCTGTGTACACTTAATAAACTGAAAACGGAGAAACCCGGTCCTAGCAAAAGTTCTCACCTGACAAGATTCACAACATTCTCCTTCTGCACAAGTAAATCCTGGCTTCAACACACATTTGTTTGCATCACAGCAAGGATTACTGCACTCCTGGCAATAACCAAAAATTCAAGATCAGAAATTGGTCTGCAGTTTAATTTTTGTTTGACTTCAGTTAGTTGTGTTCTGTGTAATTTAGCATCCCTTGTCTTTCAGAGCAAAATACAAAGGTGTGATCCTTGGCTATGTATAAAAACTACTTCTTGCGACTGGTGTTTGGGACTTTTACTTTGCTTTCTTCCCATCTGTCTGTTCAGTACTCCAGAGCTAATGAATTTTCACTGTCAGCGTACAAAATACAAAGTCTGAGACCTCTCGTTCTACAGATGACTTCCTTTTTCGGGAAGGGTCCGGCAGCTTCTCTATACTAAAGGTTTGATGTGAGATAATACAATTTCTGAAGATCTGATTTTACATTTTCCTCAAGATGCCCAATATTTCAGGCTGACACCTTTTTTTTTTTTTTGGATGCATCATTAAATAATAACAGCAGGATGGACACTTAGGCCCTATCTGCTCAAACGAAATTATAACTACAAAAAAACCTGTCTGTATCTGGTCATGTAAGTTACTTCACATGTTAGAATAAAAAACTGTAGAACCATTCCAAAGAAGGTGCATGGTCAAGGCATCAATTTCCAAAGTTAAAGCCTCTTCACATTTAACGAGAGGCATTTGAAGATTAGATCTTGTAACCTGTAGACGTGTCCCAATCCCCACTCTGATTATGGAGTCTCTTCATTGCCATCAGACTTGTTTTGAATTGTGCCATGTTTCAAGTGTAGATGCTAAAAATGTGGTCCTTGGACCAGCAGCATCAGCATAACCTTGCAGGTTGGTAGGAATGAAGGATCTCAGCCCCCACCAGACCACATTGTAACAACATCTCCAGCTGATGTATACGCACTTGATAATTTGAGAAGAAATTTTCTAGGATTCCTATGATGAGCTCTTGAAAGAAATAGCTTCTATGTTGCAGAAATGCAGATTAAGAATCCTTTTAAATTTTACCTACAGTTTTATTCTGAATGCTCCAGAGACCAAGACTGCAATACGTATGTGGAAGTTTAAAAGGTTCCTGCTCAAGTAAGATAGTTTCTTATAATGTGAACTGTCCCCCTGGGTTATAGGCTAGCTTCATAAGTTCCTGAGTAAAACTCCATTGACTGTGAAGGATTTTGTTGAACAGGTTCTTACTGTGCATGAGAATTAGACAATGACACCAAAGGGCCCTCGGACAAGAAGACACAAACAGTATACAAACCACCCAAACGTGGTGCCGTGGACCTCCAGCAAGATCATGATACACATTTTATGACTTGGTAAGAAGCCTTCGATAAAGCTGCACCAATAGTTTGTTACCAAATGAGAAAAAAAAAGCACAGGTTGTAAAGCTTTACAAAGAATGCCATGGTTAATGAATGGCTACATCCCTACTCAGGTGCTAACTGAGCATAAACTTTGCAATTTAAAGACATCTTCTGCAAATACCTGAACAGGGCCACAGTCACACTCTTCTCCCTCATCCAACTTCTTGTTTCCACAATACGGGGGATGATTTAGCTTATCAGGAAATGGAACATTGGATATACACGTTGGCTTATAATCTTTCAGGAACTGCATGTACTGGATTCTGTTGCATTTGCTGAACTTCAGTGCAGGAATGCTAGAGGTAGGATGAGTTAAAAATAAAAGATTAATCATATCAGTGCATACTTGTAGGACAGCTCTGAAAATGTTATAAAGAGTTTAGAAAGAGTAGATGTAAATGACAAACTCTAAAAGTCCGTTTACTTTTCTTTTACTTTTTTTGCCTTACTGTTATAGCAGAGTAGTAACTGGGCTCTTTAGTATAGAAAATGCAAGATTACAAACTTCTCAATGCAGGGACTGCATCATGCTCCAATTTTTAAAAAAATAAGCACTAGTTAACACAGTGCCTGGAACAGACTGGTTCTCTATAAACATCTATAGAGACAAACTATTTATTTAATAATACCTTACATATCCTAGGAATGTAATATACTGTACTTCTAAAACTAAGTTTAAAACATTTTTAAAAAAACGAACTTCACTTCCATTCCACTTCCCTTTTGTTTTTGAGTCCTTTGCCAATCTTATTGATAAAATGATTAAATACAGGTAGACTTTCAGAGTCCCAAAAATGTTAGATTAGGATGGTGGGGCCATGAAAAAATATTAGTAACTATATAGATAATGGTGTACAATGAAATATCAGTTACTGAGTTCTTACTCTATGCCAGTCACTGTGCTTGGGCACTTTAGCGCTTTACTTCATTTAATCAATATATAGAAGCATTGACGATCATTAGCAAACATTTTCTTACTATATAAATGCATCATGTGTAACCCCTGTGAAGGAGATCATAGATGTGCAAGGCTTAGGAACTGACTGCAGGTAATTCACGTGTTGGAAAGGAGCTGGACATTCATTCATTCTATATTTGTGATTTACCTAGTATGTGTCCAGGACTTTTGGAGACAGCAGTGATATACTAGTGAACAAAGCAGAAAAAAATCATCCAACCTCATGAAACCTATGTTCTAGTGGGGGAGTAAAATAATTAATGAACTAAATATGTGAAGCATAGACTATAGTAGATGGTGGTTAGTATCAAAAGGGGATGGAAGAAACCAAGGGAGAGGGGGTGGGCAATGCCAGGGTATGTGTATGAGGGGACAGGATTGAAAAATTGGAGCAGGTGGCTGGGGAAGGCTTTGCTGAGGATATATTTAAGTAAAGATTTGAAGGAGGAGATTATAATTTATAGCAAAGACGTTAAGACAAGGCATGTAGAGTGTATCCCTTGGTGCAGTTATTAATTGATTGTCATGCACTTTTGTAATATGCTCAGGTGGAGTTTTAGAATTTTTCTCATCATATCACTCGGAGAGACACTACCAGCTGATGACATTTAGCCCCAAAAGGAAAGGTCCGTACCATGCCTGGTTTTATAATAGACTTTCTGAAGTGCATTAGGAAAAATTCCACATAATCACAATACATTCCAACAACATGTAGTTTTAGTCAAAAGCCACTCCCAAAATACTTAAATGTATTCTCCATACTGTTTGAGCCTCACCTCCCATCACTGTCCATCACACATCTTCCCAAAGTACAGGTACATGGATAATTATCATGCTGCAGTCCAAGGTTATGCCCCAGCTGATGTGCCATTCTGTTCGCAACCACATTTAGGTCAGGTAGAAGATCCTGATACCAACAACAACAAAAAAATGTGCATTGGAAATTTCCACAAGACAGCACACTGTAGTGCATAGTGCTTTGAATTTATGGGCCTGGATTCTGGCTTCCGGTTAACTAATACTTATTTGAGAGGCTGTGGACTTAGTTACCGGCCTCTGCAGCCCCTCAGTTGCTTTACTTGTTTAATAAGGTTGGACAAATGACCTTTTGAGGGTCTCAAACTCTAACATTTTGAAATTCTTTTTTGTAACACAATAGTCATTGTTGGATTTACATAGACACATTTTTACAAATAGCAAAAAATTACTAAACAATGTCCTACCCAATACAATAAGCTTTATTGGTTGTCTTCTATATACTAGATATTTCAAAGAGGGAAAAAATAAAAATATGCATGGCTCGCGTTTTTAATGTGTTGTCTCACATTGCACAAAAATGCTGTGCACTCGTAAGGAGGGACTTTCTATTATGAAGAAAACCAGAAGGTCAGAAATGCAAAGTCCAAGGAAAAGTTGATTGTTACCACCGTTTTTAGCTCTATTTAATGTTTTAATCTTTATATCAATAAAAAATACGAATTTCCCAAGGGATAGCATATCAGGTTACTGTAAAAGTAAAATATCCTTAATTTGGTCATTCCATTTTGCTCATTTGAAGTTTAAAATGTGTCCTGGATGGGTTATGATATCATAATTGGAGTGCTGGCAGCCTACATTAGATTAGATTGACTCTTTATGCAAAGTTTATGCTACTAAAATTCCATCGGCCAAGGCATAATCTAATACAAAGAACTATAGAATAAATAGGTCACGAAGTCATTTTAATAAGGAGTAGTCTTTAATTTCGAGGTCTTAACAAGACTGGGCCGAGCCTACCAACAACTAGGCAGAGACACTAAAGGAAACAAATCCAAATCTCGATTTTTCAAAAATTTCTTAGGTAGGGTTACTTAGACAGTATTGAAGCTTACTGACTTGAGAAAGAATCAGATAAACAAGGGGTGTCAGCAATTTGAGGGTTTTAAGGCTTTTGGAAAAGGAATTGTAAGTCTGCCTTGATCTGATACTTTAAACGGTTTATGCATTCTCTTTCCAGCACAAGAACAATTATCCTCACTTATACGTGATACGCACAAGAGCTTTTCTAATCTCTGCATGTTAATCTGTATGTGATGTCCTATTAAACTCTGAACACTGGTTTACCTTCACTATTCATCCATAGCTTTTATAAAACATTTATTTTCTGATTTAATAAAGAAAACATGACAGTTTCACTGTGACATATTTTGGTGGGAATATATGACCGAATGCATACACGGTCCCTTTCAACAGGACATAGAAAATTATAGATATTTAATTCAAACGGTTTGATTAAGTCACAACATAAATAAAACACAGCCCACCTTAATGACACTGGAGGAATAAAAGGGCAGGCACATACCCCCTGGATAAGAAGTTCCTTGTGCATGTGTGTACAGCCACTTCCCACTATAAACAAGAGGAAAATACACTCTTCAATCTGAGGTAGTAGTTTAATTAACACATAGATTGAATTGCAGTAAACCCCCACAAAGCAAGTGCCTTTGCACATGAAAATGCCTTCCCTTTTTTCTGGAGTTCTGGTACTGAGGATGACCTCAGTTGATATTAAGCTCATTTTAAACCAATGGTATATCAGAGGCATTGAAAAAGCCAATGCAATCTCAAATTGAAATCATAAAGAAGTGCTTTCTAAAAAAAATAAGGTTAGAGTCCCATTTTACCTGACTTTTGTTTGCACTACACTCAGCTTTGAATAAAACCACATAGAAGACTAAAGGAAAAAAAACGTCAAGTAAAAAATGTTCAGAGGAGAAAATGCAACATAGTAAATGAACTCAACACTATAATGAATTAGCTGTGGTTGAAAATTTTTTTAAATGTTTAATCAACCATAGAAACTCATAGAGAATTTGATAGCGACAATCAAACATTGAAAAGTTGTCATGTGGAAACAGGACTATTCCTAGATTACCTAAAAAGACAGATGTTGATGTGTATATTAAAGGGATCGAAACTTGATATGTTTTCAGGAAGAACATTTAGAATTGGAAAACTTTAAGAAAGCTATCATGGGCTGGTGGGCCACACTTGGAGTGTAATAGAGGGGATTCAAATACAAGAAAACTTGTGAGGTTAGATGATCTCTTTCAGTCTTTAACTTTTTTTGATCAAAAACATATGCTCTGCTTCTTTCTTTTTTATTGAAATAGTCCTGGCCCTACATTTTAAAGTCACTATTTGACTATACATCTTGAAGGAACTCAGAATTCTGGTCTTCATAGACTCTGAAGATCTTGGGAGAACATCACCCATGGAGACAAAGTATTAGAGAAAGCACAGTCCTGATTCTGACTTTGTTCATTGTCACTTACAACCAAAAATCACTTCTAGACCTATGTGAATATAGAAGGGAAAGCATACAAGAAACTCAACAAAAAAGATGTATACACATGTTAAGATATGTTATCTTAACATATCTTACATTGTTATCTTACATTTTTTGGCACCCATATAATGCTCAGTTAGACATTTAGTAGCACTCCCCTCCCCCTATACACACATACCATTTCCCTATTTGTAGATACACTATGGATGAGAGAAGTAACTGCTCAGAGTAAGACACATTCATGGAAGGTATTCCACTTACACCCATTCAAATATTTTTTAGATTATTTATTAAACATAGTATATTGTTTATACAGAGGGTGCCAAAAATGTACACATGTTTTAAGAAAAGACAACTGTATTCAAATTGTAATACTCAATATATACTGATAACAAAATACGAATACAAGTCATGTTTGACTTCTGCAATTACAAGAGGTGCTCAGAGTGGTTACCATCAGTGTCCAGATACTTCTGATTACAGCGAACTACTGCGTGAGCAACGTTGATCAAAGTGTCCACTTGTATACATTTTTTGGCACCCCTGGTATATATACTTATTAAACTATTTATACATATTATAAAACATGTGCCCAACGAATAGGTAAAGGAGCTAATCTAGCTCACTATGAAGGTTATAGTGATATTTTACTTTACCTCCCATAATTTTGTATGAATATCCAAATCCAAGCCGGGTACATGTTTTCTCTGGAAAGATGTGCTATGGGCCACCCCAGATATAAAATAAAAAATGATCTTTTGAGGTCTAGGTCATTCTCATCGATATGCCAAATGGCTGGACCTGACCTCCTCTGACTATTATAGACTTTGGAAGCTTCACAGTTCTGAGTTCAGACTGAAGGTTAACGTTTAATTTAATATTCCTTGCAATAAAAGGACTATGCAAAACCCAAGATTGAAGTCAGTTCAGCATTATTTATCATTTCCCTATAGGCTGTGTAGTGCGTTAGGTATTTTGAATACAGAAATGATAAAACACGTCCCCCCACCTCCACTCCCCACCCACACACACTTTTAGGAATGACCTAGTATTCTCAATAAATCCAAAACTTTTCTAAGGAATATTAAAGCTGTGTCAGGCTTAATTGTTCCGATTAGTTATCTGTCATTTGAGACCAGATGCTTTTGAAGCTCTGGTCACTGGATGGAGATACTTTGCTGCAGGAACATTTTCAGAAAATGAGGTGCTTTCCTAGAAAGGAATGCTTTGGTGGAGTTGGAATGGCATTATGTGGAAGGCTGAAGAGAGTTAGCGATGGAAGTTGATAAGTAAAATAAATGGATTCTAAAAGTGTTTTGCTTACATAATGACATTTTCAACTCAGCCCAGGAATATGAATATATCAGATTTTTTTCTTTCTAGTATTAATCACTATTAAAAATAACAATTATTAAAAAGTTTCTATGGAAATTTTATGTATAGCTAGACATAATATTTTGTCCCTATGTACTATCCAAAAGTCAATTGCTTTAAAAAGTATTTTGGTTGTTGTGCATTTGTTCTGTTTCTTTTTTAATAACCCACTTTACGTATGCAGGAAAATAGAGCAGTTACATACCTGAGTAACAAAACATGATCAAAATTCCTCCTGTTTTTAAGGATTGTTTCTTGCCAAGCTGAAAAATGCAATAAAGTAGTTTCTATATTTGAATCTACTTCTATTTTATCTCCATTTGTCCACATTTCAAGGCCAACCAATGTAACATGAATGTCCAAAGTTTTATAAATCTGTTCAAAAAAGAAATAATATTTCACAAAGTCAAGTTGCAGAACGATCCTTTGGCATTACTATATTCCTTTACATTAAAATAATAATAATAATAATAATAATAATAATAATAATAATAATAATAATTTTGACATATCAGGTACACAAACAAAAAGTGCAATCCTCAAACAAAACAGTTGAATTGAAACTAATGTGGGCTGAATCACCCACAATACTGAGTGAATTGCCACAGCCAACAAGGAAACTAGACTAAAAAATCTGATTCCCCTTGAACTATCATATGCCTTATAGGCAGTGGGCTCAGGATGTGTTAGAACAAATAATTTAGCAAAGCTTTGAAATTATAACTGACTTGAAAATGTGAATTTACTAATAGTTTCACCCAATAGAATGAGTGTTCTTTATTCATCTCCCTACTTTAGGTCATGAGTTGGTTCTGTGGCAGATTAGAAAGTTGATATTGGTTTTCGAAAACCAATAGCTTAGTTGCCATGTTTGTTCTACTTGTTTGATTTAGGGAATTCCTTTAATTTGGGGAATTCCTTTGCTGTCTAAGAAATCTTATTGAGGATTGCTCAAAGCAAGCAGACATAGTTGTAGCCCGTAAGTCTTCTCACCCCATTAACCATCAGCTTTTGTAAACATCCAGTTGATAAATGTTTTGATGCCAGGACAAAAGAAGACAGAGTTTAAGCAAATATTATGAGGATTTTGATACAAAGTATATGTGTTTTATCAATTTTAAAAAGAATGAATGATGAACTATAGACACTGAGCTAAGAATAGAAATGAAGAGGTCAATCATATAATATTAATAGAGAATGTAACTGGTTATTAAGAAGTTTAATACATCATTGCTATAACAATAACCTTGTGCTAATTTTCCATGTTTCTTAACCTACGTAATATGAGTATATTGAATTCCATGTGTCAATATAGCCCAACAAGTTCATTTCATAGCCACGAGAACTAGGTTTCTTTTAAACTCTCATGAAGTTAGACCTTTAGTCAAATCATGATCTGAAATACATATTGGAGCCTGTGATACCCATTTCTTTTGGCCCTGACCTTATCCTGGAACAAACCTTATGAATCTGGCCTATCGAATGAGAATGTTTTTTTCACTTGGGCTCTTTGGACTCTCTACCTTCATGGGTGTGCTTTAGGTTTATAAAACTGTTTGCAAGTGCAAATGAAAACAATATTTGTCATCCTATGAATGTATTATCTTCTAATGAGAAAATATCCTATAAGATAAAGCCATGTTTTACTGTGAAGGACAGACTGTTCAATGAGGTGACTGCTGTCAGACCCAGTTAGATAGATTCAGGCCAGAACAGAGATTGCTTCCCATCAATCCCCTCAGACTGTCTGACTGCTCTACAGAGGATAAAGGGCCAGTGAGGAGTGACATGATGGAAAGGGTCAAAGACTTGTGGACAAATGTTACCTTAAATTATTTGTGGTATGACCTGCCAATCTAAACTGAAAATCTTTAATAAAAGTTCAGCAATGTGCAACAATGTCGTATTTATGCTTACTTTGGAGATGAAACCGAAGGAGAGAGATTGAGTGTTATATTTGGATCAATGTTAGGGTAGTGGTAAAGACAATTGCAAGATATAAGAAATAGGAGAAAACAGAGATGACTATGAGATATAATCATTCCACTCCACATGTTCCTACCTTTTAGAAAAAGTCATGGGGAGGATTTTAATTTTCCCTATACATAGATTTAAGGTTGGAAGGAGTTCTGCTTCTAGCTAAGATGGACAAAGTTGGAAAGAACGTTGCTTCTACCCCAACAAAAAGAAAAAGCCTGGGAATCTACAAAATCATATCTTTTATTGAAACCATAAGAGAGCTGAGGTAACAGGACAAACAAGTAGCCTGAAATCTAAGGAAAGACATACTCCTTCTAAGATAAATGGTACTGGAGCATCTCCCAGTGGCAGAGTATGAGAAAAAGATGCTGAGCACCAAACAAGCAGATAAGAAAAATTCACCAAACGTTTTTTAAGGAATTGCTGAAGGGTAAGTGTGGGGTAGAATGATAGCACAGGATCCTCCGAGAGACACAGACCCAAGGAATTTCACACACATGCACAGACATTTCTCCACAGGCCTCCCCTGGACACCCACAAAAACGATGGAGGGCAGACTAGGAAACTGGCCATATCCTCCCTTGCTGGTAGCAGCCTGAAGGAGGAGAGCAGCTGCTGACTTGGGAACATCTTAAGACCTACCAGACTCTCCTCTCCTGATGAGAAAAAACACCTTAAGCTGCTGTATGAACTTCAGTCAACTTTTTTTACACCCCCAGAACTCGAGTGAAGACCTATTGTGGCTAAATGAAGGGCAAAGAAAAAATCTTCTGTCCCTGGAAGAGAGGTAGGAAAGGAAACTGAGGCCAGACCAGTTAAGGTCTCCTACTAAAGGAGGATGAACATGAACGTTGAGAAATATCTACCCCAAGACCCATGGGCAGGGCTTTCCTAAGACTAATGGTAATGGAAAACCCTCTGGTCCCATAACTAGGTCAGCGATCATTGAGTAACAAACAAGAACAGGTTACTACTGAAGGGGAGATAAGAATGTGAAGGGAGACCTTCTTTGAGCACCTTGATAAAGGCCTGAGGTTGAGGTTGAAACAGAAAGAATCTCTCCAACAATCCAGGCCCAACGGCAAGTACAAGGTAACACTGAAGGAATCTGAAGTTGGTGGTGCACCGTAGGTAACAATATCAATAGCAAACCCCCAAACTAGCTTAATTTCTGACAAGATTGATTCAATCTCATATGTTAATGGCCTAGCAAGAGAAACATACATTTCCACGCATAAATACAACTTCTTCAGTCTCTACTATCCCACACGTAACATCTAGTATCCAATAAAACAGTAAAGAACACACAAAAGAGCAAGGAAAAATGCCCACTGTTTGAGAAATGAGTTGACAACACTAGATTCAGAGATAATCCAAACGTTGAAATTATCTGACATGGAATGTAAGATAATAATTATGAATATGTTAAAGTGCTAGTAGAAAATAAGGATATGGTAGGCAAAATTCTAACATAAAGATATATAAAAAATTCACAAGTATTGGAAGTTAAATGACACATATATATAACCACTGAATCAAACAGGAAGTCATAAAGGATATTAGAAATATTTTTGAATTGAGTGAAAATTAAAAATAAAACATAAAAATTTGTGAGAACCAGCTACAGAGCATAGTTACAATTTAACTCAGCAGTCCCACTTCTTAGTCATTTATGCAAAAAAAAATTTTTTTGCACATCCACCTGTATGCACATGTTTAAAGAAATAGTATTTATTAGAGTAAAAAAACTAGAAACAAATCAAATGTCCTTTAAGTGGTGGATGAACCACTATTAAATAGATGGGGCACTCATTCCAGCATCTTCCTTTAGGCCCTCTTTATTCTAGTAATGGATCTGGGTGATTTAGAAGAAGTCAGAATAAGAAAAATATGTACAATTCAAAGTATTGTTTTTTTAAAAGGTTATAGTTAATTCTATTTTAGACAAATTAATCATTTAGTGGATTTTATATTTCCCCTAATTTCTGTGTCAAAACATGGACAGTAAATTATAGCTTGAAAGCATTTTTGCCATGCAAGGTCTTGGAACAGTAATTTAAAATAGTGGATTTGATTTATGCACAATAGGTATTCAATCTTTGTATATTGCTTTATAATTTTTTTGAATAGTGACCAATATTTGAAACCTATTTAAATGTTTAAATATTAAGTGTCATTTACTTAGGAAACCAAAAACTCAGACCTGTGGTGCATTCATTGCTGTGAATTTTTCAATAAAATTTTGCAGTCTACTGGTGAATTTTTGTGTTTTGGGCTGCCTCAGTATCAGAACTACCACAAAAATTCAGCAGATATATATTCTAAATCTTTCTTTCCATTTTTTTTAGCTTCATTCAAAGTGTATAAAATCTTACCATGTTGACAAAATTGACCATTCCCCAAATTCGGTTCCGCAACTTACTGTGAGGATAATTATTCCTACGATACTAGAAATATAAACATCAGATCAACATTCATTAATAACAGGAGTTGTATACAAATTCAACAAAATATTTCACCAAGATATTTCAAACAAAAAAATTCATTGGCATTCTTTCCAGTGAACTAAAACTCTGGGCAACTTATGCATAAATACATTTTTTTATATAAAATAACTAGATACAGTACTTTCTAAAGACATGATTCAACTTAGCTCTATTTAAAATTTCTCTTTATAATATTGTCCCTTTTTCACGTTACATTATATTACATTGGTTTATTAAACTAACTACTGAGTTGTCTTTAGAGTTCATGTTTATCATGCTGATGAAACAAAACTTATTAAAGTTCCATAGCAACCATTATATTGTAAGAAAACAACAACGTTATTGCCCTCAGGTGTTGTCCATGATGGTTACAAACTAAGGAACATATAATCAAGGGACACCCTGGAACCAGAGACATGAGAAGAGGGGCACAAAGTGTGGCTGGACCTTCTCTCCAGAAAAAGGCTGAGAAAAGAAGGCAACACCAACTTTCCTGCTCCTGCCTCTTCTGACTTTTGTTCTCTTCTTAGGAAAATAATTTTCTATTGTGACATTGGGACCTTGTTCTCAGCATTATCAAGTTAGACCTGATAAAATACACATAATAATAACATAAGGTATCCCGAGGATACATACAAATCATCAAGCTTCTTACATAATAAAAATAAAAAGAAATATGCCTTTTTGGAATTCTGCAAATATTCTTTAATTACCATTTTGTTGCTTTCCTGTTCTCCTAAATATCTGCACACCTCAAAGACATAAGATTAGAATCTCTTCAATTCTCATCTTCCGCTTGCTCCTCCACCCACTATTCATTGGTTTGGCTGCAACTATTCCACTGAATCTATTCTTGATAGACCCGTAAATGTCCTCTTAATTATCAAAACCATTGAATACTTTTTCCTCATCTTCCTGGTTGTCTGGTCCACATTTAACACTGACCGTTTTCTCTTTCAAGAAATGTCTTATCGTCTTGGTTTCTATTATCCTACACACTCCCAGTGTTTTATTGTGCATAGGTTTCTCTTTTCTACCATCCTTTAAATTCTAGATGGCAAATATGTTTTCACACCAGGAATCCCGTTGATGAATTGGGAGGGTTTGTCAAAAACACACAGTTGACAGAGATTCCGAGGCTATCTTAGGGACCACAGGAATAGGGTACTTTATCAGTCATTGATTTCCATCTGTACAGGTAAGGGAGAAGGATGGGGATGGGGACTTTGCACTCTTATTTTCAAACTTTTATTAAATGGTTAGTGTTCCCCAGGAATCAGACATTCATGTTCTCCTTTCTCTTTCAATTTGCTAGCTCTGGGTGGACACATCCACAGCCTCACTATACTTAGCTGCTTAAAACACATCACATTGCCTTCTATATATATATATATATATATATATATATGTATATGTATATATATATACATACACACACACATACATAGATACATGTATATGTTAAGTATATATTTAATACTCAGAACCTAGTATAGTAAGTAGATGGTCATTAACTATTTATGAATTAAAATGGATAATTTACCATAGGAACTTCTCTAAACAAAGAAGCTCTGAAATATTTTAAGACAATATTGAGTCAGCATAGGTGAGAGCTATGCATGTAAAGACCAGTTTAATGCATTTAAAATCATACCAAGCAAACCTACACCTGGTATCTGGGGTAAAATATTAAATTTAAAAAATTGTTCTTAGTCTTTATTAATCAATTATTATTAAGAACAAAGATTATCTTAGCATTCTTTTTAAAGTTAGTTAACATGTTCTCCCCACATGCTCATGTAAGCCTATCATTTGGTTAATGCCTAGAATTTACTAACTTTTTTAAATGGATAGGTTAATTGTAGTTTCTGCCGTCATTTTTTTTAATGTGCAACAATGCTGTATCTTTCTTTACAATTAACGTAAATCTTATTTATTTTCTCTTATTACATTGCCTAGGAATTTCAGTAAATATGTTGAAAAAAATCTATTGACAATGAACAAATGTATCTTATTCCCAATTTTGGAGGACAAATCTCCAACATTTCATCATTAAGTTTTATGTTTACACAGGATAAGATTTTGGTGAATGTTCTTTATTTTCTTTCATTTCTTATTTGCTTAGAGTTTTGATGTTTTGATGTCCGGCTATGATGTGAGAAACACAGCCTAGCTTACTGGGGACTTGTGGCCTGTGAAACCCAATACTACGTACCAAACAGTGACAGAGGCCATTTTACAGCAGCCAGCTCAGTGGACCCACCAGATTACTGCAGCTGCAAAAATGACCCACACTAAGTTTTAGATAGTTTGTTACACAGCAGTAGGTAACTAATATGAAGGTGATAATAACTTTACAAAAGGTGTCAAGAATTTTTCCTCTTATTTTTCAAAAGAATTTGTAAAAGATAGGGCTATTGGTTATAAAAATTTTGGCAAAAATTTGTCTTTAAACTCATCTAAGCCATATCTTTATTTGTTGATAGATTGTGGACTACTTTATTTAATTTTAAAAATTTGTTATAATCTTTGTGGGGTTTCCTATTTCTTCTTGATTCAGCTTGGTAACATTATACTATATCTTCCTGCTCATAAATTTATTGGCTCAAGGTTGTACATTTATTTTTTAATGATGTGTAACCTCTACTATGTTTATAGTTATGCTTTTCTTTTATTTCTAACTTTACCTGTACTTCTAAATTTTTTCAAAAGTATCATCAGAAGTTTCTCTGTTTCATTAGTCTTTTTATAGAATTAGTATTTAGTTTTATTGATCTACTCGATTATTTATTTTTGGTTGTGTCTTTTATTAATTTTATTCATTGTCAAAATTATTTTCTTCCTTCTGTGTTTTTTAGATTTATTATGTGTTTCATTTTCTTCAACTTTCTCAGTTAGACTCTTACTTCATTAAATTTCTTTTTTTAAATAGAAATGTTTAAGTCTACAAATGCCTCCTAAATACTGTTATGCCACCTGCATCTAATAAATTTTATCTATTCTAATACTATATATTACTAATACTAATTATATCTATACTTTTTTGTTGTCATAAATATTTCATAATTTCAGATGTGTTTTCTTTAGTCAATTTATATTTAGAAATGTATTTTGCTTTTAGTTTCTAAACCAATGATCTTCTAGTGGTTTAGTTTTAAAATTTTTATTGTAACTTCCAATTTGGTTGTCATTAAAAAAAAAGTAATATTCATAATATCTATTTTTTCCTTTTCCTTTTTACTTCCTTTGTGGCCAAATATCAGTTTAATTTTTGAAAATGTTTTATTTGCACTTGAAAAGGATATATGTTGCTTTGTGGGTACAGGATATTTTATCAAATGATTAAATCAAACCTATATTTACATGGTTCAAATCTTTTCTTTTTTTGTTGAATTTTTTTTCCTGCTTGACCTAAACTTTTCGGCTAGATGGGAGCTAAAAAACACTTACTTTTCCTGTAACCCTGTTATTCTTCATTGTATATCTTTTTATACTATTTTGTTAGGTCTGTAATCTGAAATATCATTGGATGAATTACAGTTCTTGCAGAGCTTATTTTCCTTTTCATTATGTTGGTTGATTTTTTCCTCATGTGATTAGTTTGATCTTAGATAATGAAAGTGTCTTTATAAGGGATTTTCGATTTGAGCCCTAGAAGTTTACCAAGTTTCTAATTAGCTTTTATGTTGAAACCTTTTCTTGAATTTTTGCATCTGAAGAAAAATATTCTATCATGCCCCACATACGTGCATGACAAATGCTTAGGATTTTTGCTTTTCCCATGTATAATATTATCCCTGCCCATGGCCACAGGCAGACACGACATTTCCTTTCTCTTTGCAGTTTTAATACACAAAACTTTTCTAGTTTTCTTTTCAGGGTGGGCCAGCCCTTCATAGCTCTGGGCAGTATGTACTATAGTCTATATATTATACGTCATCAAGCCTTTGAATTACATTTACTACCCTAACAGAGATTTTCTTCCTCATTTTTAGTACTTGGAGATTTCCTGTGTTTTCTTTAGAGCTTAACTATAGATTATGAATATATTTTCATTTTTTTTATATGTTGTTCAACATTTTCATGTTTGTAAAGGGGAGGGTGGTTCAATTTTGGCTCAGTCTGCTATACTACCATAAGATTCGATCATCTCTTACATAAGTCTGTCTTGGGAAGGTAAAAACAACACTTTGAGCCCAGAACGGACTTCTGATTAAAATACTTTTTGTCTTTTGATAAAAATGTCTTTGTTAGAATTACAACTATAGTTTTATAAGGATGAATACAGAGCAAATGTTCATCTGAAAACTTACCACCGCATCATCAGCAACAATGAACAGTTCAACATACTTTTCTTTATGCGGGATCTGGATATTTATGAAAAATGTAATGAAGTATGGTTAATATTTCTTATCTTAACTTTTTATGTTAACTTTTCTAATGTAAGAAATGTTAATATTATCAATACAGGAAAACGAGGTATAGAAGTATATCTAATAATTCTAGGAATTTATCTCAGTAAAACCCATTATATTATTAAAACATGAGAAGTTGTACATCAAATTGTAATAAACCTGAAATGACATTCCATGTTTGATTACCCTTTCTTTCTTTGTTTACTCTTTCGGGTAAAATAAGAGTTACAAATAAAGAATTATGAACCCAGTTTTTAACATTTTCTTTTTTTTTTTTTAACACAGTAAATGCGTGCTAAGTAAGCTCATGTGAAAAGCACCCGTCTATAGGTCAGAGATAAAACATAGCACTGGGTAGTAAGACTGTTTTCCTTTTACTCCTGCCCCCTCTCTCCACATCTTATATGTTGCAGTAGTCCCAATTCCAAGGAAACACGTATAGAAGTTGCTAATTATAGATCTTCTAAAAAACACCAATACTAAGAAATTCGAAGTTGTCAGCTCTCGGTGGCATGCATTAAAGGTACATGCATGGTCTCTGAGTATTTATACTTAGGGGCATGTTGTGCAAGGATTTGACTAAGTCAGTCTTATGTGGACTAACTAATCATTTAGTAATAGAGTGATTCAATTGGAAAACGTCCATTAGGCCTCTAGTAGATTTCAGACACTGTCTGGACCATGGATATGTGAAGAAGATGAACACTCATGGAGCTTAAAGGCTAACATCTAGGGGGTATTTAAAGGGATATGAGTTAGTTGTAGAGAAAAGCCCAAAATATAGAGGACTCTCATTGTGCAATCACCGCACCCAAAACTGAATTTGTTATTACTCGTAATTGTCCTTAACAGTTAGAACATCTGACCTGATGAAAGGGGGAGACCCTGGCTTTTCATCAACAACTCCCCTGAAATAGAAGAGAAGACAAGGAGCGACAATATCTAAGATATGTTTCAAGACATAGCAAATTCCATTCTTCCCTGCCACTTATAACCCTAATGCTACATGTACAGTTGTAGATGTCCCCTTTCTTTGAAATCAATGGGACAAACTGAAATTTACTGTAGGGACTGTAACACTTTCTATATAGATAACAAATACCAAATTTGACATTTCATATTTCAAACAATGAAGAGTGGGAAAAAGGTAGTATGTACACTTTATTCGTTGGGCTCATAAGCTGTCTCTTGAGGTCACAAAGGAAAGAAGAGGCATTTTAGCTGAGGAAAAGATAATTTTAAAATAAAGCACTCACTTCCTTTTTGGAGTTGTCCATGGGTTTAGTGTTATTGTTTGGAACAGTTGTCCTGGTAAAATTGAGCTCTGTACAAGAATAATTGGCAGCATACTCCACCTTCAGGTTATATTTGAACACCAAATGTTCTCCCTCATCTGAGTATTTCACTGGTTCAATGAGGTACCTTTCATCACGTACCCTGAAAAACCCCCTGTGGAAATTGAGAACACAATGTATATTTCAGACTTTTTACTCCTACATTACTACACAATACTACTCTAGTCCATTTTTACTGACTTTGCCTTTTAAGAAAGGGAAACTATAAAGTCAAGGCCTCATGAGCATGTAGACAAATGTTCTGAGTGATAAAGAAATGAGATGACGTGTGGTCTTTAATTGAATTAATACATTTTTGTAAGAGTCAGCTCGTCTGGCTTTTCAGAAGTTTGACAGCCCAATCTCTATTTTGAAGTAGTGATTCCTACCTGGGGTTGTGGACTTTGGGCAAATCTCAGATTTCTTGCAAAAATGTTTTGAATTTTTGTGTCCCTCTCATGCATTAATTGTAGAGTAAATATATGAAAGTACAAATACTGCTGTGTGGTAATTTTGTCATTGAAGGGGTTTTCATACTTGAAAACACTGGGAACCACTCAGGTCAAGTCTTCATCAACCAAGACAGAAATTTCTTATTCTTCTACCCATTGCATCCCCACATCTTCCTCCTTTGTCCTTGAGCCCAAGATCTATAGAGAACTTACACAGGCTTTGCTTTTGGTGTTTTACTTTTTAGAGACTGGAAACACTGTGAAGTGTTGTCGTGTGGTGGAAACTCACAGGACTAGAAACCAGGAGGCCTGGTTTGGACAACCATTCGCAAATTGACTGTTCACAAGCAAGTCTCTGATTTCAGTATCTTGAGCTACATGAGTAGATAGGACAGACTAGATGATTTCCAGTAGTTTCCCAAGTCTAAATCCCTTGATCATACACTGAAAACTTGTCTTGCTTAGCACTGGGCATTAGACATCTACTTGTCAAAAGTGGATATAAACAGTGGGCTGGAGTGGATATTCATGCTGAAAATATACAGTAGCTTTCTCCCATTAATTTTTTTTATTTACCAGGATTGTTAAGAAGAAAGATGAGAAATGGATTTCTTTGAAAATCCATATGAAAACTCATAAAGAAAATAGGAAGATACTGTGCATTACCTCAAACCATTACATGTGCTGATACTGGCAGCAGAATCAAATTCGTGTATGATGGATCCTTGGTAAAAACAGTGATCCTAAAATAGATGAAGAGGCTATTGATATAAGTACATATATTAATGTTATATAAATAAAATATCTACATAGTTTGTGTTCACAATATATCAGTATTTCATTCTCACAAATTACACTTGTATTCATTCATGTATTCATTAATTGCATCCTATCATTTGGAAATTTTGAAACTACTTCCGAATTCTTTTATTTTAATTGTATGACTACTTTCTGTAAAATAATGTACGGATTTCTCTCTCTCAGATTTGGTAGTTTATTAGTTGATGACACCAGCCTCAGAAATACGACTTTTTCCCTTAAAAATATTACTACTTTAATCCATCCTAAAATTTCTACCAAACTACCCCTCCTGTGTTATAATAATTTTTCCCCAGTTGAGTGCCTATTAAATCAAGCCAAAGTTCTTGATAATTGCTAAAATTAGGTTTAATCTCCAACTATGTCCCCTCATGCTTTTCTCTCCTGCTTCTCTGCCTCAATTAAGTTGTTATCTTTATTATTCCCTTCTTGGTGCTCTTCTTACGATGATTCTATCAGGTAATTACTCTTTCTATCATTTCCTTCTGTTTAATTCCTACCTATATGTGATACCTTCCATGGTCTTCCAGGGACCTCAGACCCTCATAGACCAATAACCACTCCCTGAATGAAGGAATATTAACCAGTTTTCTTCCTGTCCTATTTTTTAAAAATTGCATGATGACTTGCATTTCATAGTTGACAGCTGCCATAAATAGAGGAAATAGGTTTTAAATTGGATACCTTTGGTAAGAGAGAATAATGTCATCATTGATTAGAAGGCTGCAGAGGGCATGTTTTGGCAAGAGGGATAAGGTTATTAAAATAGAACCTGTACCACTGGAATAATATTAATGATAAATGAACACCGATTCATTTGGAGAATGAAGGCACGACTTCAGTATTGGTGTATCAGAAGAGCTGGGTAAGGGGATGTGACTCATTTAAAGGTCAGTTCGGTGCAGGTTTTAATATTGTTTCATGTCTGTGGGTTTTATCCATTTAACTTGATACAATCCCATCAGGGTACCCTATACATCTTTGGTGTCCTGCTTTCAGCCTTCCTCCAGACTTAGCACCATTTGGGGTACACTGAAGTCAGTTTAATGAAGAAAAATACATTAGCAGTCATTGATTTGCTTGTTAGGCAATGATCACCCTCCTTTAGAGATCAGTCATATTTTCCATCTTAGCATCATTCCATGACAGTAGTCAATGTGGGATTAATTTCTGATGTAACATTTTCTGATGCTGCTTGTAAAGTTAGAATGGGTTTTAAAAATCACACAAGGAAATAATAATTTCAGAGAGGGGACATAGGAAGTTTCCATAAGATACCATGATCTGAGGATGTCTGGTGATCTCCTCTCCTTTTGTGGAGTAGTATGTTTCACTGTAATTTGAGCCTAAAAACTCCCTGAAAAAGAGGACAGAAAGGTAATGAGATTATCTTCTAAAAAGTCAATCGATAAAACCAATTATGTGACAGAGAAGCCTCCAGCCTGCTTTCAAATCTCAGTGAGGTCTTCTTATGTTAAAAATAGATAAGCAAAATCAATCTCCTCACACAAAAATCCTTTCTACCTAAATTTCACACAAAAATCCTTTCTATCTAGATTTAACAGTTTGATAAAGACTACAGAAGAAACAGAAAAAGATTCTGGCAGTTTTAGTGAGGCAGCATTTGAGAAGAACCTAGAGAAAATACTATGTGAGAAAAAGTCTTCAGCCTTACTTAAGATTCAAAATTAATGCAAAAAAATCTCATTAGAGACTATAAAAGCTAGAGGAGAGGAGAATAATGTCAGCATTTTTTACCAAAATAACTGAAATTTCTGTCAACCCATTTCATATCCAGCGAAAAATAGCCTTCAAGAATGAAGGAAAAATAAAGACCATTTCAGATACTTTTATTGTTCATTTATATAGAAACTTGGGTAACACGGATATGTGCATTTGTCAAAACTCAATGAATATATACTTCAGGTTTGTGCATTTAATTGTATAAACATTTCACATCAAAAGAAATAACTGTAAACAAATGTTACACTCTAATGATGATTGTTGAAGTATTTAGGGAGCAGTATATTGATACCTGCAATATAATTTGAAATGCATAAAAATAATGGAGGATGGTTGGATGGATGGATGAATGCATGGATAAACAAGGAAATATAAAACAAGCATACTAAAATTTTAATGGGTATATATGTATATGTATATTATTTTAATGAGATTATGGGTATATGCATATATTAATCAGTATCTGAATGTTTACTATAAAATCTTTCAACTTTGCTCTATGTTTAAACATTTCTTTATAATAAACTGTTGGTAAAATTAAAAGAGATACAATAAATTAAGTAGAATACAATCAACCATTTTTGTAGTTATTTTGAAATAGGATATATAAAATTTTCAGTAAAGTACTTCGTTGTATAGTATAGTATATTATAAATTAATGTTTCATTTGCCTCACACATACATACAAATGTAACTTTTCATCTGTTCATGACTATATTATCACGAAAACTAAGTTGACCCAATCAGTGTTTCCACTGGATGAACAAACAATCTGATTCAGCATGGTTGGCGTATGACGGTTGACCTCCGTTTCTCAATATCAGCTTATAAAACAAGGATTACATAGCTATATATAAAATATATAAAATCGTATAAAACAAGTACGGTAAAAACTAAGTCAAATAAAACTCATAGGGAAAATATGGAAAAAAATGTGGTGATGGAGAAATAGAAAGCCTAAATTAATAAAATCAAGTTTCTGTTTGTTATCCTATCATATGAAACTTTCTGAATAAACAATATTCACAGATTTGGGAGTCTCTGTGGTGTGCACTAAGTTTATTTATTTTGTGTAGCTGAGGGAACAGGAGTAATGTTGTTCCTCAGAGATATGAACATCAGATTAAACTGCTTCACATGTCTATAATTCTATAACATACCACTCTAGGCTGATTAGCAGGATTAAATAGTTTAATAAGATTTTCTTCTTAAGGCATTGGCAACATGGGGTAATTTCAGAGGAGCCAGATGTGAGTTAGTGTGTCAGCATCACCACTTGCATTGTGACCCTGGACAAGTTGTTATTTCAGTAAACTTAGGATTTTTCCTTAGTAAAATGGGAATAAAACAGTATCAGCTTTATATGGATGTTGTAGGTGTTAAGAGAAAAGTTTGATGGAAACTGCTCAGTAAATGTTAGCTTCCTTCTGTCCTGAGAATGTCAGAATACGCAGAGTCTAAATAAATTATCAATCTAGTTATGCTCTTAGGTTTATTATATTTTTGTACATTTGTCCAGTGGGGGACTCAGAGTTGAGGAGGGGTTTCAGCTGATTTTAATTATTTATGTATTTTATCTTATTTTTTTAGCTTTAAAAAAGGTTTAGATTTAAACCAGAATCTCAATTCTTCAATAGGGCTGTCCTTCCATTTTACTTAGCATTTGACAAATCTTCATGATTTTAATATTTGGGGCAGAGAGGCAGAGCTATTGTGCATAGAAATGCCCCAAAGGAAAATAAAGGAAATGAAACAACAATGTCAACAACGGTTGTGAAGAGAGCTGATGGAGAAATGTAAGGGCATTAGAATTATTTAACGTCCACAAGATAACTTGTGTAAGTTATAAGAAGTAAGTTCTTGCCAGTTCTTAGCTTACTCTCCAACAGGACTTCGCTTGATATTTGTTTTAAATAACTTAGGAATCACTTTAAGAGCCATGGTTTTTCAATTGTCTTTGGTTCCATTGATTCACAAAGCAGTAATGTATTAACTCTCTTGTTAAAGTAAGTATGTGGGGCTTAAGAAACTGCGGTACCCCAAACAGGGAGTATTTAGGAACTGGAGAACAACAGTGTGCATAATTGGTAAACTGTTCAAATGAGATGGGCTTACATTAGAAGAGTAAGAATTCAGATTATATACAGATAACAATGACTTGAGGAATTTACTTCACTGGGAGTTTTTACAAAAACTGGGATACTATAGATTAATAAATCTATAAGATCTTCAATTGTAATAGAACTTACCTTGATCTTAAGAGGTGAAGTGTTAAGGTTTTTCTACTTAGATTTATTTCATACAATAATTCTTCTTCATAAGTTTCCTGAAAAACAATATCCATTATGTGACTTAAATCTGTGTTCATTTAGTGTGTACTGGAGGTGGGTAGTGGAGTGGGAGGAGGGCGAAATTACAGGTCTTTCACGATCTACCCAGCAGCCCAGCAGTCCTTTCAGGCAAAATAATAAATACTGATAAAGCTGAATTTATAAAAGAGCTAATATATGGAGGATTTTGCTTTCAAGTTATTTTTTTATTTTTTTGATGGACTCTTCTTTTAGTGGTAAAATGAAATGAAATGAAAAAACACATATTGTTCCCATATCCAGAGATATACAAGTTACTACATGTCCTTCGAGTTCCAACCCTCCCCCCGAATAAATCTTCTGTTTATGTATTTTAACAGTTTTGTGTATATTCTTTTATAGCCTACTTTCCACACAAAAACAAATCATCACCATGGCCATTTTCCTGTTCTAATAAATGTTCTTTTATAGTATGTATTTTATGGCTGAAAACACAATGGTGAATTTATGTAATCTACAACTATATCAGAAAATTGATTTGGGTATTTACTATAGTTAGAATTTCATTGTCAATAACATGGAAAATGTTAAGTTTTTGATAAATACTGCCAGATAACCCTAAAGAATGAAAGTACAAATTTAGATTTTCTTAGAAATTTATAGTGGTTCTTATTTCTTTGTCTTAAATATTATCATAAATAAGGGTCTTTGAAATAATTAAATGACATTGTGATAAATTGTTTTCTTTAATGACAATTGGAATTTATATTTTCTTTTGTTTATTTAGTTATTTGTATGTGAATGTCTAATTTAATATATTTTCACCATTTTTTTCCTGGCTTTTATTTCTTTATGATTCATAAGAATTCTTTATAATTTAAGGATTTACAGTTATTGGCCATATATCTTATACATTTCTTTAGTTTATTGCTCATTCATTTATTCAGTAGCTATTGTTTCAGGCACAGTGATAACACGAAAAATATATAGTGGACAAGTTAGAGGTCACTATCCACATGGAAGCCACAGAATGGCAAAAAAAGTAAATCAAGCAAATGTAATTGAGTATTATAAGCATAATAATAAGAGAAATACAGTGAATATGTCAGGATATTGAAAAGTGTCAGTGACAGGGAACAGCACATGCAAAGGTCCTGAGGTAGAAAGGAATTTGACATGTTTCAGCAACAGAGAGAAATTCAATGCTGCTGGAAAGTCAAGTGTAAGTTGAGTGGAAATGAGAAATGGAAAAGTAGAAAGAAGCTAAACCATCTACAGCCTAGTAAGTCACTTAAGAGGATTTAGACTTTATCCTAAGGGCAAAGAGAAGCAAAAAGTTTAGGCAGAACAATGAGGAAGTAAGTATGGTATTTTAGATGATCAGCAGAAATCACGATGGTAGGCAGGAAAAGCATTTAAAAGGCTGTTGATGGAATACAGGTGGTTTGGGCAGGGGAGTGGCAGCAGGAATAAGGAAGAGTAGATAATTTCAAAGGATATTTACATGCTGGAATCTAAAAGGCTTAGTGATTGTTTGATGGGGAGGCAAAAGAGAGGAGTCAAGAATCACCTCGGGTTTCTGGTTTGTATAACCATGCCACTACTGAGAGGAGGATCTTCTGAAAGGGAGCAGCTTTGAGAGAGGGAGAGAAGAGTATTGTATTTGTTGAAAGTGAGGTGTGCATTAGTTAGGGCTTTTCTGATTGCAAGTTTAACGTAAAAACTGAACTTTATTATAAAGACACAGTATTTACAGTGGTCAGGCAAAAAATAGGTGCTCAATCAAACAAGAAGGGTTGAATACCATTTTATAATATGGTGACATTTACAGGTAGATGTGTGTGTGTGTGTGTGTGTGTGTGTGTGTGTGTAACAGGATGGCATAATGGAACTTTTTTGAAATTTGAATGTGTGAATATCGATTTTATATTAGCTAATATTGAGAAAGTATTTTTAATATGGTCAAATGTGATAATATTACTTTTAATCTTGTCATATTGTCTTAAATAAAATTTTTAATGTTACTTGTTATTTTAGGATTTTATTTATTTATATTGAATGTTTAAATTTATTTTTATTTTAGAATCATTTTAGATTTGGAGAAAAGTTGGAAAGATAATACAGAGAATTCCCACGTACCCCACCACTCAGGTTTCCCTATTGCTAACATCTTAACCTTACTATGGGGTATTTGTCACTACTAATGAACCAAGATTGATATTATCAATTACTCGTAAAGTCTACACTTCTACAGATTTTGTTAGTTTTTGTCTAATGTCCTTTTACTGTTTTAGGATGCCATCCAGTATATCATATTATATTTAATTATCATGTCTCCTTAGCCTCCTTTAGACTATGACATTTTCTCAGACTTTCCTTATTTTTGCTTATTTATTTTATTTTATCTAATTTATTGTTTTATTAGTTTCAGCATAGTGGTGACATTTGTTAGTACAGCATAGTGGTTAGACATTTAGATAACTTATGAAGCGGTCCCCCCATAAGTTTAGTACCCACCTGACACCATACATAGTTAGTACAATATTGATTATATTCTCTATGCTATACTTTACATCCCTGTGATTATTTATATATATGTAATTACAAATCTGTAGTAGTACTTAATCCCTGCAAATGGTAAGATTTCACTTGGCCACAAAAAAGACTTTCCTTATTTTTGATGACTGACAGTTTTGAGGAGTACTGGCCAGGTATTTTGTAGGCTCACTAGGTTTTCATGATGTCTTTCTCATGCTTAGACATGGAGATTTGGGAGAAAACAACAAAATAAAGTGCCATTTTCATCACACTATACCAAGAGTATGTACTATCAACATGACTTCTCACTGATGATGTTAGCCCTGAGGTAGCATTTGTAAGCTGTCTCCACTGTAAAGTTATACTTTTCCTTCTTCCATATTTTATTCTGTGGCAGGAAGTCACTATGCAGTGCCCAAGCTTAAAGGGTGGGAAGTGATCTCCACCTCTTGGGGAGAGGAGTATATACATCAATTTTTTTATTCTTCTGTATGAGAGATTTGTCTATTATCCTCCATTTATTTATTAATTCAATCATTTATATCAATATGAGTTTATGGCTATTAATTTCTACTTTATGCTATGGTCCAAACTGTGTTATTAATTTCCTCGCTCAAATTGTCTCCTCTTTGGCCATTGGGAGCTCTTTCAGTTGGGCCTGTGTTCTTTTAACATATTCCCATCAATTGGGTTTGGGATTTTTTGTTTGTTTGTTTGTTTTGAGAACTTCCTTACTTTCTGGTACTAAAAGGTGCTCCAAAATCATCTTGTATACTTCCTGCCCCAGTCCAGAGTCATCGTGTATATTTATAATGGGAATTTTAATGTCAGTCTTGGTTAAGTCTTAAGACCAAAGATGCCAGAAGAGCCCACCAGCTTTTATACAGGGGGTGGTGATAGAAAGCTGGTTTTGCCCTCTAGCTGAGTATCAAATTTCAACCAATAGATGGTTTGAGAAGTTAAGAAAAGACTTGGAGACCAAGAGAAAACCTATTTGTAAGTTGATCATTAGAGAAAAATGGTTTGATGTTGTTTCCAAATGGCAGCCAATGGAGAGTTGCTTTTTCATCATGTCAAGCCATGGGAAAGTGGCCTCAATGGGACTGTTTGGAAGTTGAAATGTGCCTCACTTATGATTGAGAAACCTAACATGTGAGAACCTAGAAGGCTGTCTTCTCCAATGGAGGAAGGAAGAAAAGTCGTTGCCTTGGGAAAGGTTTACCCTCTCAAGGAGGGTTGGGACAAAGTGACAGTCAGTGTTCTCCAAGGGCCAAATTAAAAACCTGTTTCCAAGTGCAAGTGCCTGATAATAAATATGTAAGGAGAGTGACTAAATGTCTTTTCAATCGTGGGGGCTGAAAATAACCTAATTTTGAAGTTTGTTCCCTAAGATGTGTATTACATATTTTCTACAGAAATAAACATTTATTACTTTCGAAAATACAGTTTTAACTCTTTTTAAATGTTAACGCCTGAATAAACACCCTTCTAAGCAACAGGCCAAGTAGACATTTTTGTTCCTGTGAAAGTTGTCCAACCTTGTCGCAGAATCTGTAAGGTAAATAAGCCTGCGTATCAGATCACTAGGAAAACAAAATGCTCAGAGATTACAGTCCATGGGGAACCAAACCAGAACA
The DNA here is from genome assembly GCF_004115265.2 of Rhinolophus ferrumequinum. NCBI lineage: Eukaryota > Metazoa > Chordata > Mammalia > Chiroptera > Rhinolophidae > Rhinolophus > Rhinolophus ferrumequinum. The sequence goes on from NC_046301.1 coordinate 42,484,296, forward strand.
AATAAGGTTGCCTTACATTAGCCTGGAAAGCTGTCAGTGGAACTCCTCACATAAACTGGAAAATTTTAAATGGCACCCCGTAAAATCTGAACTTTCCTCTTTTTTGTTTCCTAATCTATCAAGGATTGCTTTCCTCTCACCCTCTACCCCCCCCCCCCACCCAAGCATAGGCTGCAAACCGATTGAGGGTCCTCGGAAAAACTGAGACGTCTGTCTTGTTTGCTTCTGATGGGAACCAGAGGTTGCTCTCTGCATGCCTGTGAAAGCAATGTCTTATTTATTATTTCAAAATCTTTACCTGTGTGTCATAATCATGGGTGTGCCAAACATCTCGCTTCTGTATCAGAGGAAGCCTTTTAGGATAAACCAATTCTTGACCCTCTACTCCAAGTATTATCTTTTCTAAAAGGAAACAGAGGGAGAAAACATATCTAGCGTTAACATTCGCTCACAGTCATTGGATAACAGAATTATTTTTATATAGCGTTCACTTGTCCCCAATTACCCGCTAAGTGGAACAGCACTGTGAAACAGCACCCCCACCTTACAGGTAAGGGAATTGAGACGGATATTTCCAAATTAGGAAAATATAAGTAACATAGGAAAGGAGGCAAAGAAATCAGAGTGCTTCGGCTGCTTCCATCTTTTCAACTTGTTCTGCAATTGTCATCTTTGTCATCTTATCCTTTTCATGTCTGTCCCTGGATTCTGTCACCTGTCAAAGCCTGCCCTAGAAAGTACTGTTTCAGTGTGTATCACTGGTTTTTATCTCCCATGGACAGTTGCATTCAAAGTCTTAATTCTCGTAGCTAAATAGAAGGCTTCACTTGTAGAATGGATTTTAGGTACTCTTCAATCTGTGCTGCACATAACCTTCTGCACATTTTCTGCCACGCTGGTAAGTCCTCTGGGAGTGGAGCCCTGCTTAGCTCACTAAACAAGGATATAGAAGAAAGAGCACAGGAGTTTGGAATCTCCTCTTATTTAAATAAAAGTTTTACCAGTTTATTAGCAGTAGGATTATGAGTAACATATCTAATCTCTCTGATCTGTGGATGTTAGTCTCAATTTCCTTATCTTTAAAGTGGAGATAACAATATAGGATTTTAAACATGCGAATATACAAAGTGGCTAATAGCTAGCACAGTGTCTGTCACATTACAGATAGTCAGTAATGTCCACTCCTCCCTCTTTCTCACTATAAATCAGAGCATTTAAGAGTAATATGGAATTTCAGAGACTCATAGAATCTCAAAATTAGCCATAATCTCGTCCAAGTCCTACGCTATGTTTTCAGCAAAATCATCAATGGATATCAATGTGTTTATCGGTTACAATTTAAACTTCATGAGTGAAGAGACATTACTTCATAGCATAATAACAAAACCCTTAGACATACCTTTAATTTGAGAAATGAGTAAAATCATGAAAAATAAACTCCCGGGAAGCATTCTGAATGATTCTGGTAGAAAATGGGCACATGAGATGGAGGGGGAAAAAAAATGTTCTTCGTCCTGGCATCCACGGCAAAGATGAAGGACCTAACAGACAGATAGGCACCTCTGATCCAGCACAAGGAAGTGTTCCTTGATCGTGTTACACAATTCACGAGGTGCTTGAGGCTAAAACCCGGAGGGTGGACATTATGTCCCAATTAAAGGCAACCACTGAGGTGGTGGGGGAGATGGTGGAGGCTGAGCAGAGATCCCTACTTCGTGCTGACTGTAAATAGGAGTCTAGGTGTATTAAAAATGCAAACGTGAAAAAAAAATCATGCATGCCTTAGCAGAAATGATTGAAGAATGTTATATAAACTTCGGTTGAAGAAGGTCTTTTATGCAGAATGCCACGTGTAGAAACTGCAAAGGAAAATTTGATAAAATAAAATAGAGTTATTGAAAGCTTTTATTTTCTAACTAAATGAAGCCCTGGGCCATGTGGGGCCTGAGGATAAGGGCAGTCAGAGTGCTGTATGAAACATGAGATGTCAATCTTTATTCTACTCCCACCATGAAAAAAGAACCCAGAGAGTCATTGGGCGACAGGGGTAGATGAGGAAAAATAACTTTACCTTTTCTCTACAGTTTTATTGAGACATAATTGACAAACAGCACTGTATAAGTTTACGGTGAACAGCCTGATGATTTGACTTACATATATTGTGAAATGATCACCAGGATGAGTTTAATGAGTTCAGTTAACATCCATCATTACGTGTAGATACAAAAAAAAAAAAAAAAATAGGGAAAACTTTTTTTTTTTTTTTTTTTTGTGTGTTTGTGTGTGTGATGAGAACTCTTAGGATCTACTCTCTTTACAACTTTCCTATATATGAGTATCATACAGCAGTGGTCACTACAGTCACCGTGCTGTACCTTACATCCCTGGTAGTTACTTATCTTGTAACTGAAAGTTTGTACCTTTTTACCACCTTCATCCAAACTTATTTACGAAAACTTATTATGTGATAAGTCACAAATTAATTTAAATTAAAGGGAAAACTCCAGAATTGTATGCAACATATATAATAAAATGTGATGGTAAATATCCTTATAATATAGAACTCTTTGAAGTCAATGCAAAAAAGAGAACATTAACAAGCAAATGTACACAGGACCGTAGAAACCAATCTATATGTCTGTGTTCTTTTGTTACATTAGAAGAGATATCCCTTTGCCAATACAATTCCTTACCTGTGTTTGGGATTCTGTCTCCTTCCTTATCGCATATTACTGATTATCCCCCTAATAGTCCCATGAACTGAACCAATCTATGACAACTGGAAACTTTCTTTTGATAATTAAATAAACTCAAATCTTTCCCTTTCGAAATATCCTACCCTCAACCCTATATTCCACCTACCATTACCTTCTTTATTGTTCCTTTTTCAGATGAACTTCTCACAAAGTTTATATTTCTTGTGGCAGTTTTCTCATCTCCAGTTCATCCTAACACATTCACTCTGGCATTCGCCTTTATTATTCTACTGATATAGCTGACTAATATCTCCAATGAATTCACAGCTTCTATATCCAATAGGTATTTTGGTTCCTCATCTTACTTGCCCTCTCAGCTATATTTGGCACTGTTGACCATACCCTCCCCCTTGAAACATTCTATTTAGCTCTCTTGGTACATAGTCTTCTTAACTTCTTTCTAGATCTGGCAACTTGGGAGGGTATCTTCTTTTACTCAACCTTTGAATTTTGGAGTTCCTTAAGATATTATCCCATGCTGTGTTTCCATCTAACTGTACATTTATTTCAAACCATCCCCTCTTCAGTTGAATTATCATCTCTCTGTTGTGCCTCACCTTTTATACCTCTAGTCATCTGAGTGACAGATTTTTACAGCCCACTCTCAACACCATCATTGGGAGGTTCAAAGCCCCTGCAAACACAATATGTACAAAACTTTATGTACTGCCATCCCAACTTGTTTTCTGTCTTAGTTAATGATGTCATCATTCATTCCACGTTGCAGGTCTGAAACCCAGTTGTCATCATGGATATTCCTCATAATGAATCCATCACTAAAATAAAGTATGTTTATTTCACCTTCTAATAATATCTCATCCACTTTTTTGTCCAGCTCTTCTGCCTCCATTCTAGTACAAGCTACCACAAACTCTAGCTACACCACAACAAGCGTGGGCTTTTCAAAATACACATCTGATCATGTCACGTGTTCGTTGAAAAGGCTTCAATAGTTTTTCACTGGTGTTCACATTAAGACTCACTTGTCTTTAAAGCCTCAAAAGGTAAATTTCTTGTCACTTTTTAACTCTGTGGCTTTGGGCCAAGTATGAAACCTCTCTGTACTGCTGTTTTCTCATCTATAACATGAGAATAGTAATAACATGTATCTCCTAGGGATGGTGTGAGTATTAAGTGTATCTGTGCTGGTAAGCAATCTTACATCCCCTGTTTCACTCACTCTCCAATTCTCTTAGTTGACTATTTTACATTCTCTCTTCTCTCCTTAAATCTGTATTTTATTGACAAAAAAGAAGCCACCAGAAGAAAAAAGTTTCCCTTCCTCCCATTATGACATCTGCCTTACTATCAAGATGAGTGCCAATACAGACTAGTTCTCTCCTATTTCTATGAGAAATTGCCTTGTCTCTAAGGTCTGCCACTTCGAACATATTGGATTCCATTCCTTCTTGTCACCTCCTGCCCCCCAATGTCATCATGCCAGCAATTGTTTTTTCCCCCTGTACTGTATCATCTCAATTAGCACACATACAAACATGCTGCGATTTTTTTCTATCTTTAAAAATAAATATATTTCTCTTTTTACATTACTCTCCTCTTTTAGTCAGCTACTATCGCATTCTTGAATTCTTCTAATAACACGATTTCTTGAAAGATGAGTGTGCCTTTTGTCTATAGATCCTCTCTCCCCACTTGCTCTTGAAATTACGGCGGACTATTTTATCTTTAACTCAACAAAACACTTCTTGTCTATGTTGCTAACGATGTGCACCTTGCTATAGCTGGTTATCAATTCTCCATCTTCACTAACTTGACCTTTGAACAGCATTTGGGACAAAATTTGATGTCTCTGCCTCAGTTTTCTCATTCTCCAAAATGAACATAACAATCGTATCTAACTCATAGCAGTTGCAGTGAGGAATCAGTGAGGTAATTTATTTAAATCATTTAATAGCAGTACCTCCTGCACATTAAAAGCTAGATAAATGTTAATTTTTAAAGAGGTGTATAAATATTGGTTTGGTTTTTATTATTTTTTATTTGCCAGTTTCTTCCACTTTTCTTTCCTCCCTCCTTTTTTTCCTTCCTTCCTTCCTTCCTTCCTTCCTTCAACCTTCCTTCCTTCCTTCCTTCCTTCCTTCCTTCCTTCCTTCCTTCCTTCCTTCCTTCCTTCCTGTCTTCCTTCTTTCATTTCTTTCCTTCTCTCTCTCTCTCTCTCTCTCCAGGTTCTCTGGCTTCTTCTCTTTATCCCAACATGCTATGCTTTCTCCCATTAAAGGGCCCCTGGAAATACTTGCTTCTCTACCTGAAGTCCTCTCCTCTCCTCTTTGTGGCCATATTAATTCCTCATTCTTCAGTTCTCAGTTCAAGGATCACTGTCTCAGGAAGTCCTTTCCTAACCCCAGAGTCTAGACCAAGTTTCCTTCTGAAACAAGATTCTCTATTTTTCTTAAAAATTATGTTAATTTATCACACTTACTCATCTAATTATTTGCTTATCTGTGTCCTACAGCAGACTATACTCTCCAGAAAGCAAAGATTCTGCTTGCTTTTGCTTCCTCTGGTACCACATACCTGGTAGTGTCTGGCATATAGATACTGTGTTCAACATAAATTTGTTGAATGCAATAAACTAATTTGCAAGGTGATTATTGTCTGGTTACAGCCTCATGTATTTCCAGAAAATTTGAACATAATTAAAACAACTTTAATCCAAATGATCATCTGATTCTACTGATCGGTAGAATTTTTGACACGTTTTCAGGTCAATACAAGAGATAGTTGAAGACTGATGGGCATACTCAGTGTATTTGGCTGGTTACCAAACACGCATCCACATGTCAAATGGAACTTATCAGCTTCATTCATGGTGACAGCTGAAAAGAGCATATTAGATTGGGTCCTAAGAACCATAGTAAGCTTGCCTTTGTTACAATTAAAATTGTGGAAAATAGAATAAACAATTTTAGAAATACCAATCCTGGAATCTCAATTACTTATGGTGTCATGTCAAATGATAAGGCTTTAAAGCATTTGTCTGATGTCTTTGAGCAAGTTATGGCTAGGCTAATTTTCTAGCACATCTAAAATATTAAAGATATGGCATTATCTATGATTAGCTCAAGTGAAACAATCAAGAAAAATTTTCATAACTTACTCAAGCCACACAATCAACAAATGGAAAGCAGAGACTAAAAGAAATTTTCAGCCTGGTTCTGTGTGCTTTTTATAATATACTGGTGCCTTTTTTTTTTTTTTTGAGGGGAAGTAAGCTTGTTCTTTTTCATAATCATTCTATGATCGATTTTTCAACTTGAAGAACATTGTACCTCAATTCCAAATCCCAAACTCTACCAAGTGTCTAGTTTAGAATAGTGCAATATTATAAGTAGTCTATAATTTACTGTCGCTCAGGTCACATCTTTCTGTGTTTAAATCGACATGATCACTAAATTTTAATAAAGCTTAAAAAAAACACCCCCTGAAACAGATTTCAATATCAGTGAGACTGTGGAGAGTCCAATTGACAGGTAAAAGCATATTTTGAAGAAGATTAGACAAGTATGGGGATGTTCTGTTCCCTTCTTATTTCTCGGCTACAAATTAGTGAAGCAACTCTCAGAAGAGGTTCTCTCATGTACTCCCATCCTGGTTTCCATGAGGGGTTGGAGGTTGTAGATGCTTGTGTTCGTTCCTTATTGCTACTCAGACCAGCTCCTTACAAAATAGTCAACCAGGAAGCTTTGTCTCAGAGGCCTCTCAGCTTTGCTCAGAGCTCGCCTGCTATCTCCTTGTAATGTCTCTCACAATCCAGATACGGCTCAGACTTGCTCTCCTGAGTTTCCTTCTCTCCCTCTTTCTCTGAATCCTGCCCCCTCTCTCCTAGCTAGCAACTTGGAGAGCAATCCCTCAGACCTTCGTAAGGACTTAGAGGAGTAAATGCACAGTGGTGAAGGCCCAGGAAGGATGATAGAGGATAACGATTATATTCCAAGGCAGAAAGAAGAGGCCGCCCCCTCTGCAGACACAACATGCTTCGTCTACCATCTTTGTAAAGAGAAACATAAAGAAAAGGGGCAACAAAGTGAAGTGAATGAAGAGAATGAAGAAAAAGATCTTGTTCATACTATAACAATACTGGCAAAAGCTTCGCCTAGAAATACAAATTAGCATTTTCTGTCTGACTTTAAAAAGAAATGTCATTATAAAGTACTCCAAAACCACATTAATCATGGTTAACTTGTCATTCTCTTCCTAGAAGCAAATTTCAGCCCATTAATTGTGTTTTAAGTGCATTGGAAAGAACATTAGATTCAGAAACAGGAGCTCCATGTTCTCCTGTGACTAAAATTCTTTTACTTCTGGCAAATTACTTATTTTCTGGGCCTTAGAGGCTTATTTATAAATTGGGATGGTTAGACTGTTTGGTCTCTAAGATCTTTCTTTTTTTTTTTTTTTTTTTAAATCAAGATGGTATGATTCCATGCTTTTACTGTTTTTTTGTCCCCTTTCCTCAGTTCTTCTTTATTGTAAGCAGAAATTTTGACTTGCCAGAATAATGACAATTTTTTTTATCACGTTCATACTTTCCATTTCTAACCACAGATTTATCAATTAATATGCATAGTAAACGTCATGGAATAAATACAACAAGAGCCATAAAAAAAATTGACTCACTCTGCCACCCAAAGGACAAGCCTATTGCTGGGGAATGGCAGACCCAGAGTAAATGGAGTGTGTAGTAATTTCACCTTTTAATTCTGATACTCACATTACTTAGTTCCATTAAACAAATTAATTTAATATTCCTAGAGTTTTCGTTTCCTCATGGTAACTTAGGGATAATCGTGCTTTCTATGCAGAGTCACTGTGTAGATTAAGTATGGCCAAATGTAAGGAAAAATAAATTATCATGTCCAGACACTTTTTGCAAAATATTTTAAGATTACCAACTGAAAAACAGTAAAAGCTTTACTATTAACAAACTGACCATTTGGTTGGTTGGCTGCTCCTTTTATCAGCACCCTGTGTGACTTCTCCCACGTAGCTAGCTCTCTTTTTATCTTCCTCCAGATTCAGCTGAAACATCTGTTTCAGGGTTGATTGACTAGAACTCAGAGTACATTTATCAGCCTTTTGTGGCTTATTCATATTCTTCATTTCATGCCGCCTTACTCCTCCAATTTGACAAAAATGAAAAATCACTGTCTTGGGAAAAGGGCCACCCCCTGTCCACCTTTCCTGAACCCACACATCTCATACCACATTCTCCATAATATTTCTGTTACCCATCATAGAACAGCTGTTCCTTCTATTCCCTGACTCCTAAAATTCTGCCTAGCTCTTTCTTACAGTCTGTATGTTGGTGTGTGAGAAGCTTTCAGTGAGTTTTTTCTCTTTTCTCCACTTGTTTTGGTAGACCAGAGGTAGTGAAGTCTGAGTTATTTATTAAGTTTGTTTAGATCTTGATAAAGTGCTATAGCTGAAGATCCATGCTCTCAAACACTCACAATGCCAGGAAGTATTAGTACAATTTTCCTTTTATAGTCTGAAATATTTGCAAGCCCTATGAAAACAGAGACTGTAGCTAACACTCACGTATCTCCTACCGGGTCTAACAATCCCAGACCTTACACACTGTTGGGACTCAAAAAATAGTAGACTGAGGAGATTAATTTATCATAAGTTCATTGCTGCACTCAGTTTATAGAGTAGATGATAAACATTATAGATTTTCTATGACTAAAAAAGCTCTCTTACAACTCTAATTTTCTTCAAAATTCAAGCTTCCCTGGGTCTCTGTATAGCTAACACAAGGCTGCTTAAAAGCCCCAGAGTCACCTGTGACCAGGAGCTAGGCATGGACCAACAAATATTAGGAGCTGAGGTCGTATTGCTATTTCTAATAGTTTGGATATCTATCATGCCTTTCTTCAGAAAATTGGAATGAATGTGATAAGATCTCTCTAGTCTACCCATTTAAACTCTGCAGATTGCTTTCTCCCACAATCATACCTTCCGGCACAGCTTGATCTCCGTGTGCCTGTACCAGTAGCACCCCATGCATCATCAGACAGAGGCTGGGTATGAACTTCAAACCTGTGCCAGAAACTCCCCACAGCCAATTTTGTCTTCTCACAAAGAGAAAGTTAAGGGCGGTGATATTGGCACTCAGGTATTCCTTAACTTAGAATGCACCATCTTGGTCCAGGCTTGAAATTAACCCTACTACCTCAGGCTGAAATAAAATTTACACCCTGAGTACTCACTCCGTCAGGCACTTGCTCATTAATTTTTAACAATGTGTGGTAGTTATAACTCTTGACTCTCCCAAAACTTAGCTATACCAGTTGGCCCTTGGTATCTGCAGAGGATTGCTTCAGGGACCTCCTGCGGCTACCAAAATCTGTGGGTACTCAAGTGTCCCCACTGTGCCCTATTGGAATCCTGACTCACGGAGTCAGTGAGCATACTAAAAGTTTTCATGCCATCAAGTTTTGAAGTGAGTAGTTAGGCATCATAGCAACTGGAACGATAAATGAATCACTCAAAGATTATGCTGAGTGAAACATACTGGGCACAAAAAAATACATATTGTATGATTCCCTTTACTTGAAACTAGAAAACACAAACTTAATGTACAGCGATAGAAGGCAGATCAATGATTGCCGGGGACCTGGTGCAGGGGGCGGAAGTGGGCTGACTGGAGAAGAGCATAAAAATCTGGTAATGAAAATGTTCTGTATTTTGATTGTGGTAGTGGTGACATTTGTCAAAATGCACTGAACTGTACTACCCCTAAAGTAAGTGAATTTTATTGTATGCAAATTATACCTCGATTTATTTGTATGTTAAAAATAGGGACAAACGTAGAGGGAACTAGGAACTAGAGAAGGGTGCTATTGATACGCCGAAAGGATGACTAGATGTCTGCAAATATTTGTCCACCAGCGGACATCAAATCTTAAGGATAAATTGGGGAGGGACAGAGACGGGCCTTGGGCTGCTTACAAGGTTTCAACACAAAATGCTGCCTGCCTAATACTGTCAATGATCAGGGAACATGACCTGTTATCTGCTCCTGTCCTCCCACAAGTTTTCAGGCTCTAGCATCATCTCTCTTCTGTAGGAAAGGCCAGCTAGTGACTATTTCTGACAGCAGGTGTCACAATGGCCTCGTGAAAGAGAAGGATTCTACAGTTTTCTTAACACAGAAGAGAAGGACACTAATTCTTTTTAAATTGGGCTTTAAAATACGTTCAGTTAGTATCGTTAACACATTGTTAGAATTGGTATGACAATGAGTACATGTCCTCTATTGACCAGGATTATGCAGGTTACAGCCTTGATTGTATAACAGTTATCGAGGGGGTAAAGGGAATACCAGCTCATCAAGTAAGTCCGTGTGTGTGTGTGTGTGTGTGTGTGTGTGTGGCATCCATATATAATACCACAAGCAGTATCCCAACTTCATTACTGTTAAAGATGGAAGGATGTTACTTTTAACATCAAAGAAATATGGTAACTAACCACACCCCTCTCCACTGTTTCCCAGTTTCCCAGACGTCTGCCCAGTTTAGCTTCCTTCCCACGGAGTTTAACTCTGGAGGGGGCGCAACTGAGTAACAATGCCCCTGGCTGGGGGATACCCCAAGAACACAATGGAGCATTCTGAGAACAGCAGGGCCTGGGATGGTGAAGGATGGTGGTGGGTGCTGGGTGTTTGCAGATAGACACCAGGGGAGGTTGTACCCTTCTTTCTATCTGTATTTTTGGGGGTAATTAGGAGGGAAATAAAGAATTCTCTCTGCTGTCTGTCATAGGAGCCTGAAGCCAGGGCCTGCTGTCCTGATAATTGGCCCACAGTAGGAGCTCAATAAATACAGGGAACGTGACCAGCTACCTACCAATCCCTGGATAATGACCATCTCCACGTTGGCAACAGACTGTGAGAAACGGCCTCTCCCAGTGGTCACCAGAAGCTTTTATCTTCCTGTGCTTACATTCATAGAGAGGCCTGCGCTACTTAATATTGTTTGAATGTGTTTTCCTCTTTTTTATATTAAAAGAAAAGTAAATGAGTCCTTAGCGTTTCATATATCTTTGCACTCAGTTCTGGGCCCTTCATTTTGGACTATCATATCCTTTTTTTGGTGGATATGCCTTTGTAAGTTAGGAGGTCTACAGGCACCGTGTCAAAAAAGATGTCCTCTGGTAGCTGGGCTATGAAAAGTGTCCTGGCATATTCCAGACATGAGTGCATCTTCCTCACATTTATAATTTCTTCTATACTTCTACTTATTCCACAAGGAAATAAATATTGCCCTAAACAAACAATAAGAAAATAAAGCCTTTAAATTATCCATTATCAATGGACATGGATTTTCTCCCTGCTGGAGAGAGCCCCCTCCAGGGTAAAAGCTGGAAGATGCTTTCTCTAAATTGAATTACTGCCCTAACGCTGTCGTCTAAACAAAGTATAGGTGATGCCACTACCTTGGGTGGGTGGGGGGTGGGAGGGAGAAAAGAGAGTGGGGGTCATATCAGCCTTGTTCTGGGTGAAAGGTGTGTGACAGAGAATCATCACATAGCAGGATTAGGGAAGAACAAGACACCAGGATATGGAACAAGACACACATGCCAGGTCCAGATTGAATAAAGCTCAGAGTGCACTGAACTGGCTGCACAAACTGATTTAGGAACAGCCACTGGCATCTAAATGATGCGACATGTTAATGGAAAGCATTGGGATTTGCAGTCCTGTAGAAAATGTACAAGAAAAAGCAGTATCAAAATTAGGAAGGGAAAGCTACTAGAAATAATACATTTGTTTAGCAAGTCGTAGATTAGATACACAGATCAATACAACAGAATACAGAGCCCAGAAAATTGACTCTTATGTCTATAGGTATTGATTTTTTTTTCTTTTTTTACTACAAATACAAACTTAACAAAAAGTGCTGTTGGAACAGTTGGCTATATGTATGGAAAAAGTCAACACTGGACCTGAGCTAATACCACACGTGAAGATTAACTTGAAATGTATCATAGACCTAACTGTGAAAGTTAAATAATAAAAATCCTGGAAGAAAACATAAGAGAAAATCTTCACAACCAAGGAGGGGGAACAAAGATTTGTTGATACAGAGCAAACAACAAACCTAAAAGAAAAAAATCATAAATTAGACTTCATTAACATTGAAAACTTCTAACCTTAGAAAGATAACACTAAGACAATGAAAAGGCAAGTTCCAGCCTGGAAGAAGATACTTACTTGAATATATAGTTGACGCTTAAACAACGCAGCTTTGAATAGCACCAGTCCACTGGTATGCAGAGTTTTTTCAATAAATATAGTCGGCTGTCTGTATTTTGGGTCTTCGCATTCACAGTTTCAACCAACCGCAGATCAAAAATAGTACAGCATCCTCAGCTGGGAATCCACACGTGCCTAGGGCTGACTGTATGCATTGCTCTAAGCCAGTTTTATATAAGTGACTTGAGCATCTGAGGATTATGATATCTGCGGGGGGTGTGGAAACAATCCCCTGTGGATACCAAGGGACAACTGTAGTTAAGTTTTTGGGGTAGTCAGAAGTTATATGTGGATTTTTGATTGTGTGGGGGTTAGTACTCCTACCCCACATTGTTCAAGGGTCAACTGTGTGTATGTACGCGTGCGTGTATACAGAGGGTGCCAAAACACTGTATACACATTTTACGATAACATCTCTTAAAATGTGTATACCTTTTTGGGCACCCCCGGTATATATACATGTATAACGGGTACCAAAAAAAAAGTATACAAGTGGACACTTTGTTCAACATTGCTCAAGCAGCAGTTCACCATAATCAGAAGTATCTGGACGCTGATGGTAACCACTTTGAGCATCTCCTGTAATTGCAGAAGTCAAACGTGACTTGTATTCATCTTTTGTTATTGGTACATATTGAGTATTACAATTTTAATAGTTTTTTTTTTTTCATTCTTAAAATGTGTGTACATTTTTTTGGCACCTGCTGTTTTGTGTGTGTGTGTGTGTGTGTGTGTGTGTGACATCAGCAGTGCCCAGAGGAGACTGTTCCACTGGTTCATGCCGCTCTGCCCTCCATCTTCCTTCAAAGACTGCTCTCAGGTAAAAACTGGACACATCTGAAATGATTAAGGAAGAGTGACCTTGCAAATTCCAAGCCCCAACTTTAGTTCCCAATCAAAGGTAGAACCAAGACATTTGGGTAATGTCGGAGGTCAACTACTTCTTCACCCAACAGTTAACAAGAGAGCAGTTAATTCTACTGAGCGGAATGGATAAAGCTTGGCCAAAGATGCAGTTTTCAGATCAAGAGGATCAACTTTGTTAAGATGATTTGAAGGAAATGCAAGTTGGGCTGGTAGTAGAGGCTGCAAGAATTTGGTTCAGGGACAGGTCCTAAGTAATCTCTCTGGAACTGGGTTTCTTCTCTCTGTCATGGTCACATGCCACTTAACCAACACACCCCGAGGCCTATGCAAAGGCATTCTCTAAGCGTTCTATTTAGCACAGAGGACTTAAAAGGATTTAGACACGGGCTCTGCTGCTGTTCCCATTATGGCCACTAGAGGACACCCAAAGACTTATATTTTGACCCCACACGCAAAAAAGATCCCTGCCTGAGCCCCTCTGCAAACTTCCACACTTCAGACTAAAGTCTATCCACCCTTATCCTGGAGTCCTCTTATCTGTTCAACAACAGCTCATGGTCGCGGCCTCTCTGACACGGAAGAAAAGTGGAGTAGATTGAGATGCAAAGACAGAGAAAGGCAAGAAGTCCTTGTTCCAGGAGGCCCTCCAGCTCAGCCAGATCTTGAGGGACCCTTCCCATCCTGCTCTGTGGCACTAAGGCCCGCTGGGCTGAGCAAATCTGTATTATGTTCCCTGTCATTGGCTAAGTCAGCTCCCGGTCACAAGCATTCCTGTGAGGGAGTCTCCTGCAGGGAAGTAAGCCGCTTTCCTGCAAACTTAGGTGGGAGGGGGCTAGCAGATGGTTCCCGATGGGATTTTGGGGGATGCACAAGGATCAGAAATTGAGGGAAAAGGTTAATAGTCAATACAGTGGAATCTCCTGTGTGGATATAAAGAGAAGGAGTAAGGGAACTGGACAAGGTCTGTAAAGATGCCCCAGTCTTTTGGGCTGGAGTTTGTGGAGAAAGCAGATGGCTAAACCTTAAAATATATTTATATCTGTCCTTTACACTGCTGTTTATTTCTTGTTATTATTAAGTATACAGTACAGTTTTGGGGAAAAGCACTTTCCTTAGCTCCGCTAAGGAAACCCCACGAAAGAAGATTGATTTTTCATTATGTAAGACCTGTTTACCATAGGAGGAATTGGCGTAACCCTAGGAGAAATTGGTGTGGTGGGTCAGCAGAAGGAAAGTGAGTGAGCCCAGTCCAGGGGACAGGGGTACAGTCAGGGGCTGTTTTCAGAATATGTGAAGAATTATGGATTTTTCCTCTATGGAGTCTATTTACTACTAGTAAGTCATCTCTATAAAGCTGATTTAACTGTGTAGTTCTAAGTTGATTCAATAGTACCGACCTTTAAACCTTGATTTTATCTCCCAGCATACCTCCCTTAAAACACAGCGTTTGCTCCATCCTGTTCCATGGTTTCTTCTGTTATCTCCACAGCGGGGAAAGTCCTCTCCAAACTGCCCCTTCATAGTCTCTCATGTGGTTTTGACTCTTAATCTCAGTCCTGGGAAACAATCTTCTAAACCACATTTTCCTTTTCAAATACGGGCTCCTTAAACATTCACACTATTTCAGTCTCCCTTTAAATGGTCACAGTCCTATTTCTCACTTTTCCCAAATATACACTTGACAACTTCCCTCACAAAGGCCTGTTCTCCTGTCACTGACTTTGTTTCCTTCTTGACCGAGGCGTTCACTTGGAATCAGCAAATTCTCTTCAACTGTCCCCCTCTTTGTACGTCAGAGTCTCTTCATTCATCACCATCCATAGAAAACCATTTTGACCCATAAAATCTTCGAAATGATGCCACCTCCTTTCCCCTGGCCCCACGTGGCTCGTGTGTTCTTCTCGTGTCTGGTTGAACTCTGATCACATTCACATCCTTGCTCATTCCAACGTTCTAGGAGAGCTCGCCCCCCAAATTTTCTTTTGTTTGGGTCTATCCATGTTTGAATGGAATTCTCTGAGAACACGTGTGTGCACAACATTTCCCTTAAATACAGTGATGTCTGAGGCTTGGTGAGGTCAGTCTTCTAGTCTAGTTATTAAATGTACAGATTCTTTTTTCAGTCTCTTTCTAAACCAAGAAAGCAACTACACTTTAAAAAGTTATATGACGTTAAGAGCAGGTCAGATCCATTTTCTCCTGGTCAGTGGTTAATGATATGAAACCTTCCAAAGAATCCCGGCAATCAGCTTAAATGCAACCACAACAAGTACCTGGGTGCCTTTTAACATTGAGGAAGCTGCTGGGGTCTCAGTCGCATTGCTTCTACTGCTCATTTTACACTTTCCTACTTCAGGGAATAAGATGATTGGACGAAACATTTGCAGTTACCTACTTCTCTTCCCTGATCTCTAAAAAACTGCAAAGGCTTCCAAGCTGCTGGGTATACCCAGCGCCCTTTCATATCTATTTTTTTGTTCACTTCTTTGTCGATAAAAAGGTATAATTAGTCACCATCTTCTGCACAGAAATATCTTAACAGGTGTCATTTTATCTTTTTTAATTTATACAAAAACTGAAAAGATGACTTGATGTGACAACTATTTAAATACGGTGACAATTTTCTTATATGATGATTTTTAACTATTATTTTACTTCCTGATTAGTTTCAAAAATACACAAAGGGTAAATATAATTTCCAAGTTCTAGAACGTCAGTGTCCTGCACTGGAAAGAGAGTGTCATATCTGGGGTAAGCCACAGTTACCCACTGATGTGCTGGGTGACATTGTTTAAATCTTTCTGAATGTCAATGCGATCATCTGCCAAATGGAACAATTACTCAAATGGAATGAATATAATGAAAATTAAATAAGATGACATGTGGCACAGACCTAGTAGTGTCTGGGAGCTATTAGATTACATGTCCTTCCTCGTTTAATAGTTTAATAGATCCTAAATGCAATCCATCACTCATAGAACCCTAAAATATGCCGTATTGCAGTCTCACTCAAGGCCATGGTGAAAGCTGGGTCCTAAAGACAAGAGACAGAGGAAAGACAACGTCACCCCTCTTTTCTTCCTGCCTGCCTACTTGAGCTAAAAGATCTCATCCCATCACCTGCCTTTGGATTGAATGGCAGCATCAGCTGTGCTGGTCTCCAGTGGGCAGATAGCAGATTGTTTGACTTCTCTGTCTTCATAAGTCATGTGAGCTAATTTCTCATAATAAATCAATCTGTCTCATATATATATATATATATATATATATATATATATATATGCACATACACATATATATATATAAATATATAGGGTGCCAAAAAAATGTATACACATTTTAAGAAAAGAAAAACTTGTTAAAATTACACTGATGGTAACCACTTTGAGCACTTCTTGTAACTGCAGAAGTCAAACATGACTTGCTTTCATCTTTTGTTATTGGTATAGAGTATTACAACTTTAATACAGCTTTTTTCCTTTCTTAAAATGTGTATACATTTTTTTGACACCCTCTGTATATATTTTTATTTCTCTATATAAATCTGATATAGGTTTTAACATAATTTAATTATAAATGTATGCAAGTTGGTTTTAAATAATGTTTCACAACCAGCTCATAATATTCCTGAAACTGTAACAGTTGGCACTCATGAGCCAGTACTAGCTGTTTCCAACACACTGGCTATAATCCTTGCAGCTCAGGCAGTTTTATTATAAGAAGCCTCTACCAGAGCATGAAGTATGTGTGTGTGTGTGTGTGTGTGTGTGTGTGTGTGTGTGTGTGTGTGTGTGTGTAGGAGGGAATATGCCTAAAGAAACCTTTTCTCCTTGGAGTAATTGGCTAGAAGTTTGTATCAGACCAGTGGACATCAGAGATTCTGACAAGCCATGCCCTGGGCGGTAGCATGGCTATCAGCGACATCTAACAATGCAGCTTCAATTGTCACACTGGTAGTGCCAAACCCAGCAAAAACAGTGAGTCAAGGAAGGCAGAGACAGCCAACACCACAGTCAGGGCTTTCTGGAAGGCCATTCCTTTCAAAGCCCAATCTTTAGGAGTATGTCTAAGTTCCTGTTCTGCCAGCACAGACAGCTATGGTAATGTGAAGTGTTTCTTTGTTTTTTCGTTTGTTTTTTGAGTACTGGTTAAAAACTAAAGTCTAGTCGTCTCGTGTGACTGGCTTGAAGTTATTTTGTTTTAAGCATTAAAAGACCGAGTGACTTTCTTTCCTAATTTCCACATAGTAATGCCTGGTTCCCTGTGGCAATACTGTCAAATGGCCAGTGGGAAAATTGTTTAGTTATGTGAGGCTTTAACACCTAACACAAACCTACAACAAAGCTCAAAAATATTCACTTTTGAAAATGACCACTCAGGAAAGCCTCACGAGTTGTGATTTTTATTGATTGACATTATGGTTCATTAAATCAATTGATGAATAAAGCACTCCTTGATGATTGCATTAAAATACAAGCAAATGAAGACTTCTCAAAGCTCATATTATATGTGATGGTGAAAGTATTATTCATGATAAAATTAAAAAAAGTGTATATTTACTTAATCTTGATATGATCTAGAAAACTACCACACTTCTAAGAGCAAGACAAGTGAAAGACAGAGAAGTAATTAATAAGTGATATATGAACCAAAAACAAAGCCTTCACTCATCGAATAGTCTTCTTTTTTTCATGGGCTACAACTAATAAAATGACAATACAACGCACTTGTAATTTTACGATTCTCCAGTGACTCTGCATAATTCAGCCATACATTTTGAGGTGTTTCAGTCAAGAACTAATTTCTTTCGTTGTCCAAAGAGAAGAGCTAAGCAATAGCTTCATGATTCTTAAAAATATATCAAAGATCAGGTTTTAGGAGCCAGACTAGACTTCTCTCAAGACATCTATTTAATTTGCTGGCTAGACTGGGAAAAACATAGGAAAGATAATGGCAAACGAAAAATGAAATACATCTAAGAGCAAAGACGAAAATGCACAAGAAAACTGGAATGTTTAGATTTCTTGATTTTTTTGTCCTGGCAAGTAGAATCTCAATGAAGTAGATTTTTTGATTCACTCTCTGATTAAAAGAGAAAAAAAAAAAAAGGAAGCCATGGTTATTATAAATTATAAAATGTTATGTAATAATGATAATGAACATTTATAGAGTTTAAATAATACTAACGATCCTACTAAAAGACAATATCATTAGCTTCATCTCACAGGTGAGAAAACTAATTAAACAACTTGGCTTAAAGTCCCACAGCTCATTTGGGGCAGAACTGAGAAAAGAACTGAAGTTTCCTGACTCCAAGTTCAATTTTCTTTCCATGATACTAAATTGCTAATCTTGCCCCGTAATGGAGCACGCCCACCTAGCATTTGAAGCTCCTAACAAGTTGAATGGATATTTTTTCATATACTGTACTCCAGTCTCTGTGACAGAATTAGGAGATGGGCATAATTTCCAGAATTCCCTGCGGAATGGATCCCAGGAGTGTTTCAGCTGTGGTAAGTGGTGCCTTGTCAATAAAATGAGTGATGCTCCTTGTCAAAGACCTTGCTGGTGCTTTCCTGAGTAAGTTGTAGTCAGTGGTGTTTGAGTCCATTATTCTCCTTATAATCTCTCTCCAGTTTCAATCGCAGAAAAGATTCAGGAAAGAGGGGTAGGAATAACTTCTTCCATATAATTTATCCTGAGTCTTTCCTCTATTTCTGATTTTTTGGTGTTGTTACTACCATTTTGAGACTTGAAGACAGTTTTTCACTGAAACAAATATCATATCCAGAGCAAAACGGTTCTCTCACCCAATTCATACAGGATTATATAAAACACAAAAATAGTATGTTGATCATAGCTTATTGAGACGCTTTAAAAGGAATAAATTTTTTTTGCCCAGTTCCCCATCCCCCTTTCCTCTGGCAACCATCAGTCTGTTCTTTGTATCTATGAGTCTGTTTCTGTTTTGTTTTGTTTGTTTGAAGGGGAATAAAAGGTACAAACTTCCAGTTATAAAATAAGTAAGTCACAGGGATGTAATGTGTAGCACAGGGGCTATAGTCAATAATATTGTAATCACTTTTTAGGATGACAGACTAGCCTTATCGTGGTGATCACAATGTAAGATATATAAATGTTGAATCACTATGTTGTACACCTGAGACTAATATAATATTGTATGTCAACTATATTTTAATAACAAAATTAAAAATGAAATACATTTTAAAAAAAGGAATAAAATCACCAAATCTTATTATGTGTTCTTAAATGTTATTGATTTCCTGACTACCTTGCAAATTACAACCATCAGCTTTTAACCAAGACTAGAATTTACTCATCAAGGCTTTCTTAAACAATTTTTCCTTTGTCTTAGTTCAATTTGTATTAAACTCATTACTACCTAGTAGAAATGTATACACTTTTTAGCACAGATTTCAGCAGTCCTAATTTCCCAGATGACAAATTAGCCATTTTCTCATTAGTATATTAATATACACACAACCCTGAGTTATTTATGTTCATGATTGCCTTTTTCCTTTCTGAAATCAAGTCATTTTAAAAATGTGTTTTAAATGTATTATAGAACTCAATAGCACATCTTTCTCAAATCTGAAATAAAAGTGAGAAAACATTTGAGAAGAAAGAAAGAAAATAAAGGACTTACGGGATATGGTTCAGAGTTTCTTCTCCACAATCAGCCTCAGGTTTGAACTTGCAGGTCATGGCCTCACAGCAAGGATTGGTACATTCCTTGAAAGCACACACACAATGGGAAAGTGGGTTCAGCATTTTTTCCCTATTGACTAGGTACATAGAATTCTGGTACAAGATGGCAATACAATTTCACTTTTTAAGCTAGATTACTCTGCTATACAAATTGCAGTGGAAATGACCAAGGAAAGTTAATAATAGAAAAAATAGTTAAGCGTAATGTAAACTACCTCTTAAAAGGACAATAATAGAACTATCCAAGAATCACCCCAAATAAATTTGGCCTCGATGGTAAGTATTATGTATAAATTAATTTAAAACATCAAGGGAGAATATTTCTATACTAGTCAAACTGTTTGAAGATAGAGAAAAAAATATTTTAAATCTTCAATCTTTTTTACTAAGCCTACAAAATTGTATACACAGAACTACTGATAATAAGAACTGGTAATGAACACATACACACACACACACACACACATTATATTCACTAATGAATATAAATGTAAAAACTTGAATGAAATATCAGTAAAACACCATTTTATTAATACAATAACTCTTTGTTACAACTATGCAGGATTTTTTTTCGCCAAAAATGCAAGGGTGTCTCAACTGTACAGAATAAAGTAATATAATCTACCATATTAAGAGATCGAGGGGAGAAAAACAACTATTATTGTGATAGATGGAAAAAATTAGCTGGTAAAAACTCGGTAGCCATTATTAAATTATTGAGGCATATATAACAAACTATGAACAGAATTATGTATCAACATGATAAAGAAAATATATCAAATAGTAAAAATATACCCAATAAAATAAGGGATAAGACAGGATTACTCACAGCCTATATTTTTAGAGAAATTCTGACAAATGCTGTGAGACAAGAAAAATATATGAAAGTGTAATAATTGGAAAGTATAAATCATATCTTCATTATTTGTGTGTGAAAAAATTCTTGACCTGGAAAAACCAGAGGATCAACTCTAAAAATATTGGGTGAGTCACAATGATAGCTGCGTAAGATAATAATTAAATAACACAAAAAGTAATAATAAAGTAGAACCTAGAATAAAAAAGAAAATATTACACATACTAATAGCAAAAATAAAAATAGAAAATACGTCAGAATAAACTTTCAAAATGTGCCAGAATTAAGTGAAGAACTTTAAATATAATTTTCCTGAGAGACTTTGGAGGCAAGTTGTCTTTTAAAACAATATTTAATGTTGTGAAAACACTAGTAGACTTCACAGTGAAATATGAATTTAATGAATTTCAGTCAGATTCTCAGTTGTATTTATGGGCAAGCTGACCAAAAAAATACCAAGAGTTATATGGAAGAATTAACATTGAAGAACTGCTATGCAATTCTTATCAATGAAGAGCGTTACCATTAAAGATATTAAAATGCACTGTGTAGCATGATGCTTGTGTTATAATATCTAGACAGATAGCATGATGATTTTTAAAACCTAGAAAAATACCTAAATATTTACATAAAAATAATAAAGCGGCATATCAGAGCATGGGAAACTGGATTATTCACTAATAGATACTATATAAAGTATGTATACTATGTATTCCGTTTGCCTGCTGAAATTAGAAGTACTAGGATTATGAATAACTTCAATTGTCTTCCACCTAATAAACCATATGGGAATATAAGCAGGGAAGAATAAGATAAACTTAAATGTAACTTATTATGAAGTATCAAATCATTTGTAAAATTCCACATCTCATTATAAATAGAAAATTTGCAATATTCTTTATGAATAAGTTACACCATGTAATGTTCCAATATAAACAGCTTAAAATTTCTGAGTAAATAAACTGAAGTACAGAGAGATTATGTGCTTTTCCCTTTTTAATAGAGCCTCTTAAAGTAATGGATAAATCTTGGGTTTCAACGGGCTTCAGCAATTACTACCTTTTTATCCTTGGAATTAGTTACTTAAACTTTTCTGAGTTTCACTGCTTCTTCTCTAAATTGGGACAATAACAAAACGTATTTTGTAGGTTTCTTGTGAGTAAAGAAAGAGAAAATATTTTGCAGATTGACATAGAACATCTCTTCAAATATTAACTTATTTTCTTAAAGAAAAAGGAGATTGCTAAGAAAACAGAATGCTGTGTTTTAGAAACCTATTATAATATGAGATTGTTAGCAAACATTCTCAGAGACATTCTTTAGAGTACACCAATGCCTTGAAGTGTTCAGATTTTATCAATATTAGCAGAATTATAGCAATTATTTCAGATGTTCTATGTTAACAACCCATTTTCTACAGGTTTATGTGATTTTTCCTTTTTCTCCTTCTCTGTTTTATTTACTGCCTGGTTTATACACTAGCTCGATGAAAGAAGAACAACTCTCCTTATGAAGGGAACTTACTTCTAGATCTGTAACTGTTATTGCGAAACAAATGATCAACTGTGACTTTATGTGATTTAGGAATTTCTGACTAATATATCTAGGACAATCTTAAGTGACATGTTGTAGTTAATGATTGACTTCTTTACATTGAACTTCATACAGTCATGTCTTAAGCATATCCTGGCTTTTGAAATGCCTTTCAAAAGATAACTAACGTCAGTACTAAAAACACAAGTGCAAGTCTACTTTTTACTATGATGTGAAGCTTGTCTTAGAATTTCCAAAAGAACTTCTTTTTTAAAAAAAAGGAAAAAGAAAACAGAGAGCCACAATGACTCTCTGATAAGTTTTTGAAACCATGGATATTTTCATACCTTAAGAGATCCACAATCACAGTCTTCTCCCACTTCCAGAAGTTGGTTCCCACACACTGGGTTTGCTGTTATATTTTTAGGAATCACTGCTTGAAACAGGCACTTTGGTTTATGAGATAAAATGTATTTTTCAAAATGTGACCGGCAGGACGCACTGAAATCCTTTGGGAATTTTGAACTGTGACCAGAAGAAAAATCAGAAATACCATGATATACAGTGATAAATGAATATGAGAACCTGACTTGTCTAACCGTATTACCTAATTCAGTGGAAATTCCAAATTTAGTATCTTTTCTGGACTGTAGTGTGTTATATGTGGAGGGCGACAGAGCATGCATACTTGGCTGGTTAGAAAACTATTTTCCTAGACACCTAGTTGTAGAGCTGGAAGAATTTAAATTCCTACGTGGATTCAGCACTGTCCTAATTGGCAGCAGTGATGAGCTTCACCATTTGTTATCCTTAAGGGCTGAGAGTGAAGAAATAATAACAATGAACTAGTGAAAGGAAATAATTGCAGACTTATAGTTTCTATGGACATGTTTCTCTTCTTATTCAAGAGCACCTCAAGAGAAAAGTATGTTTTATTCATTTTGTTATCCAACGTCTGGCATTAGAAGGTAGTTAATAATAACATAAAGAAAAGATTGATTGGGGACAGTTGTCATCATCTTGATACATATTTTTAGAAAATATATTATCTTAAGTTAAAATAACATGGTCACTATACTTATGCGCTATCTTGGTATATTTACCAAGAAATCCTAAATAACGAGCCTGATGGCTGGTAAAATTTGTGCATCAAGAGGTTGGAGGTGAATTAATGGGATACACTGCCCTTGGTAAAAAATGTCCATCCTACTTTATACATTACATCTGAATTCTTTAAGATTTAAGAAATATTTTCCCCTCGAGGGTGACAATGTCTCACCTCAGATATTGATTCATCACACAACTCCCGGAGGGACACTTGGTGTTATATGGAATATCAGGCATACCAAGGACATGACCCAACTCATGGGACATCACTCCTACAAGAGCCACATTATTCTTTTTCTTAGCCTGAAAAAAAGAGAAACATCTATTACTTCTTTGCTTATTCAGTTAATTCTTAATTGTTGCCAAAGTTCAGTGGTAAAAACAAAACAAAACATAGTTTGACAGATAAAGATGGTCATTAAGTTCCTTTCCCTGTCATTGGCTATTGTAAAATATTGAATAAATATTTGAAATGATCGACTCCTGTGAATCCAACCACTGAGTCAGTGCTCAATAAATATTTGCTGAACTAATGATAAGTTCTCAATAAACCATGTTAAATTAAGATATATACATTCTTCATAGGAAGAACCAAAAGATACCATACTACGTACTCAAAGTCCTCCAAAAACTGTTGGCAACCATACCATTGACATTGGTAATGCTTGGCTATATTACACCTACATGCACCCCGTCTGATCTCTCTGGCCATCGCTACTGGGAATGATTAATTTAAAGTTGGCTCAGGCCACAGAGGGCGCCTGGATTCCCTTTCTCTCCCAATCTTCCTGCTCTTACTCCATAAAACCAACTTTTGGGAGAGCCAATGTAAAGAAATATTCTGTTTCATAATCTAATGACTCTTCAGTGTAATGGTCTACCAGTAATTTCATTCCTATTTTTATTTACTGACTCAGCAGATGTTCATTGTACTAACTCTACACGAGGCATTATGCTGGTCTTCACAGAGGATGTAGAACCACAGGGAGCCTTATGGAAGTTTACAAACCTCAATGACAGCAATGGAAGATGGAAAACACAAGGAATTCGAGGCTGCTATTCCTACACGTCGATCGTTGAAGCCAATTCCACTGTGTGAAAGTTACAGGTACATTGTCAAAATCTGAGTCTTTGGAACCATTAGCTTGTGCAATCATATTTTAGATTTCCCTTTTTATATTCACTAGGCCCCAGAAAAGCTTCTGCTATTCCATAGTATTATAATGACTACAGATGGTTATCCCACATCCAGGAGTCCATTTTAGTGATCTGTCATAGGTCTCCAATAATGTCATAGATGAATTGCTAATGTGAGAACTTCAGGCTGTCTGACAACTCATTGGGGAGATATAATTGAACATAATCTCTACCAAGAAACCTTTGGGATAACTATCAACTCTGCCTACCTTTGCGTGGTGTTGGCCTGCATGTGCTCACCTGAGTAGCTGAGTATGGTCATGAATCTTTATTCTCCTCAGGTTAGAACGATGCCAATTCTGAAAGTTGCCATAGGTGATGCCTATGTCGGATACCACATTTATTTTATCGCCATCAGACCATATTTCAAGACCTACCAAGGTCACTTGAACATCTATGGTGTTATAAATCTGTGGGAAGAGCATTTTCTTTATAAATTTTTTGAGATTTCTTTAGTGTTTTAGATCCTTTGCTGACCACAGTGATGGGTAAATGCATCCCATTTTGAAAATAGAAATCCTAGAGGTTGCCTTTGCTACAGTATATTTGGTTTTACCTTGGTGTTTATCCTTATCTGCTAAATTTCCCACAACTGTTGACCTTAAGCCATTCTGACCCTCCCAACTCCTTATTTCGTGAAACCATAGGGAAGCCCCAGGCTTCCATGTGCAAACAAATGTTTCTAGGACAAATATCTTACCACGTTCAGTAGGTTCATCACATCAAACACAAAACTTCTTATCAAAGTGAGATTCCCCTTATACATGTTATACTGTAAAACACAAAATGCAAAGCATAATTAAAACAGCAAATTAAAGTGAGAAAGCTGGTGAGGCATAGGCAGTCACATTTTTTTAAAAAAATTACACCATTTCAATGTAAATAAGTGTCTATTCATTCGATATTCTCCTTATATAATATTCTGTGTTCCAACAAATTCTATTCCAAATGTAAGAACTTTTTGGTAAGAGAAAAATTAGGAATTTATGTAAAATTTCAATGTTTTCCACTTTTACATTGAATAAATCAAATGAATAATTTCAATGTTTTCAAACCAATTGAACAATATAAAAATTTGGTTATAAAGCAATATTTGCTAGTTAGAAGCAGATCCTAGCAGTTTTATAAATGTAACTTGTAATTTATATATAATTTATGTAATTATATATAATATATGTAATTTATATGTAGTTTTATGTCTATATTTATGATATATATGATATAGTGAGAATTTAACAAAATATTTTAATAACCCATTCATTTTTGTTTTTCATTATTACAGTTGATTTCCTGTAGTTACCTGGTATTAAGTATATTTTCAATATCTGGATATTTTGGCAGCAGATGGATATTAAAGGGGATGGGTGAATGAAAACTACTGGTAACAGGGCATGTAGAACAGATAAGACAATCTGGTGAACAGGCTCTGTATTTTCAGCCAGAATAGTTTATTGCTTATGTTTGCTTGATAAGAAAACTTAAAAGTTGCCTTAACTGGCCAAGAAACACATGTATTCATACTCACGAAAGCATTATCCAGCACCAAGAAGAGATCAATGTATTTCTCAGCCTGAAGAAGGTCTTCTTGCTTTACAAAGAATAAAAGAAGATTGTTAATAATTATCTTTACCCTAAAAGATTGAAAAGCTACAAAGAGATTTGGTGTTTTTTCTTCAGAGGGAAATTAAATTAAAAAATAAGTCATTATGCAGGCTTTACGTATACCAGTCACTGCTGAGCTCACCAGTCTATCATATATCATTGTTGAAACAACTGAATAAATGATGACGTAGGAAAGCTACACTTACCTCTGGGTTTTTGAGTGACCTAGAGTTTCGAATGAGGCCATGTTTTCTGCCAGCGTTTCTTACACGACAGGTATGATTAACGGGGGCTAGCTCCTCCTGGTCATATGTGAGAACAGCATGTTCTTCTTGGTCTGTGCTTTTCAGAGGCTTTATCATATATCTTTGATCGTGATGTGTAAAGAATCCCCTGTGAGATACAGAGACTCATATTTGAGGATTTTCGGCCACAGAGTCACATATACTGATCAGAATAGAGCAACACCTCTTTCTCCATCCCAAGCTCACAGATACAGTTTTCATTCATAGGCTTTCAGTTAACTTTTGCTAACTTAAGTTATAATCAGTGTTGTCAATACTAAAATGGAGCCTATATTACTTACTCAGAGAACTCTGAACAAGAATTACTAAGATGAAGCTAGCTCAAAGAATTTGGAATTTATATCATGAGCTCCATAAATATTTGTTCATAATTTATTTATACATTTAGCAAATATTTCTTGTCAAGTCCTAGGAATATAATGGAAAACAAAGCAAAGGAGTGTGCAGATACCAAGAACCCCAGAAGAGAGAAAGAATGATGAGCAGATCAGCCAGAGGAACAGTTTGAAACTAGTAGATTAAAGAATTTCTCTTCTTGTAAGAAAATTTGTTCAGAAATATAAAGGGAATCCATATTACAAAGCCAACACAGCCATCAAAAATTATATCTATAAAGGTATCTTATAATATGGGGAAAGAATTCTGATGTCATGTGGCATGAATCATGCTAGAAGGACAATTATGCATATTTTATTTCATATTTCAACCCCTGTATTTCATGTGAAATACAGAGGTGCTAAAAAACATATACACACTTTAAAAAAGGCAAAAACTGTATTAAAATTATAATACTCAATATATGCAGATAACAAAAGATGAATACAAGTCACATTTGACTTCTGCAATTACAAGAGGGGCTTAGAATGGTTACCATCAGCATTCAGACACTTCTGATTATGGCAAATTACTGCTTGAGCAACGCGGAACAAAGTGTTAACATCTCTTAAAATATGTATACATTTTTTGGCACCCCCAGTATACTTGTCTATATACAAACAATGCTGCAAACATGGCAAAATGTTAGTAATAGTGATCATGTGGAGGTAAAATTTCATGGTGGTTATTTTCTTATTGGTGCTTTTTCTTACTTTCCAAAATTTCTCTAATTGACAAGAAATATCTTTGTAAAGAGAAATACCAGAGAGAGAGAGAGAGAGAGAGAGAGAGAGAGAGAGAGAGAGAGAGAGAGAGAGAGATGCACGCACACATGCACATAGACTTTAAAAAATTATGTTTCACCATAACAATTGCAGGGTATAGTCTTTAAGAAAATAAAACAATGTTTTCAGGGAGTGGCGTGGACAAATGTGGAAATGGATCCAGATATCATCAAGGTCCGGAGTGCAGTGTAGCATCATGTTTAAATATCGCTATGACTAACTTCTACTAGATCAGCAGGTTATAAAATGATTACAAGGGTGATACTTTATTCTTCACTTTAACCACACATATTCAGCATTTTATATATAGATAAAAATTCACCAAGATAGTAAGAAGACATGATGTCCAGGAAGACTGACTCTGTGTAACAAAATGGTGCTTAATGTTTAATATTTTGGGGAGTAGTCCTCACCTCAAACCATTACAAGTGCAAATGCTGGCAACAGAACCCTTTTCATTCAGGATATGTCCTTTATAGTAGCACTGTTCCTAAGGTTGGAAAATAAAGGAAAATAATTAACTACAAGAATAAATGTATCACTGTTGTGGTGAAAGCTGTTATCTTAGATATGCAGGAAAGTTCATTGAGTAGTGGCTGTGGCCAAACCAGTTCCCAGAAACAAAAACAGGGAGAACTTCAGAGGTGTTATGAACCGCTCTACCACTCACCCTGGAAGCTCTCCATAGTGGATGGCTGACCTGTCTTTCTGAATTAATTCACACTGAAGAAAAATCCAGGGAGGTTGAACATAAGGGAGTTCAAGGTGAAAGTGGACATTGCATCTGAGAAGTAGCCAATTCCCCTGGGACCCACAGTACTCTGGAGATTTGATGGCCACCTTTTGAGAATGTGGCTCTCTTGGCTGGGTTCCTAAGACACTATGCATCATATTTCCTAAAATGGGGTACACAGTTTTCTAGATTCTAGAGTTCTCAAGACTTAGCCCCTCATATTAACTCCTTCAATTCACCAATTTAATTGGTGTGTTAGGGGAATATCTTTACCAGCCTCAAAAAACCTAGAGAATTTGTCTACAACTAGAAATTCAGATATGGTTGGTGTTCCATGAAAGCAGAGGGTCACTTGTCTAGAATGATCTAAGAAAGCTAATGAATAACCGCTCATTCAAAATAAATTGACTTGTTCGAGGGCATGAAATTTCATCCACGTTGTTCTTTATTTTGGAAGAAATCTCTTCATTATAAACATTTTCTCATAGAAGACTTGGAAAAGGTGCCACATTAAAGTATCATCAGCCATTCACACTTGAGCATGAATTATCAGATAATTTTCTTGGACGTTAATGTCAGCAAAAATCCAGATATCCAAGACATGAGAATTTTGATGGGAGAAAGAAACAAAGAGCAATTTTGTGGCAGAAGACTTGTCTATTTTTCACAGAGACATATGTGTTTGGGGTGCCACAGAGGGTGGCTAGGAGAAACACACTTAGCCTGGTAATAATCCATGATTAAGCCTTTTTATACTCTCCTTCTGTTCTTCCTTTGGCCTTGTTTCTCCATGTCTGACATCTAGGCCTTGGCATTATCTCTAGGGCGGTAGTTTAGCCAGATATAAAATTACATTAAATAATTGCTATTCTATTGCTGACGTCAGAATAAATGCATGCATCATCAGAAAATAGTAAATAGTGACATGATATCTCAAATACCTATGGGGCAGAATATTCCTAACCTAGTGATGAGGTGCTCTAGGGAAAAGTGGACTTTTGGTTGCTTCAAAAAATGCAACACTTGGAAGCCTCCTAGTACTCCTACGTTTTAAAAAAACTGACTGATTTTTCACCTGTTTTTTCATTGGTCATAGATGAGCATCTTGCTTTCAAGTTCTTCGTTTTTAAGTTGTTCTTCAACCTATAAATCTTATGACGAAAGAGGCATATTTCAGGAAGATCCCACCTACCACGTTCTGAGGGCTTGTGGTGATCTCTTCTCCTCTGGGTGAGTAATATGTTTCAGTGTAGTCTTGCCCCAGGAGGTGCCTGTAGAGAGTAGAAAGTTGCATGATATCCTCACTGTGCTGATAAAGGCTACTATTCCTGACATGTTCTTTAGCACTAAAGGGATGATAATGCCTACAATGAGAAAAAGCTGACATTCTGATCCATTGATCCTTTTCCAACATTGGAACTTTGCTGCTGAAGCAAATCAAAGCATTAGCTATACCGGAGGGATCTGAGGGAAGAAATGCCCCCAGCTACTTTTTAGCGGAAGATTCTCTATCTTTGAATGGGTTATGTTTGGATTCTTTGCATCGAGGGCACAGCCTCCCCACTGTCTCTGAAGGGTGCTGGGTCACGAATATGCATCAAGGACCATGGCATTCAGAGAGAAGTTTACTGACTGTTATAGAAGTCAGTGGAGCCCCATCCCCTGGGTTGTATCCAAAGGCTGTGTGCCCTGAATGAGCCTTAGACATAAGTTCATATAAAAGTAATGGAAACTCACATCAAAGACTTGACTTTATCTGGATAGAAAAGATTTTCAGTGAATTCCAAGAAGCATCAAGGAAGAAAGCACTTCTTGTTTTATACTATGTGTATAATTTCCTAGGGAAGCATCAATTTCTAGCATAACATTAGCACAAACTTATAATCCAAAACATCTAAAACTCAACATACTCCATGTCTTTTATCTCAAATCACACTAATAGAATCTCAAGATTTATTTTTTTACATTCTCAATATAATCCAGTGATTAAACTTTTGGGAGGTACCACTTACTTGGTTTTTTGTAAGCAAAGAATGACTTCTTCTCCATTTAATATAATCTGATACTGAAGTTCAGGTTCATAATTTTCCTAAAAATATTTAATGATATTATGATGTCAATTTACATTTCTGAGTCTATCTAAAATTTAAATGATATAACGATACATGTAGTATATATATATACAAGAATAATTATGAATGCATGGAAATAAAAGCAGCTCTTTTATGCCTTTAAATATGTAAAATTAAACATAAATTGTATACTTAGGTGTATTTCCCAAAAGTACAATAACATGGTAGTAATACCTACAAATTGAACTAACTCTAATATGTGAGATAGGGAATAACGATTTGCCCTAATGTGCAATATACAGTCCTGTGTATTCTGATGGATCATTAATGGGATAATAATAAGGCATATTGTTTTATTATGCTACAACCAAACCAAATACATTAAAGAAAACCAACCCAAACCTACTAAGAATTAAATGAAGTAAAACTTATAAAACGAGAGAAATAATTACAACAATGTAATTGTCAAAGAGTTAATGTTCTCAATAAATTCTTAAATCTGTTAATTAATGAGATAATGTTGAGTTTTCCATTATAGACAAAATGGCCAAGGCAAAGACAATTCAATGAGGACAGGGGCTGAGGGTAGGGGAAGACATGCATTTGGTGACTTGAATGGCTGCCCTTCCTGTGCTCCTTTTTTCCCCCCACCAGAAACTTGGAGAACTATCCAAGCAGCTTTATTTTTTCTGATCAAGTGAGGCTTCATTGTAAAAGCATTCTGAGAAATCCTTTGCTCTCTCCTGGACAAAGGGGAGATGTACAGCTGGACTTCAATGTTAAACTATTAGATGTTGACTGTGCCATGACTTCTATTAGTAAAAAGGTTCTTTATGGTCTATTAAGATGATTGAAAAATCCCACAGTCATTCACATTACTTACCTCTTTGGCATGCTTCTCTGTCTGGTTGTCCTTTATCTCTCTTTTGTGTAAAATGTGTAGTTTTTTAGGATGAACTACTTGATAGACTTCTAATTCGGGTGGTTGTTTTATGGCTATTGCTAGAAAAAGAGAGATAACATTGATGTAAATGTTGAAAGGATTTTGTTTTGGTTTTGGTTGGTTGGTTTGTTGAAATGGCATGGAAAACTGAATTCCCATGGAGAAGGTAAGCATTAGAAGAACAAGTTCTTCCTTCTACTTGAACTTTGATAATAGAGAATTCTTTTACTCTCCACCACTCCCCACCCCCTATTCTAGAAAGACATGACGATGATGAAACAATTCTTTTGATGATCTATCAATATATGTAAACTCTGCGCCACCATGCCCAGAAGAAGCAGGTGTTGTATTAGAACAAAAATTATAAGAACAGGAAGTTTGCCTGCAGTAATCCACTTCCTTCTTTCTCTAGAGTCCTCCTCAAAATTGTGAATTTTTCTCTTATTGTCCTCAGAGATCTCTGTTTTTCCCTTTTATGCCCTTTTCTTTCTGTGGTGCAATCAATTCCTGATTACCCCCTCCCCAAATCAACTTTTTTTACACACAGATAATACTTTCTTCTTAGGAAAGACTCTACTGTGTTACTTTATTTCTCAGTGTAACAACAAACCATTATGTTCTTTTTTACATTAGCATTTGCCCTCAAAACTTTAGGTTTCACAGGAAGTAAAGTTTTTGTTTTCCTATGCTGGAACAATTTTAAAGCATCAGAGAGCAAGTAGAAAAACTGTCTATAGACTACATGTTCTTCTTGTTGCACTTGGTATTACATTGCATAGACAATTTTCTGTTTGGCTTGCATGTAGTAGTCAAACTGATATTGAAGCCAAAATATGTGATCTTAAGTCCTACCTACATGACCTTTACTTTTCTATCAGTTTATTTACATAAAATAAAGTTTGGTGTTAAAATTGAATAGCATAAAATATATATGATTTAAAACCAGTCTAGGAAGATGGCAGGTAAACTTTATCCATTTTTTCTTTTAATTGTTCAATCATCCATATAGGGTCTATCTTATTTTTAAATGTTCCTATTTTCACAGATAAGTGTCTATGCTTAGAGACAGTTTCCCACTCAGTGTGACAGACAGTGTGACCTTAGGAACACCAAACAATTCTATACCTGGTTGATGTGGAAAAACTAAAGGGAAATACTAAAGCAAAAAAAATCTCTTCTAGTCAACTCCTAAAGTTCTGTTGTGACACTATCCTAAGAAGGATTTATTACATATGGAAATTGATAAATATATTACTAAAAGTTCTTTACCAAAAAGAATATGAATCCCATTAGTGGAAAGAGTTGTAAGGTTGAAATTCGAGTAAATTTTAATAATTTCTAGTCCCAACTCTAGTACTAACTATTCAGTTGGTCAATTGATTTTTAATTTTGCTTAATAATATAATTATGTCTAACTTAACTCTAATTTTACTTAAGAATCTTCCTTGTCACCCACCCTGGCTCAGCCTTCGGATAAATTGTGTCTTCAGATAAATGATTATCTTTTTATGAGGTAGAAAGTACCAACATTATTCAAGATAACATTGGAGATGGTTAGGAAATTCTTGAATTCTGGTCTTGAAGTCAATTCTCTGGTGTCATTAGAGGCTGTGTGTTTTAGAAAACAAAATGACAGAACTTATAGAATTATAGAATGAGAGAGAAAATTTCAGAGACATCTTAACTAAATCATTATGCCAATCACAATGCCTTGACTATGAGCATGTAGTTTATATAAATTGAGTAAATATATCAAAATGCAAACAATAGTTAGCATGTCATTTTCTTAAGGGTACTTTAAAAATGCATTAACTGATTTGTCTTTTGTATAAATGTCAAAATATCAATGCTTACCTTTAGTTTGTACGATGAGCCAGAGGACAGAAAGCAGGACCAAAGTCATGTTGGCGAGTGCAGGTAGATGAGAAGTCCCACACAGCATGAAGATGTGATCCCCGAGCTGTCTCCCCTACTTCTCTTTACAAATTGAAAACTAAAATAAAATCCTCAAACCTTATTTATGAGTTTGGGGAATGTTTTCTAATGGTGCTGGGAAATTGCAGTGTCAAGATCATGGCAATGTTCCTCATTGATGAGACGTGTTTATATCTGTGGTTATGGCCTATTAAGGAATCACATCTAAACAGCTGCTTGGCCGGAAGTTCCTATAACGGAAGGAAAGTAACTTAGATGTTCGTGTTCATATTTGCATACATCACTATTGCTGTTCAGTAACCTTACAGAAATTGATCTACAAAGTTAGAAAATGTATCAGTAGTCTCTATATTTTTTGAGGAATTGGCACAGAGGATACAATCTATAAAACATGTACCAGGCAAAGTCTTACAAGCTGGCATATTGTAATCTCTCTGATTCTCAGTCTCCTTTTTTGTGAAAAGGGGATGGGGATAATAATACTTACCTCAAGCTTCTTATAAAATTCAAGTAAGTAACACACACACACACACAGAAAACTGCAAAGAAATGTACAAATGTAAATTCTTTTGACAGTGTTAGCCTCAAACAAATTATGCTGCATATGTAGTATGTTGGAAGTGCACTATGAGTTCTACTGCAGGAAAATACTATTTTTCTGATTACAAAAATAATACATTTTCATGCGCATAAATATCAAAAGAGTTAAAAGAGTATATTGAGGGGAAATAAGTTGATTACCCGATGGCCCAATATCAAGAAATAACTTCTGTTAACAATTTGATAGTTTATTTTTATCTCTTTTCTATGCACTAATAAGAGAATAAAAGAAAATTGAATATTATAAACTTTAGTTCTTAGTGTACAACGGTTTTGGGAAGCTGTTATTTTTTGCATAGCATTATGACATAAACATTTTCCTGTTGAATAGTACGACATTATTTTAATGGCTTTCGAATATTGCCTTGTGTGTATACATTATGTAGATCTCTGCATGTGTATATTTCTTTGATTGCATTGTTGATTCTTTCTTTTGGATAAGTTACTAGAAGTGGTATTATTTAGTTTAAAGGTAAATCTATTTGAGGTTCTTGGTATACACTGACATCGTACTTCTTAGAAAATTAGTGCCAAATTACGTTTCCATTTATAGAGTTTTCCCAATCTAAAACTCTGTATTTAACTGTTGAGCTTATTTTTACTGAAACATTTAGAAGTTTTCCAGCTTCTATGATCTGATTGTAAGTTTTATAGTCACTGCTCTATGTCTATGGTTTTTTGTTGTTGTTCAAAGCTCTTTTGAGTCAGTTACATTTTCTCTATAATTTTATATTTCTTTTGCTGGTCCAGAAGATCAACATTCTACATATATCTTATAGTGGTTACCATTAAATTTTAACAAAATACAATCTTAATTAACATTTCTAACAAATAATACAAAACTTTTATCAGCATCTTACCCTTTGCCACCTTACATGCTATTGTTAAGTAGTTTAAGTTCTACCGTAATTTTCACCCCAAAGTTATTCTGTTGTCAAGTAATTTAGTTCTACTGTAATTCTCACCCCCAAGTTAGTCATGATCATTACTTTTGTGTTTTATGCAGATGATCTATTTGGAATTACTCACATATATACCAACTGCTTTGCTCACAGGTCCTTTAAGAGTCAGTCCTTTCTTAAAAATATGTTTCTTTTGTGAAACATTATTTAATAAACACTTTATTAAAGTTTTCTTAGATTAAGTACTTCCATGTTTATATTTAAATTTTTTTCTGAGTATATTTATTTCATCTTATTCTGTAATGGTAGTTTAGCTGGCAATACACTTTTGGGATGACAATTAATGTCTCAGCATTTGGAAGCTATCTTTTGGCAACTGTTGAAAATTCTGCTTTCAGTCTATTAAAGGGAAACTAATTTTACTTATTAATTATATAAGCAGTATGCAAGATAAGTTCAATATTTATTGAGGTCATATTAAATTTGAGTGTATGTTAATACTAGTTTATATTAAATTAATATCATTTCTGGACATTCCAAAATGACCCTGATACTACCCTTACTACTGAGATATTCCTGAAAGTCTAAATAATAGAGATAAATCCACAGGCACGGCTTATATAAATGGTAAACATTATGACTGAGGTTTGTGCATTGTATTCAGGTACATTTTAGAAGCATAGCATTTGGTGAGTGAGAGAGTAAGATAATATTAGCTGGAAAAGAAATAAGGAAATGGGTATTCTGGTGAGAGAAAAACTATATGAACAAAGCCATGAGCATGTAGAAAATCATAATATGCTTGTAGAACTACAATGTGCTCTCCATAATTTGAATATAACATAAAAAAATAATAGGTATGAGTAATAGGTTAGGCTTGTGAGATACGCAGGGGTCAAGTTATGAAAAGACAGATGTGAAAGGCCTTAAAGAAGAAAATGCACATCTGAAAAATATTTAGCTCATAAAATTGTCCAACTTGCTGCCTGGACATGGCAAGTGAGGGAGACAGAGAAGTCTGGAATGATTTCTAAGGTACAGCTTGAACAACTATAGGCATCTTACAGATGACATCTTCCACTTTGGTCAGTTGACAGGAGTTGCATTTTAGTTAACCCTTTAAAGGCAGAAGATATATGTCCTGGTGTAACTTCAGGAGCACAGTACCTTGAAGATTATAGATGTTCAAAAATATTCATTGAACATTTGCTCCATGGAAGAAGTTGGTAAACTGAACTATCTTCCTGGGATAGTGATGCTGTTTATTAGATAGTTGACTATCAGTCTATAAATTAAAACAGTGGAAATAACAGTGCAGAGATTGTTTACTTGGTGCATCTGGAGGGAATGAAGAATGATATACATATGGACCATTACGAATACAATATCCAAGGATTGATTAAACATAGAACTTAATTTATGATCACGAAACTAAGAAATCATGGCCAACATCATGACCACAGAGAATTTTGTTCCCAAAAAACTTACAATTTACAACATTCTGGAATGTTTCATAGTGAAGCATATTTCATGATTCACGGCAGATGTTTAAATATTGTCTCACTAGAAATGAAAATCGAACAGCAATATGGACAAAAATTATAATAATCCCTTAAAACATAAAAATTTTTGTATGCATTATCTTATTTGGTCATCATAATAGATCTAACTTGTCAGTTCAAATATTATGATTCCTATTTTACAGATGACTCAAAGAGGTTAAGTGACTTACTTTGAATCATCTA
This sequence comes from Rhinolophus ferrumequinum, assembly GCF_004115265.2. Taxonomy (NCBI): domain Eukaryota; kingdom Metazoa; phylum Chordata; class Mammalia; order Chiroptera; family Rhinolophidae; genus Rhinolophus; species Rhinolophus ferrumequinum. Next base: position 42,520,615 of record NC_046301.1, read on the forward strand.
GAGAGCCTGTAATACTTTTCCTGCCAAAAAAAAATGTATGCACATGACTTGTATTCATCTTTCGTTATCGATAGATATTATTACAATTTTAATACAGTTTTTTTTCCTTTCTTAAAATGTGTATACATTTTTTTTGCACCCTCTGTATATGTCTCTAAGTCACTGAGATCAGAGAAAAGCACCTTGATATGAGAACTAAAGTATTTCAAATATTTGACTGAGAGAGATCTATGATGGCTTCAATTGCCTCAAGGATAAGCCTATTCTTAGAATATGAAAGGATATGAATTAGTGGTTTGGGTGAGAGGTTTGAGATGACAAGAGAGGGTTTAGTGTAATTATTGAGAACAATGGAAGGGGAGCTAAGTAAGGAGAGGTAAAAAGATTATTTAGTTAATATTGCTAAAATAACTAAGTTTATAAATCACAGAAAGAATTAGATGTATAAGCATTTCATATTAGAGAATGGCCTAGATACCTAAGTTTTCTGAAAGGATAGTAAGGCTTGTTACCATTAAAGTTATCTTATGGTAAGGTCCAAGAACTATAATGCTAGTTTATTTTGTGGTCTTTAAATTCTAAAAGTTCTGGAATTATACCAGAACTTATCAATATAGAGAAGTAACCTGGTACATATTAAAGGTGATTCTAAGGGTAGTAAGTTCTAAATCCCAAATTCCAGTGACTATACACATAATATAGTATATTTACACTCAGTAAGTCCTGGTAATCTTCTAAATACGCATATTCACTGTTTCAGTAGTCAGAAAAAAGCAATGAAATAAAGACAGTGATTACCTTTATTCATATTTCTCAGATGAGGAAACTGAGGCACAGAGTGTTTAACTGGCTTACCCAATCACACAGCTATTAAACGGTAAAGACTCATAAATAAACGAATAAATAAATATCTAATCAGCAGCAAGGGGGTGTGTGCTACACAGTCATTTCAGAGACACAGAATGATGGAAACCCTGCTATTTTTAATGTGGAATTTGCAATGTTACAATGGAAATCAACATCCAGCTGGAGAAAGAGAAAGAGTGGGACACTTATGGGGCTAGACTTGGAAATAATAACATCACATCCTTGGAACTCCATTGGCCAGAACTTAGTCACCTGGTCACTTTTACCTGTAAAGGAGGCTGGGACAATCGTCTAGCTGTATGATCCAGAGGAAAGAGGAAAGGGAAATGAGTTTGGCGAACAGGTATGTCACACAGCTTTATGTGTGCTTGTTAGATATGATAAACCTTCTCAATATTACAGATGGGTAAGAATAGAAGATGACAGCTGAGCAACGTGACATTCAAAGGAAATAGAAGTGGAAAAGTAATAGTTCTAAAACCATCTATGGTGAACCAGCTGTTTTCCCGCTTACGTAGGAAATAGGTGGGGTACGTAAGAAACATCCCTAAAATGGGTTCAAATTAACAGGGTCATTGCATGGAGAGTGAGATTTCAGTTTGATGGATAGTGTAGGGATTAAAGGGATTGCAGATGAAGGATAAGCTTCTCTAGATATTTCAATAAAAGGAGAGAGGGTTCAATAAGGATTGCCCTTTCATTCAAAAAATCTTTAGAATTGTTTATGTTGCAGATTTTGTATAACATGTTGGGATGTGAGATTAAATAGTATAATTGTGAAGAAAATTACACCGAACAGTAAGGAGAACAATGCCTGAGTGAAAAGATAAAATAGAGTGGAATGAGAGGGAGTTATTTTGGGTATCAATCAAGGGATACTTCCAGCTATCGTGGACTAGCTTGTATCAGGCCAGGTCTGTACTAGTGATGTCCTAATGAGCCACGGAAAAATATATACACATAAAATCTATCAGTAGGAATTTAGAGTAGCGAAGGCAACAAGGATTCCAGAGAGAAAGGAAGTACACGGAGCTGAGCTTGACATTCCCCTCCATGTTCTCCTCCAGGCGGTGGGCAATCTTAGGTTTCAGCTAAGAGGTTAAGACGCTGAGCGGCGTCCTGAGTAGTCAGTCTCCCAGTGCTACAAAGACAAAAATGGGAATGAAGGGTCCCCCAAGAAGGAAGGAGGCTAATAAACTCCCAGGATGTGGTGAGATCCATGAAGGACTGTGTTCAATTAGTAAAGGCAAACAATAAATACTCCAGCCTTTACAGATTGAAAACTAGCTTCTGATCAGCTCAGTCCCGGATTGTATTCCGGTGATCTACCTTAAGATGAACTGCCTGCCAGCAGAAAAGGTACATCTTAGCATATCCTCACAGGGAAATACTGGACAGCAATGAAAGTGTACCATCTGTTCCATGCAGAATCATACGTAAATATCACATACAGATTTTGAAACAAAGAGAGGCCTATGATTCTACTGAAAGACATTCCCAAACAGGCAAAACTCAGCTCTGATTTTACATATCATGTAGTGCTTTCCTTAGGGAAGGAGGGAATATAATGACAGCAAGGAGATACGACTGAGGCTTCCAGGGCATGGAATTGTTACATTTCCTGATGGAGGTGGCAGTTACATGGGATATATGTCTTGTGAAAATTCATTGAGCTGTACCTTTATAAATGTTTTATACTTCTCTGAATATCTATCTATCTGTATATATGTTATACCTCCATGAAAATTTTAAAAAGCTGTTATATATGTGTATATGCATATATATCTATATATTTACACATTGACATAAATATATTTGTCTTGAGTACAACATCAACAATTTAAAACATTTGTTTTGTTGGAAGCTTTTTTAAAATTGTAAAACTGTTATTGCTACAGTCTTATTTATGCAATAAATAGAGACTGTTATTTTAAAAACAGGCTCTTATGAAACCTCCCTTATTTAAAAAAAACATTTCTAGGAGCCACTACACATTTTAGACTGTTATTATGAAGGCTTTCACTACAGCAAATTATTGTTAAGTGTATGTCATTTCAAATTTGTTTATTTCATCTAGATTTATTCCTGGAGGGAACATAATGATTTAACCCATCCCTAAGATTAGGGATAGGATTAAGATTTTATCACACAAATACTAATTTTAAGAAAGAAATATATTAAGTCCTGCATATTTCATCAGTTGACTATTCCTATTAACCATTCTGCAATTGCAATATAATGAGATTAAGTATTTCATTTTCCTTGGTAAAGTATTTGTAACTAACAAAAAGACCCTGAAGGAAGACAATGAAAGACCAAAAAAAGAAAAGAAGAAAAGAAGAGACTAGAAAAATTACTAGGTCCTAATCATATTTAATATTTGAGTTTTTGTAGAATTTACTATACAATTGCCATTCATAGTGATCAAGTTTTCTTACTGGATATCATGTGAAGAGAATTGGATTAATTATAATACTTGTTTGTAACACATTCTTATAGCCCAATTTTAAATAGATTAAGATGTAGTTTGTTAATTATTCATTTTCCACAGTGTGTAAGTACCTGAGAAGCCACCACCCAAAACAAAAGCTACAGCCTTTGACAATAACTTACATCTAACCAGTATCCACCTCATCAACAGACACACCTACCTTCCTTCCCAATCTAAATTAGGCATTGTCTTGAATTTTGTGTTCATCATTCCGTTCATTTTCTTTTCCCAATAATCTTAGTGAATCTATACATGATTCTACTTATCTATTACTGTATAACAAACTATCCTAAAACCTTAGTGGTTTAAAACAACAATATATTATTAATATTATATCTTATAATTCTTTAGGTCAAGAATTTAGAAAGGGTACACAGCTTGTCTTTATGCCATGACATCTCTGGGGTTTTAGCTGAACTAACTAGGGCTGGTCAGAAATAATAAATAATAACTCCAGTCTCCCTCTTCTTTCTCTCTCTTACCCTCTCCCTCTCTTGAATTTTTCACTCGGCTTTCTTTCTCCTCACTTTCTGGGCAATGAAATGAATGTTAATTTTTTTGTTATTTTCCCACAGATGTCTGAAATTCTGTTCATTAGTTTCAGTCTATTTTCTCTATATTGTTTTGACTAGTTAATTTCTATACTCTTTGTCTTTTTTATTTTGCTCTTAAATTCATTTTTTGAGTTTTTAAATTTTAATCACCATGTTTCCTAGCTCTAAAATTTTAATTTGATTCTTCTTTATTTCTTTCTTTACTAACACTTTCTTTTATTGCTCAGAATCACTATTTTTTAAGCATGTTAATAATGGCTTGTTTATGCATCTTTGTAATGACTGTTTTAAAATCCTCGTCAGGTAATTCTATGATCTCGGTCATCTCAGTGTCGCTATCTACTATATATATGTATATGTGTGTATATATATATATACACACACATATATATATATACATATACATATATATGTATACATATATATGTATATGTATACACACACACACACACACACACACATATATATATTATTTTTTCATTCAGGTTGAGCTAGCTCTGGTTCTTGGTATAATGAGTGATTTCTTATTAAAACTTGGGCTTTGGGGATATTGTGTTTTGAAATTCTAGATATTGTTTAAACTTTCTGTTTTAGCTGGCTTCTTCTGACAGCATTCTGTCAGGAGAAGGGGGACACCACCTCATCACCTGCAAGTGTAGGTAAATATCCACAGTCTCCACTGGGTCTCCACTGACACCTAACAGTGAGAATGTTTCTCATTACTGCTGGGTAGGAGACGGGGGTTCTGGTTCCTGACTAGGTTTCCACTGACACTTCCCTCCCTGGAGGGGAGAGGAACCCCTAGTTACTGCTCCTCACATGGTTTCCATCGACATCTCGGTTAGGGAAGGTGGCCTCCTTATACGTGGGAGGCGGTGAATGTCTTGACTCTCCACTAAGCCTCTTCTGGCAATGTCCCAGCAGTAAGTTTCTATCTCAAATAATCAATTGAGATAGAAACACCTATACCTATTAGCTGTGCAGTGATACAAAATGCAGCCTATGTCACTCAGAGTAAAGCCATTGTGTTTTCAGACATTAATGCCCTCACTGGCAAATATAAATATGCTATGATGTACATGTCAAAAATGATGTGAAATACTCTTAGAACAGCTGAAAATACTTTATTGCCAGGTAGGACAGAAGTCAAGCTTCTCTACCTCATTTCTACTGTGGCCGAAGGGCTGTGCATGTTACCACCTAGTAGTGAAAGGGCCAGGCTTCCCCTCAGCCTTGTCAGACATCTCCTCAGTATGGGGGTGAAGGGGTATTGGGACATGGGACAGCCTAGCACGTATGGAAATCAAAACTTTCCTTTCAACCTTTGCTGGGGGAGTAGGACTCTAGCCACAAATATTTCTGTAGTGTTTGGCTGGAGTAGAGCATTTATAGCTCAAAAGTTTTATGTTTTGCTAACTTGTCTTGTTCCTGGTCCTTTGGGTAAAATGAACAGACTTTTGTTGAGGCTGTTCTTGTCTGTGTCCATTGACATTTCTTATTTTAATGAAATTGTAATATATTTTTGTTTCTGTTCTGGGAAACTTTTGTTAACATTTCCTCCTTTTGAAATACATGAGATGCATTGATCAGCATGTTATCTATCTTAGCGAAATCTATGTTCTCTTAAAATTATGTATTTTCTGTGGTTATGAACATAGTACTCTAATTAAGCTGTACTACCTGCCTAGTTAATAGTTTTGTCCAAATCTTCTATAACTTTACTGTTAACATTTTTCCTGGCTATCCTATCAGTTCCTGAGAGAAGTATGTTAAATCGTCTAAATAGGTGGATTTACCTATTTCTCCCTTAATGTTTATTAGTTTGTGTTTCATGTATTTTTAAGCTTTATTACCAGGTACATAATATTTGAGATAATTATGTTTTCATGATGAATGTCCTTCTTCATTTGCAGTTATTTTTTTTTTTGTATAAAATCAACTTTTTTTCTAATATTTATATAGCTACAGGAGCTTTCTTACAAAGAGTGTTTGCATGGCATTTTTTTTACATGTGATTCTATCTTTACAGTAACATTGAATACTATATGTTTCTTGGGATATAAATTGGACTTTAAAAAAAATCCAGAAAATTTGCTCTACTAGATCTCTGCAATTTACTGATTTGTTTCTCAATTTCCTTCATTCTAGTATGCATTCCATTTTATTCTGTATTTCAACTATTACAATTTTTATGCCTAATATTCTTTCCTTGGCTCCATTTTTAATGTTTTGTTTCATATTTAGAATATCTTCCCTTATGTTATTAATACATGTTTTTGGCCCCTCTGTTCTAATATTTCTGGCCTCTGTAATCCAATATATTGTTTTTCTTTGGGAATGTTTGTGTTCCCTAATGTGTTTTTGTTGTTGTTGTCATTTTTACATGTCACTACTGTTTATCCTATTAAGCAATGCATATGGAGAAGGGCAATCTCAGATACTGTCAGCTGTAAAAGGTTAGGGAGTGGGGAGTTGATGATTCTCCCACCAGGTGGAAAACCTCAGATACCAGAAAAACAGTCAGTTATTCCCCACAGACAGCTCTGAGGTCACATTTTCACCTTTTGCCCCCAGAGAAGCTGCATCTTAGATAAACTCCTTAGATGTTCCTTTCCTTGTGGGTTTAGAGTGGGTAGAGAGAGAAAGCAACTGTCAGGGATTAGTTAGCCTCATGTTCCCTGCCCTCATACTGCACAACGTGTCTCTATTGCTGATTTTATTCTTGAGTCCACCAGAACTAGTCCCAGTTGCTGCAGGGATACAGACAGCACTGTGTATTCAACACAGAGCTGGCAAGCAGCCAGAGAAGCACAATAATATTTTCTACTCCTCTTTTACATTCCCACAGACTTACCAAGCTGTCTCCTGTCCAAGCCAGCCACACACAGAAGTCTGCAAACAAACCTACCCCCACTCCCACATTCTCCAGGGGAAACTTCCAGTTTTCTTAAGTTTTTCTGGGAATCAGGAGAAAGACAGTTGTGCCATATCAACAATTTGCTTGAAATCCCTGGACTTACCTTTTAATGTACATAAGATATATATGTTTTCTTTTCTATTAAATTTACTTAGAATTAGATCATTCAGCCAAGTAGGTCCTTCAAAACCCCCTTTTTAGTATAAAACTTACTTGAATCTGCCTAGCTTCTTTTCTTCCTCTTTGCTTCTCCAGTTTGTGTTTTAAGAGGAAAGCAGACGTCTAAACCAAACAGCTCTTTAGTTATGAGATACTGTTACACAAGTTCACACAAGTGCTGATGGAGGATTTCTTTGATATCCTCTGAGTCAGTGAAGGGGGGTTCACCATTTCAAGAGAAATTAAAGGACTCAAATAAATATACATTCTACTGTGGCATTATCTCCAGTTTCAACAAAATAAAAAGTGCCTAGATCAGTTCAAAAGGCAATGTCTGGCAAATAAGCATATGAAAAATGTTCAACATCATTTGTTATTAGGAATTGCAAGTTAAAACAATAAAATACCACTATACCTTTATCAAAATGACCAAAATCTGGAACACTGACAGCAACAAATGCCAGTGAGAATGTGGAGCAACAGGAACTCTCATTCATTGCTGGGGTTGAAAAGGAAACTGGTGCAGCCTTCTCTTTGGAAGGCAACTTGGCATAACATTCTCTTACCATACGATTCAGTAATCGCACTTCTTGGTATTTATCCAAATGAATGAAAATGTACGTTCACACAAAAACCTGAACATAGATATTTATAGCAGTCTTATCCATAATTGCCAAAACTTGGAAGCAACCAAAATGTCCTTTAGCAAGTGAATGGATAAATAAACTGTGGTACATCCAGGAAATGGAATTTTATTCAGCATGAAAAAGAAATGAACTATAAAACACGAAAAGACATAGAGGAACTGTAAATGCATATTACTAAGTGAGAGAAGCCAATCTGTAAAGGCTACTTACTGTATGATTCCAACTATATTACATTCTGGAAAAAGGAAAATTTTGGAGACAGTAAAAAGATCAGTGGTTGCCAGGGGCTTGTGGAGGGGGGAATGAATCCATGTAGCAAAGAGGATTTTTAGGGCAGTCAAAATGTTCTTGTATGGTATTATATATATTGGTGGATACATGTCATTATACTTTTGTCCAATCCATAGAATATATAACACTAAGAGTGGACCCCAAGGTAAGCTATGGACTTTGGGCAATAATGATGTGTCAGTGTAGTTTTGTTGATTAAAACAAACATCCCCCACTCTGGTTAGGATGTTTATAGTGGGTGAGGCTGTGCGTGTGTGAGGGCAGGGGCGTAAAGGAAACCTCTGTACCTTCCTCTCAATTTTGCTGTGAACCTAAAACGGCTCTAGAAAATAAAGACTTTTTTTTTCCAAGGCTATGTCTTTTCTGTTTGATCATGGGAAAGAACCACAAAGGACTGAGTGAACCATGGATGTGAGCCAGAGCTGATCATATTATTCCAACATGCTTTGGGTTCTGCTATAGCTTCACGTATTTTCTTGTTTGTGCTTGATGCCCTCATACAAATTTTTTGTTCAGCAACCACCAAGAGAGAAAATGGTAGTCTCCATATTGCTTGTTCTTGATTATTTGCAAGCTTACTTTTCGATATTGTCTGTAGCCTTTGTTTCTAATATTTAACTTTGGTTTCCTTTTACTCTAGTTAAAGCCCCAAGGTTTTCTCAGTAGCACCAATGAAATGTCCTATGTTTAGAATTTAATTACAATTGAGATTATATATATATATATATATATATATATATATATATATATATACACATGTTAAAATGTTTTTAAAAATATTTTTGTAATTGAATTACTTTTGCTATTTCTGATGCGAATTTGGATGAATAATCAAGATCGGTAAGAGGAATAGGATAGAGGAAGCAAATGATGCCTGAGCTATTCCCATTAAATCATTCGTTCTTTCATCAAGAGTACATATTAGGATCACCTCTAGAATTTATTTAAAAATTGATGCCTTAATTCCTTTACCTATGTTCAGATTCTGTTGACATAAAGTGGGGCCTCTATTTTTGTAAACAATAAGCTTACCTTTGGTCAAGAGTCATTATTACATCAGGAACAATTTCAATATTGATTTTTAACAAATGACAAAAACTGTATATAACTTTGCTGTTATTTATTTTACTCCAAGCAGAACTGATTACAAATAAAATTATTACAGAGATAAGAGAGCAAGTATTATAATACTCTACATACGCCTTAGTGACCAAAAACAATAATCCAATGAGCCTAGGAAAAATTTTAAAAAGTAGACTCAGGCTTTCAAATAATCAACTGAGATAGAAACATTTATAACTAATGGTGGTGCAGTGATACAAAATGCAACCTATGCCATGCAGTGTAAAGCCGTTGTGTTTTCAGACATTAAGTTCCCTCACTGACAAATTTAGGTACGCTATGATATACATTTCAAAAAAAATAAATAAATAAAGTACTCTTAAGACAGGTGAAAATACCTATTTCATTTGTTTAGTGATGATATGAGATCCTATCTTGAAAAGGAGCTATTACTTGGTTTCTCAATTCATTGTATGTATGCAGGTCCATTAGGAGTAATTACTTCATTACTGTGACAAGTGGTGAAAGTTACTGGTGAAAGGTTGGCTGGATGCCCTCATCTGAGCCTATGCATTCCTCCTTGCTAGGGTCCGTTTCTTATTGGACGCTGAAGCATGAGGTAGGACAAGTAGCCCACACTCTGTATATGTGAATGACCTAAGGGCTGCCCGTGTGAGAGCCCAGGAAAAAGGCAGAGTCAGGTTCTCAAGTCTGACCCAACAGCAACACCATCACCAAAGCATCCTTCAGGGCTCCGAAGCAGGAATAGCTGTGTTCCTTCTGAGCCCTTGCGTTTTATTAACTTGGTTGGGTGGTCTTGCTCTGTTTCTGTGGTTTTGTTATCCTTGTTTAGAGTATGCTGTTTTTACTTTATGAACACTCTAAATAAATCTGTCAGTCCTGTTTACTCCTCTGGTTTGTTTCTGTTTCTGTTTTTAGATAGTTTGGAGTAAAACTTGGAGCTCATACTTAACAAACTTGTAAGGCTGTATGTTTTTTATTTCACTGGTCTCATCTAACCCATGACTTTAAAATTTCTGTGAAGTTCTTGCTTTCCTATTTTCTAATTCTCTTAACTATTCCTTTTTCTTTTGTTAGACTTTTCTAAACCTCCTCAATTTGTGAACACCCAGATATGTGTGTATGTTTAATGAAAAGAAGTATCTATAAATACATAAAGCGACTCATTAAAAATAAATAAAATGTTTTAGTTCAGTCTAGCTTCGATAAACCTGATGAATCGTGACTTCATAGATGCTATTGTTGAACTTCATTCTCCCCACAATGCCCTTTTCCTCTTGTTCTTTACTGGTCTGATAAACCACCTAAAATTTAAGATTTAAATAGCACCTCCCAGAGAAACTTCTCATGCCCTCCCCTGGTAAACATGTCTCTGCTCCTTTGTACTGGTACCTTGGCGATTTATCTCTCTTTTAGTGATATTTCTATATTTATTCAGGTCAGTCTTTAGAATGAGCTTGTGAGTCCCTGGGCAGCAGGAAGAGAGGTTAACTCCAGTGTCAACATACTAATTGGGGATTTTGTAAATGTTTGAGTTAAAGCACAAAAGTAAACAACCAAATAAGTAAAAGTTGCATAATACATAAACCCAGAATCTTGATGGAAGACTTTGCTAAACAAAGACTTTTTGAGTACTTACCATTTTCCAGGCTCTGTGCTAATCACTAGTCACAAGAATGGGGAAAAAAGTCAAAAGTGATTTTCAAAAGGAGTGGACAGTCAAAGGGCAATTTGACTGCAACCTCAGATAAATTTTCACTGGTAACATTATACAAAAGAAATTGTAGCTGGAGATAAAGTAGAACTTAGTACGAAAATGTTAAATGTGCCTTTCTGTGCCAAATAGTTTTGCTGCAGGCTGTGTGGTTGTGTACAAGAAACTAAAAACTTGGCTTTAGAATAGTTGGGTTGGAGTCCCTATTCCAACATTTACTAGCTTTGTGATCCAGAGAAAAATCATCTACTCTCATTTTTATCTTGGTTTTCTCATCTGTAAATGAGGACAATGATTCTTCACATAGGATTGTTATAAGGATTAAGTGAAATCACACACACACACACACAAAATCAAATATAAATTATAGTACACTCTACAAATGTAAACCTGTATTAGTACCCTGTAATATTCTGATTTTTTAAAATAAATCAACTTTATAGTCAGCTATGATTTCATTTTTTTCTAAGAGCTTTGAGGACTCAGTGCTTGTTGATTTCCCCAAAATATTAATTCAGGGTCGTTGCAAAGGGCACCTCAAATCTAGGACAGTTTTGATTTAACCCAAAAGTTCTGGTTGAGATTTAGACTTAATGTAAGAAGAGGAATCAGAATCGAGATATGAGACAAATTCTAAAAACACGATAGAAGCAGAATAAAACACCAAGAAAAATAGAGATGCACCAATGAAATACATAAAAATAATAAATAACTTTGCCCTACTTCCTGCTCAAAGATGTGTGAAATAGTAGCCTGTACAGAGAGGGGACTCACCTCTGACAAACCCAAGGACAGAGTCACCCTAAGGAGAGATCACTGACAGGTATTCATTATCTACCTTTCCAAATTATGGACAGCTTTCTTCTGTTCTCTTTTGCTTTTTATACTTTCATAGTGCCTTTACACATTTCTTAGAAAACCCTCTTTGGAAATCGACAAGTCATGAATCAATTGCATTTCATGGATAATAAAATCTAAAGATGTCCACAGAGTTTAAATAATTCACTAAGTATAAAAAGCTAGTTATTGGCAGAGCTGGGGAATTGTCTCTGTTTTTATCCCTGTGTGTTGTTTACTGCCCCTATATAACGTCATTTATTTATTTATTTTACTCTCTTATTTTCTCCTGTATTTTTCCATTAAATTTTCTCTTGACTTTCCCTGGTTCCCCATCTGACACTTTAGCTTTCTCCTTTAGCTTGCTCGGCCCTGCCATTGGCAAGCAGGACTACAGGGGTCTCTGCCTAGAGCTGACTCCTGTAGATTCTGTTCCAAATATAGTTACAACATGTCCCCAAAGACTCACAAATCTCACTGAGCTATTTCATAGCAGTTAAAGATTTTAGAAAGCCAAATTGGTGACACACATTGATTTACAAAGGAGAAACACTCTGTGCTGAGTCACAGCACTTGGCCTGTAAGTCAGGAGCATTCTCTACAAGCAATGCAACAATTTTTACAGTTCAGAGGTTAAGACCATCTTTCTCAGAAATGATTGAGACATCAGAAGAGACTGTTATCTGTAGTCCTTGGTTTTCACTCAGATGAATTTCTGAACTTCTTTGGTTGTTATTCCCATCAAAGTTGCAGACGATTTCAACAGACCTGATGCTGAATCTTTATACAGCTAAGAAAGCAACCTTATTAGACAAGGTTCTTGCTAAGAAAAGGACATCATTAACTCTGATTTAAAACCAGGTCTAAAATATTAGGAATAAAGTCAGTAAAATTATCAGTTTAAAAATATATTACCATCAAAGAAGTACAAATTAAAACAAGTATAAAAAGCATTCTTTGATTAGAAAATGAGCAAGGGAAAAAAACCATGTTAATGTGAATGGTGAGGATATTGTCTAGAAATTGTCTTGAGATGTTTCAAGCAGAAAATAAATAGATTAAAACGATATTAGGCTATTTAGCCTTAAAAAGCAATGAAATTCTTATATATTCTGCCACATGGATGAACCCTGAAAACATTATGCTCAGTGAAATAAGCCAGTTACATAAGAGAAAAAAATACTACATAATAATGCCACTTACATCGAGTGCTTATATCAAGCCTTTAAAAAGGAAGGAAAACCTGTTCTATACAACAACATGGAGGACATTAAGCTAAATGAAACAAGTCAATCACAGAAGGACCAATATGCATGATCCCATTTATACGAGGTATCTCAAGTAATCAAACTCATGGAGGCAAAGCAGAGAATTGTGGTTGTCAGGGACTTGGAGGAGGAAATGGGGGGGTTGTTAATCAATAGGTATAAAATTTCAATTATGCAAGATGAATGGGATCTAGAGATCTGCTATGCACATTGTACCTATAGATAACAATATTGTGTTATACATTTAAAAATCTGTTAAAAGGTAGAGCTCATGTTGTGTTCTTACCACAATTTTTTTTTTAATTTGTTTTTAAAAAAGAGCATGGTGGAGTCTTTGATTTCATCTCTAGGTGTGAGAGAGAAGAGTTAAATTTTAACAAGGAGATGTCTTCACAATACATTACATACCATAATTTTTTCGGCTCTAGGGATTTAATTTCCATAACAACATTACTTACTTAGGATAGTAATAACAGTGTTAAGCATAGCAGACTGCCTAGTCCAAATGATAAGCTATGTCTGAAGTTGTCACTGACAAAGAAAGGTCTTTTTTCTAAAAGCAGCAGAATAGACTAGAAAAATTTAAGGGTGGCTATGCCAAGATGGTTACAGATTTTGTTGGTTGAGATTTTCCCCTTGATGAGTCAGGAAGTTTCCTGATGAGGTGGATCTCAGTATCACAACAAGGCTGTGACACTCCTGGTCTGGCCCTGGTAAAAGGCTTTAGCTAAGGAAAAAAAAGAGAATCAGGGCAGAAAAGAATATGCAAGATTTACTCATGGCCCCACTTATTCCCATATTACACTCAGCATGCTAGCTAGTGTGCCAAAATTCTTTATCTCAAGAGACAGATTCAATCATCAAAGATATGAAATGATCTTACAGGTCAGGCTAGAACTTTTAAAACACAAAAGTGATCCAACTGGAAAATAGCGAAGTAATGCTTATGAAGTAATTACGTTTGTGAAAGAGCAGAAGCATAATACCCAAATGGCTGAGGAAGAATGTACTTTTGAAAAATAGTTACTTTGAGACATACTAATAAAGTTTAGATAAAATTCACTTTGTTGACTTGATTTTAGAAGGAAAATTCTGGAAACAAAATGCAAAAACTGTTAATTGGCAGGCCTTTATAAAACTAACATGAGACAGGAAAGAAGAGAATGTTATTAAGCAAATATGAGAAACAATTATAAAATGCCTTAAAATTAGTAAAAAGGAGGATTGACAGTATTGAATATAAAATCAAACATTTGGAAGACAAATTGAAGGAATTCTTCAAAAATACCAAGCAAATAGGTAAACAAAAGTGAAAGAGCATCATATTCAAGAAGCTGAATATCAAAGATCTCAAGCAGATAACTAGTATTCCTAATAAAGAGAGAAGAATAAATGAAAGAGAATATAGAGAGACAAAGAAAGGAAAAAGGCTTTGAGATGATGGAAGTCCTGTTAAATGTAGTGGTTAATTCTATGTAAACCTGACTAGAATATTTGAAATATTTGATCTCTATCCTCTTTGTAGCAGTTATCTATTGCCCCATAATGAATGTCTCCAAACCATAAAAGAACACATAGTTATTACCTCAGGGTTTCTGTGTTTGCAGAACCTAGGGGAAACTTAACTGAGTCTTCTGTTTCAGTTTCGCTCACAGGTGTCAGTCAAGAGCCTATTGGAACAAGAACCTTTTCTAAGCTCATTCAGTGGTTGTTGGCAAAATTAGTTCCTTAGGGTTGTTGGACTGAAGGGCTCAGTTCCTTGCTGGTTGTTATTCAGAGGCCACCCTCAATTCTTTACTACATAGGTATTATTATTACCAACTTAAATAATAATAGCTCCACTCTATCTATAACTTCTGACTGCAACTAAAACTTGCTTTCTTTTTCATGTATGCTTCATGATTTCATACAATGTTAAAAGCATTCCCAAAACTTATACAAAGCAGTAACTAGGTGAGGTTCTAAGAAGTATTTTGAGAAACCCTATGGTATACCAGTCATAGAGTACGTGGAAAAGACCATAATTTAATGGTTTTGTTTTTTGGCTTTTTTTTTTCAGTGGAGAAGGTAAAAATAATTATAAAAACATGTTTGGTGGCATACCTGAGGTGGTTAAGACAGTAAGTAGTAAGTTGCAGATCTAGGTTGGAAACAGGACTACGAAATCAAAGTCTTTGCTTTAAGCTGTCTAAATTGCTGTAAAGTTCAGCCCAACTGGAAATGTTATAGGCTTTTGGTTCAAAGTCTTAGGATAAGAGAATGGTTTTTCTGTCTATCTCCACAAGGGACCTATAATGCCTCTATCTCAAGGACCTAGTGCCATCATTTCAGAATCTACAGGAATGTTCAGATGCCACTTCTTGAGAGCACATGTTTTATTTCTAGTTTGGGGAATATAGATGGCTGATTGAAGATTCCCAGGTTCATGATTTCCGTTTCATCAATTTTAAAAACAACAAGACTGGGACAGATATTAAAACAGAATAAACAAACAAACAACTAAAAAACAGCAAAGATTCACAGGTTAATCACAAGTAAATTTATGGCCTTACTGCAAATAGGGATTTATTTCTGGGTTAGGGCAGGGTCCTCTGAAACCTCACAATGCATATAAAGCTGTTTTTAATGTGTACTTGAGTAAACTCCCAGGTGGAAAGAAAGGCTGCCATAGTGAGAATGATTTGATAGGTAGACTCTGGGTTTGCTGGGCATTGAACTTCACTTTTGAGGCCAACATGAGCTTGCCTAGAAATTCACACCACAAGGGCAAATGAACTTCTGTGAGCAAAATCCCTCATGGAATGGAAGGCCTATAGAGCCAGGTCTGTGCTGCACATGGCTAAAGCAGGCCAAGTATAAAATATATATATATATAGCAGTAATGATAAAGTGGAAAGCATGTGCCCTAACAATAGAAGCAGCTACTTTATGAGTTGAGATGACGTCTGTTACAAATAAGATAAAAATATAACTTGAAATGGCTTAAACAAAAGGAAATTTTATTGATCATATAAGAGGAAGTCCCAACAAAGTGTGGGGTGACTCCAGCAGTTATTAATTTACCCATTTAAAGACAGGTTTTTGTACTTAGAAAACTATAAGATACTGAAGAAAGAAATTGAAGCAGATACAAATAATTAGAAGCATGTACTGTGCTCATGGATAGGAAGAATTAATATTGCTGAAATGCCCATACTACCCAAAGCAATCTATAGATTCAATGCAATCCCTATGAAAAGACCAATAACATTTTTCACAAAACAAGAACAAATAATCTTAAAATTGATATGGAACCATAAAAAACCCCAAACAGCCATATCAATCTTAAGAAAGAACAAAATTGGAGGTATTATACTACCTGCTATGAAACTATGCTATAAGGCCATAGTAATGAAAACCACATGGTCCTGGCATAAAAACAAACACACACATCAATGGCCCAGAAATAAACCCATGCCTATATGGTCACTTAATCTATGACAAAGGAGGCAAGAATATACAAAAGGTAAAGAAAGACAGTCTATTCAATAAATGGTGCTGGGAAAACTGGACAGATACCTGCACAAAAATGAAACTGGACCACTTTCTTACAGCATATACAGGAATAAACTCAAAATGAATTAAAGACTTAGATGTAGAACCTGAAACCTTAAAACTCCTAGAAGAAAACATAGGCAGTAAACTCTCTGATATTGCTCTTAGTGATATTTTTTTTCTAAATGTCATCTCAGGCAAGGGAAACAAAAGAAAAAATAAACAAATGGGACCATATCAAACTAAAAACTTTGTGCACAGCAAAGGAAACCAACAAAACAAAAGTACAGCCTACTGAGTAGGAGAAGATATTCACCAATGATACACCTGGTAAGGGGTTAATATTCAAAATTTATAAAGAACTCATACAACTTCACACCAAAAAAAACAAACAATCCAATTTGAAAAATGAGCAGAGTCCCTGAATAGACATTTCTCCAAAGAGGACATACAAATGGCCAACAGACATATGAAAAGATGCTCAGAGTCACTAATCATCAGAAAAATGCAAATTAAAATCACAATGAGGTATCACCCCATGACTGTCAAAATGGTTATCATCAATAAATGAACAAACAACTGTTGGTGAGGATGTGGAGAAAAGGGAACCCTCATACACTATTGGTGGGATTGCAAATTGGTGCAGCCACTGTAGTTTGAAGTTTCCTTTAAAAATTTAAAAATAGAACTACCTTATGACCCAGCAATTGTACTCCTGAGTATTTATCCAAAGAGATCCAAAACACTAATTTGAAAAAATATATGCACCCTTACGTTTACTGCCACACTATTCACAATAGCCAAGATATGGAAACGACCTAAATGCCCATAATAGACGATTGGATAAAGAAGACACGACACATATGTACAAAGGAATATTACTTGGCCATAAAAAGAATGAAATCTTACAATTTTCGCCAACATGAATGGATCTAGAGGGTGCTACACTAAGGGAAATAAGTCAGACTGAGGAAGACATATACATATAATCTCACTTATATGTGGAATTTAAAAAACAAAATAAACAAACAAACAAAACAGACTCATAGATACAGAGAACAAACTCATGGTTGCCAGAGAGGAAGGGGGTTTGGGTTGGGTGAAAAAGGTGAAGGAATTAAGAAGTACAAATTGGTAGTTACAAAACAGTCGTGGGGATGTAAAGTACAGCATAGAAAATATAGGTAATAATATTGTAATAACTATGTACAGTGCCAGGTGGGTACTAATCAGGGGGATCACTGAATAAAATATATAAATGTCTAACCACTGTGTTGTACACATCAAATTAATATAAAATCATATTGAATGTCAACTGTAAGGGGAAAAAAGTAATTTTTTAAAATGTCCAGGTTTCATTCTTTTCATATTTCTGCTCTACCTTATTCTTATTATCAGATTTGCCCTCATAATCGCAACAACACCAGATAGGATATCCAGATGCCAACAACCAGAAGAAGGGGTCAAGATATCTTTCCTAGAAATTCCCTAACATATCTCCTTTCTGGTGTCACTGGCATAAAAAGGGGGGAGGGGCATACACTCACCTTTAATTCAACCTCTGGTCAGGGACATGAGATCGTTATGATGATTTAGAGTGACAGAGATTCACCCATGAGATGGAGTTAGGATTATCAACTGAGTAAATTGGGGTTCTGAAAGCAGGGAAGGAGAGGGTTATTTGGTAGGTGACCAATGTTTGCTCCAACACCAGTCACCTAAACAATGTGATTCCAGTGTTGACAAACCATTTCATTACTTTTAGAAAGCTGGAAATCTAGATGTTTATGCAAGATGTCCCAACTTTTAAATATTGGCAATAAATTCAAAACATTTAAAAATACTTTGTGGCCAAAACAATTCAGGTCTAATAAAATACTATAATAAATCTGCAGTCCAGGCATGTCCTGCAGGTCACCAGTTTACAGCCTCTGATTTTTTTGTCATGTAACTAAAACATTCTTTGCGTAAAAAGTAAAGTTCACTTGAACCTGGCCAGTAACTTAATTCCACAAATTTCTATGAAAAATATTTTTAATTAATAAAATTTTATTCAATTGTAGTAAACCTCAAATGACACAGTTAATAAAGATAGTAGAAGATAATGTAGGAAAGTCAAAAAGTGTTTATATAATTTTCTTCTTAACTGAGGGTTCTAATTTGATAGGTTAATAGTTAAAATAATCAAGGTGTTATTAGTCTTCTAATGATAAATGTATAATTTTCTTCCATCTGAGTTTCTATGATTCCTTGTTTTTTGTGTGTTTTTTTTTGTTCCTATTAGAGGGTGAATTAATTCCCTCCAAATGAGATAATCAAGGTGTTCAAAATATTTGAACAGATATTAGTCAACATCCCAATAAAAAAAAAAAAAAAGTGGGGGAGTGTCTAGAAAAGTCACCTAATTAGAGATTTCAGCTTCATAGGTATATCTTTAGTCATCTTCCTTCCCAAATATGGAGAATAGAAATTTTAAATTCATACAAAGATTCTCAAGAGTATGTCTCTCTTGAAAATATCTGTTATTTGTTTAATCTCTTCAAAATATAACATGAATAAAGAAATGTTAACCTCCTTGGGTATCAAGAGCAAATAGTACTGAGAAAGCCCATATATTTCTCTTCCATCCACATTGTCCTATCTTCCAAGTTGATCATTTACCCACCAATCCTTGCTTAGCTGCTGCTTCAGACATTTGGATTGCAACCCTGAAAAAGACCAAACTCTTAAGTGATCAGGTTTTCCTAAAAATTTACATATCCCATAACTTTGAAATATTAAGAAATTAAAATCAATTCTCTGTAGTTACAGCTCCTATCTTATAGATTATTTGATACATTGCAGTGAAAGAGTAGAAACATGAGAATATAGGGAAAGAAGATGAGAAAAACATCACTGGGATCCAAATATCTACCTAGCTAATTAACGTAATATGGAGCCGGTGGGGGATCAGGGGAAGAGTTATAAAACACTGCGTGATTGTCCTATGGGAATCTGCCTCCATTTCATAATCCCTGGGGAATATTTCTGAGAAAATGAAGACTTGGGATCACCATCACTTTCTAGCTAAGACCCTTCCATCTTCTTCCTCTAGGAAGAAGGAAGACATACTTGTATGTTAGCTCTCGTCCTACAATCATACAGATGATGCTGTTCTTAGTGAACATCTCCTAGGAAAACATACGAGGTCTGACAGTTAAGTTTGGGAACTTGTTGCAACGATGTTGCTAACCTTTTTGATATCAGAGGGGTTATTCATTATGAATTTGTACCAACTGGACAAACAGTTAACCAACTTTACTATTTGGAAGTGCTGAAAAGGCTGCATGTAAAACCTATACAACCTGAACTTTTCGCCAACAATTCATGGCTCTTGCCTCACGACAATGCATCAGCTCACACGGCACTGTCTGTGAGGGAGTTTTTAGCCAGGAAACAAATAACTGTATTGGAACACCCTCCCTATTCACATGATCTGGCCCCTAGTGACTTCCTTCGTTACCTGAACATAAAGGAAATATCGAAAGGAAGACATTTTGATGACATTCAAGACATCAAGGGTAATACGATGACAGCTCTGATGGCCATTCCAGAAAAAGAGTTCCAAAATTGCTTTGAAGGGTGGACCAGACCCGGCATTGATGCACAGCTTCCCAAGGGGAGTACTTCAAAGGTGACCGTAGTGATATTCAGCAATGAGATATGTAGCACTTTCTCTAAGATGAGTTCACAAATTTAATTGTCTGACCCGTAGTTAGAACTTTTCTCCTTGACACTAGAGTGCTACAAAATAACAATAATTTGGCTTTGGATATCTTACCTTAGGTGCAGACATAGGATTATCCTTGAAAACAGTAGCGTGAGGTACTTTTGTGTCTTTATGCTATATTAGGGACAGAAACAGTGGTAAGTCATTAGAAATGCTATCTATTTCTCATCTCAGCTATTCTTATTTCCTTATTTAAATCATTCCTCACCTCCTCGTCACTCATTTAAATTCTACCCAAATCTCAGGAGCCAGTTCAAATTCCAACTACTTAGTCAATGGCTCTTCCTCCCTCTTTAATCACTCCAACCCCGTTCATTTTCCCTGTACCATATTCTTCTCATTAGTATTACCTGTTTTGCAGGGCACAAATCATATATGAGGAATCAAGTGCCTCGTTATGTGTATGACTTGTTTTCCCACTACTGTTTTGTAAACATTCTTGGGGAAAAAAACTTAAATTTTAGTCTTTTACCCAAAGCAGAGTACCAAGTATGAGGAAATATGCTCAGTAACTACTTGAGTGAATGAATTCTACCATTTACTTCATGAGTGCCTGAATTTATTCCAGGTTTGTTTATGCCTTACCTCCTACAGAAAACTGTGACTAATATAGACCTTATTCTATCTATAATAAATAAGAAAGTAAAATATAATGTATAATAAAATTTTATATCCTCCAAAATCAGCATCTAGAAACAAACTGTCCTTTGAAGGATATAGTTTGTCTTCTACAGCAGAACTACCTATCATTTCTTAACAATTATATAACACTAGAACTATTTGAATAGCAATAAATTAATAGATAATAATTTAATAATGTATAGTATAATAATAATAATAATTTATAGATAGTAAGTAGGCCTTGCTTTCTCAGATGTACCTATGTGCTATGATATCTCAGGATAGCCCAGGGAGCACAGATCTCATTAATGAACCCATAAATTTAGAGACACTATTCACATTGGGCACAAGAGACATTTAAAATCACCAGGGACCATCTGATACTTACAAGGAAATAGGAAGATGATACAGATGTAGGAATCGGTGGTGGCGGAAAATCTGGCTTTTTAATGAGCTAGAGGTAAAAAAAAAAAAAAAAAAAAAAAATCTGTTCAAAGATGGGGCCTTGGAAACAGATGTGCTTAATGGAAAGGCTTAAATCACTTTCAGAAATGGAGAACAGAGGACCCTACTCATGAGAGTAGTTTAAGGCTGTGAGTTCACTTTCTTTTATTTAGGTATACACTTACAATTCAGACGTAAGTCCAATGCCAATAAACCTATGATGAAAATGGCATTCTATGCAGCAGATCAGCACTCTGGTAATAAGTTATCAGCTTTATAGACCTGGTAATTCTGGTTTAGGGGATAAATTTAGGAGTATGCTGGAGAGATCCACATTCTCACATTTTATATTTTCCAAAAGTTTTGCAGAAGAATCTATATTTTATATTGCTATTCACTGATTGCCCAAGAAATAACTGGGCACTAGGGGTTGTGTCTGTCCCTAGCTTTTCCTTAAGGTTAGATTAGAAGTGATATTGTATTTAAGAGAAGTTGCTAACTCACAAAAGAAGCTGGAGGCTCACTGCCCTCTGCTGGTAGATCACGGACATGAAGCTTAATCTGATTTACCTAAAAAGAAAATATTTTAAAATGAAATTATCTGTTTCCTAAGTTCAGCTTCTAAATAGGCAGACCTCTCAATACATGGGAGATCAAGACTAAGATGACACTGAGATACCCGATGGGACATCCCATTGACCCAGCTGCTGTATTCTGCTGTGGTCACAGTTGTCAGACTGGTAAGTTTCCATCAAACACATTATTACCAATGTCATTATCATTATCCCACTTCTGCCAAAATTTCTAAACTTTCAGGATACCAGGACTTATTACACATATTACATATATTGTTATACAAATATATATATATATATAAAACATTGTCTTTACTGGGATATTTCCAAAAGGAGTAAGGAATCAACCTAGAGAGAGAGGGGGAGAGAGACAGGAAGAAGAAGAGGGAGAGGGAGAGGGAGAGGGAGAAAGAGATCTGCCACCTACCCTCCTTGTTCTCTTTATTCTTTTTGCATTTTGTGAACCACAGCAAAGCAGCCTCTGCATTTTAGGGAGACTTTTCTACATTCAACAAAAGGCAAAGAAAAACTTTCTTTCTGAACATGTAGTTACAGAGCCCACCACAATCCTTGCTACATACTCACTAGTGCGATGGATTCGTAAACCTCTGGTGAGTAGAAATGACAAATAGGAGGTCAGGACAAGAGACAGAGAGAATCACACACTGGGGTCCACAGCAAGAACAGTACAAACTATGGTTCACCTCTTGGCGTCGAACAGCCTTCACCGTCTCAGGTTTCCTCTTCTGTCTGCGTGGTCTGGTGCCCATGGTAGACAGTGGCCTGTAGGTGAAAGTATAGCATACACATTGACTTAGCAACTCCTTCGCCATGAGGGGGAAACTCAAAAGGAGTTTGCCAGATTCCTTTGCCCACTTTATCATCCTTCACTATTGACTGTGTTTCCATCTGCGTGATAGGACATTCTTCGGGTTTCCATGTCCTGTAATTCATAATCACCACCACAGGGTTGTAAAGTAGAGCACAGGGAATATAGTCAATAATATTGTAATAACTACATACAGTGTCAGGTGGGTACTAGACTTATTGAGGTGGGCACTTTGTGAGGAATATAAATGTATAATCACCATGTTGTTTTGTACAGCTGAAACTAATAAAAATGTCAGAAAAATAATGAAAGCACGACCACTAATTTTCTTTTTGATTCTCTCACAAAGCCCCTATTCTTAATAATGATGGTAATGAATTCAACTTTTATCTAAATTATTATATTTAATTAATGATTTATTTTATTCATTCAATATTTATTAACAGCCGACTGCGGATGAATAAGTCAATCTTTAAAAAAATGTAAGAAAGATACCACAGTGTCAAGACCATGTTTGAAAGACTGATCTATCTAGGTACAATCAAGTCTCCATAACTTGCTTTGTATGACTTTGACATGTTTATTAACCTCTCTGAGCTTCTGTCTCCACATCAGTAAAAATGTGAAGTGCCTGACTTTGCGGGATTGTTGTAAAATTAATACATAACATCTTTTCATCTATAAAATACAAACAATAGTTACTAGCTGCTGATGTTCTTGTGAAGATTAAATGAGGTAATGTATGTAAAAGGACTTAGCATAGTGCTTGCCATAGAGACAGTGATCAATAAATGTTAGATATTATATACTTACAGTGCAAAATGTTTAATAATGAGATCTATTAATCTTATTGTTAATTACAAATACAGTGATTAACAGAAGAAAAAGACATGTCTTGCTGTGAAGGATTTCCCAGCACAAGACATATCCAGCCTCTCGTCCAAGAAAAACATACCTGTACTTATTTCTGAGTATTTGAAGTAAACTAAAATTAAATTTGAGAATCTAGGTCACATGCTTCAATTTAAAGTAAATTAGAAGTCAAAAGTTTCAAAGCAATTCACTGATATGTGGGATATAAAACTGAAAGCACAAAAGGAACAAGACAAACAAAAAAAAAACCCAAAAACTCATAGGCACAGACCGCAATTTAGCGGTTACTGGGAGGTAACGGAGAAGTGGGGTAGTAGAGGGTAAAGGGGGTTAGGAGAACTGACTCTGGGGGGTGAGCACACAGTGTGCTATGTAGATGATGTATTATAGAATTGTACCCCTGAAAACTATGCCATTTTACTAACCACTGTCACCCCGATAAATTGAAAAAAAACAAAAAACAAAAACCTCTGGACTTTCTTCTGCTTCCCTCTGGTGCTCTGGAACCTGATTACTACAGCAAACACCACAAATATGACCGCCACAGGGAACAGCACCCCAACCACAATGGAGAAGTCTGCAACAAAGAGAACCCAGGCCTAGTGAGGATATGGGAAATTCACAAACACACACCACACACTTGTCCTCATTTCTTTATTGAGCACAAATTCCAACTATCTTTTCCCCAGATAACATGCATGCCCCGGAAAACTTCTCATAGCCAGTAAAATGAAAATTTATTTTAATCATGATTATTATAATATTATTTAGATAGAGGAAATAAAGGGGAAATCTCTATGGAAATCTAAAGCAAGTGCTACTAAGAGCTTTTAGAAGGGATGATGTTTGTAATCATTGGAAAACGAATGGTTGAGATATTAGATAGAACATGAAGTCAGGAGGCTGGCAGAAGAGTAGTGAAACATTGTCAAAATTCATCCTTGGAATAAAACAGGGAAAAAGTAACTGAAGCTTTGAAATCATACTCCAAGGAGCGGAAACGTCAGTAAGAGAATTGATAGAGACATAACTGAGTGTTCTACTGATGTTTGTTCTATATCGCCAATTACTATGGAGAGAAAAGAAATTATGTGACCCTGTACGTTGGGGAACGGATGGAACCAATTTCCTGGGTCTATATGGTGTTTTCTCTTTTACCTACTAACTTAATTAATACATGTAATCTCAATCTTTTGTTATTTCAAATATTCGTTTCTCGTATAACAGTCAGAAACCACAGAGACCAGGAGATATAAATTTGAAGAGCAATTCAAACAGCTCTACTCTCTAATTACAGAGATATAACAAGATTAATTTTTGTATAAATGCAAGAAAAGTTCACAAGTGTGAACACACAGACAGGGGTAGATACATCAGAAGTTGAATTCTAGGTAAGAAAATAACAGCAGTTCAAATACCTAATTCTCCACCCTCTATAAAAATTAAAAGAATTGCAGGAATATAGGAAGTAAAGGGATTTAGGTGAATGGAAACAGAGTCAATTATAGCTCCAAACATTAGAAGTAAATGCTATTCTTTCTTGGGAAGTCTAATAAAGAATCAACAATTAAAAAAAAAAAATTAGCCCAAACTTCAGTAGTAGATATTATTCTTTCTTGGGAAGTTGACAGAGAATCTGATCTTGGGACAGACGATTCATTCAGGCCCATCCCCACCCCTTGTGTATATAAAACAAGAGTGGTTCATGGCTCAGGACAAAGCCCTGAGAACTCTCTAGAAACAACGGGGAATGCAAGAGCATGAGAAGCAGCACAGAGGCTAATCGCAGATACCCATACTAGATCAGAGAAAGAAGGGGGAATCAAAGAGAGAGTGAATGCAGAGGAAAAGCAGCTCCCTCAGGAAGTTAATGATACGAAGACCTCTCTTCTCGTGGCAAAGTACTCTCCATCATGGCAGCTAGAGGTGAGGATCCCCACTCTGGCTGCTTCCCACCATGATGTCCTGTAAAAACATACACTGATCTGCGGATAGAGCTCAAAGCCAGATCTATCAGGAAAGGATTCGGTAGGTACAACGGGCACACAAACATGCAACGAGAACCCATGTAAGCTAATTCAAATTAACCTAATCTCATATTCAACAAAAGATCACATACTCTGAGGAGAAACAGCACAATGACGTACAAGAGACGGAGTGAAAAAACAGAACAGTCAAACTCAAAAGAAATAGAGATCATTCAGAGAACAGAATTAAACCCACAAAAATAATCCGCCATATCCTTAGAGAGGTTTATGGGGATGTTATATCTACACATTAAGTCAACGCTGCTACGAAAATGGAACAATTATAAAGCAAGAAAATTTAGGAGATTAAAATAAGTTTACAAACATAAAATTTGAGGAAATATTTTTGTTATGTGGAGTGAAAATATAAGGACGCAGAAAATATGACTAAAAGTTGTTAAAGCGTTTTGAAGATGAATATTATGGATTCAGTAGCTACAGAACAGGAATTCTAAGAGGAGAGAAAAGAGGTAAATCAATCTTATGTTACGTGAAAGGAAAGCTTAGGAAAGAAGGGGCATTTTCTCAGGTTAGATGTGTAATGTTACCTACGAAAGACCATTGAGGAGTCATCACAGTTGGGAGGAGCCCAGCCTTCTTTACACTGACACTGGAGCTCGTGGTCACACACCTGGGGGAGGGGAGGAATTATCCTGTCAGTTTCCACACCAGACTAACCACCAACCCAATTAAGTCCATTCTGAAAAAGGAATAACCCCTGTCCGGTGGCTTTTAGCTATCTACATAACATATGAATCAATAATAGGAATTTCAGTACGTACCAGGTTCTTAGACAAACTTTTTCATTGAAACAAATGACTGAGCGGTTAGGCAAACTTAATAATTTTAATCATTTCATGCTAAAACTTCACATCATCAAAACTGACCTAAAATTACATAAGTTTCAGCCAGCTTGGTGAAACACTGTCAAAACTTACAGCATGTCCTTTGCACTTAAATGAACAATTAGTTGATCTGTAGGCTGTCTCGATATCCACACATTCTGCATTAATGCAAATCTGAAAGTGAGGTGAAAAACATGAAGTTTACACTAATGTCCATTGGCGTCAGCTCTACAAATTGTTAACGTTTTGGAATTTAGTCTTATATTATTAATCACTATGCTGTTATCAAACTTACCTTTTTTATTATGGAAATCAGCATTCTTTTGAATATAGGAAGGTAGGATCTAGACAATTTTTATAATAAAATATTTAGAAAGCCCTCTTTAAAGATTTCCTTACTTCACTTCGTTCCTTAGGGGTCACTCCCTTAACCCAACTCTTCAGTCCAACACTTAAGACTGATATTTACGACTGAGCTGAGCATTGCACATGATATAAGGTACCCATTCAAACAAAACTATTATGGAAAACATGTCAATATCACATCATTTGCAATATTTAAAAAATATGATTTGTGTAAACTTAAATATCATTGTTATTATTCTCTTTATTATTATCAGTGTAACGACCATTCATTAATAACCTATCAATTTGAGGGCAATAAAACTCACCTAAGTTTAATAACTTAGCTAAACACATAATAAATAGGTACTTATTAAACAATATTGAAGGAATAAACGCAGGCAGGCATAAATCAATGACATAGTATTACTTTGAAAACTGTTCCTATGAAACACAAGGAGGCATTGAGAAATAAAACAAAAAAACAACACTAAACATTTTGAAGAAGAAAACACAGTTTCAACTTACCTTATTGTTTCCACACTTCGTTCCGTTGGCTACCATGCCTATTTCTTGACTGTTGTTACCAGGATCAAATGTTTTACATGTCAGGAACGTTATTACACGTCCTTTCCAGGGCAAATTATCCGACCCACCTTGACAGAACAACTTGCCACACATGGCATCCCTGAAGAAAAGCCAAAATTTGTTGTATTTGAAATACCAGGAGCCAAGTTGCAGTTTTATATAAACATAAACCAGCTCCCTAACTATCAATGTTTAATTAATGGTATTTTTCCCTATAGCAGAGGCTCCTCCTTGTCTTTCAAATCAATTTCCCCCCTTATTCTTCAGTAAAAGAACCATTGAATATTGGTAAGGCACATTGTTCCTATTAAAAAAAAGACCACACACAGTCATTTCTCAGATTCTCATGCAGCTACTTTTGGCCAATTGCCTACGTTCTGGCTACTGGGAAGGAAGCAGAATCTTAAATGCAAATTCTTCAGGGTGGCCGTACATGAGGGAGCGTGTCCTTCTCCTGATTTTTTGTTTGTTTGTTTGTTTGTTTCTTCCTTTTTGCTTATTGGAAAGTGATGGCTGGAGCTGGAGAAGCCAACAGAGACGGAGACAAACAATTGGGAATGGAGGTCATATATTTGATGAAGCTAGAAGATATGAGGAGGATAGCTTTCTGCCATCATGGACGGCACCTAGGAAATCAGATTCTATCCTGTTTCAGCTAACATTCCTTATCTATGTTCAGGAATTGCGCAGAATAATTCTCTCAGCTATGGTTGTGTCGATATAAAACTGAGCCTTGAATACTCCAAGGCATTATGTGGGGTTACAGAAAGGACTGTCTACCTGAAAATACAGATGAAACTGCTCAGCGCTCAATAAAACCATTCTCTTACCACCAAGGTGAATAAAGACGACGTCAATTGAAATTATAGGCAATTTTAGGGAATTCAGAGGGCTGTGAAAAAGTATACTGAGAATAGATAGAATCAGATCCTCTTGATGTCTTTGGTGATTGTTAGAAAATAACGATTGAAGAGTAGAGGAAGACATGCATTGTCTCCAAACCTGAGACAATGACTCTTTTAGGTGAAGACTTATAAGGAAGATTCTAGGGTACAGGGAATTCCAAGCTTAATCCGCTATACACCATGACTCTTAAGATGTGACTAGAAAGGCAGCCTGTGGGAAGAGTTTAATGTTTGTGCTTCTAGCTGTGGAAATTATCCAGTGCTCATATAAACGGTGATATGGGACAATGATGTGTGTACATGCTATAGAGAAAAGATGGAACTACCGTACTCTCTTTCCCCACTCACTAGCTCTCATACTACATAGTGCCCATTTCTCCCCCATATATTTCCTTTTACATATGTTTCCCCTTTTGATTCTGCCCTGATTTCCTATAAAGGAGAGACCACAGGATATGACTGTCCATCCTTTAGGCCCAAACTCCCCAAGAGATGACCCTATATCCAAAATACAGTTTGTTTGGTAATATCTATTATCTGGAAAAATTAGTGTTTAGTAGAAAAACTTTGTTCAACCTCTTGTTATACATTATGTTGTATGTGTAAAATTTGGACCAGGTACTGGGAATTTAATCTATTATAATTTGAATTTTAAACATCATCTTAAAATGGCAAAATTGAAACAAAACTTAAAGAAAAATCTCAAGTTCATTGCATATAATATTCTATGATTTTTCAAGAATATCAATACACAAACTAAAACAAATTCTTCAGGTGAATTGTCAATTATTTCTCTTACTGTACTTTTTCTTTATGTAATACCATGGCAAGTTTAAATAAAACTGTATAAGCATAGTATTAGTTATTTCTCTGAACAGATAAATATTTCTCTGAACAGATACATGTATTTCTCATATGGAAAAGCACCCAAAATATCCTGGAAAAATCAATGGATACATTTCCAGACAGGCCCATTCAACTTGCATGTTCCACCTCAAACATTCATTCTATTTGACAGTGACTGTACTTGGTATCCTTTGGAACACCCACTACAAGGGACTTGAAAAAAGGAATCAATTCTTTCTTGTCTTAGCTCAGTGCCTAGCTTAAAATATGGCACATAGTCACTCAATGAATATTTATCAAATGAATGATGTCCAAATTCACTTCCTCTTTAAATGGAAAAAATCAGAACGTGTGGCTGGAAGTGAATAATGTCCCTAGTCTGTGGGGCAGGAAGGTTCAAACAATAAGGCCACTTACTTTGCTTTACAGGGAATGCGTGTGTCGTCCACTTTGCGACAGTACCCATACTTTGACCCACCTTCGTTCCTGCTGTAACATGACTTATCTGCAACCTCAGTTCCTGGATGAGGCATGATCAGCAAAGACACATTTGCAAAGAAAGAAGATAGAAAGCTCAATGCTACAAAGGATTAATAAAATATACAACCAGCATGAGAAATACTGTTTTAACAAACAGTCATGTGTTGCTTAATGACAGGGATACATTCTGAGAAATGGGTCATTAGGTGATTTCCTCGTTGTGTGAACATCACAGAGTGCACTCACACAAACCTAAATGGTCTAGCCTACTACACACCTAGACTATATAGGATAGTCTATTCCTCCCAGGTTACATTGCACAGCTGTACAGAAGTATTTTCTTTCTTTATATCCTTATTCTACATGTTTTTTAAATTGACTTTTTATTTGCTTTTTAAATTTTTTGTTAAAAACTAAGACACACACACACACGCTGGCCTAGGCCTACACAGAATCAGGGTCGTCATCATCACTGTCTCCCACCTCCACATCTTGTCCCACTGGAAGGTGTTCAGGGCCAAAAACACGCATAGAGCAGTCTTCTCCGATGGTAACACTGCCTTCTTCTGGAATTCCTCCCGAAGGACCTGCCTGAGGCTCTCCTTGAGGAGGTGTCACTCTTTTCAGAAATATGTCCAGTGGTTTGCTTGGTTTCTTTTTCTCATCACAGATTTGCTTGTAAGCAGGTAATGTCCCATGAACTTCCCCAGCCTTTCGGTGGTAGGGTCCATGTTTTCAAACTTTTTAGGGAGCTTGTAGAGGTCTACAAAAGTGTCTGCTAAACCCTTTACTGTGAATTTTCTAGGGGATTCTTCTTTTTCTTCTCTTGCCTCTTCCTTTTCTCTTTTTCAGCAGTTTCCTTTTCTCTTGCCTCTTCTTTAACTGTGTGCTCCTGTTCTAGTTCTAACTACTCCTCATTAGTCTAGTACTGGTTGCCATCTCTGCCACAGCCTCATTGATTATTGCAGCCTCCTCATCCTTGGCAAATCCTCTGAAGCTGTGGACGAACCTCTTGAGTGTCTTCTTCCAGATGCCATCCATACACTCCCTGGTGACATCACCCCAAGTCCAAGCAAGGTTCTGGATGCAATCACAGATGGAATCCTTCCAGAATTGCATCAGTGTCTTCCTCAGTTGCAGCAAAGGCCTGGGCAAAGGTTCCCCTCAGGTAGGAGGCCATAAAAGCTGCTACAACTCCTTGATCCATTGGTTGGATCAAAGAGGTGGTGTCTGGAGGGAGAAACACCACTTTGATATAGGGATGCAGATCACCCATAAAAGGAGGCTGTCCAGGAGCGTTACCAACAATAAGCAAAACCTGGAAAGGTATGCTATGCTCCAAACAGCACTTCTCCATTTCACGGGCACAGCAATTCAGGAGGGCGTCTTGGAGGAGGAGCTGGGTCATCCATGACTTCTTGTTTCTCCTGTAGGACACTCGCTACATGTACGTATTGACACCCCTGAAGGCCCTGGGTTCTCACTGTGCCAGATCACAAAGGGTTTCCATTTGTAGCCTGAAACAATACCCCCAAGCAAGACTGTTACCCTGTCCTTAAAAGCCTCGAAACCTGGCATTGACTTGGTCTCCTTATGGATGAGATTCTTTTCAAGCATCAGTTTTTAGAATAGGGATGTTTCATCCATATTGAATACTTGCTTTGGCGAGCAATTTTCCTCCACATCCAGCTTATCTAGAATTTCCCAAAAGTCTTCAGCTGCCTTCACATCAGCACTTGCAGACTTCCCACTCACTTTCATATTATGTAATGCATAACGAACAATTCTTGAATCACTTAAATCATCCAGAGCTAGCAGTAAATTCAACCTCATAGGTAGGTCCAACTTTTATTTCAACATTATTGCAAACGAACTTCTTGCTTTGGCCATGATCATCATGATGCTCAGAGGGACACTCTTCTGTGTCTGGTCTTCAATCCAGGTCATTAGAAGTTTCTCAATGTCTGATACGGGCCCTTCTCAAATTTTTGTTCGTCTCACTGACTTCAATGAAGCTGATCTTTTAACAGCTTCTGTCACTTTGTTTTTGTTCTTCAAGATTGTATCTACAGTGGAATGGGGAGTGCCTGACTGGCGAGCAATAACCATCACTGATTTTCCACTGTCATAGCCCTTAAGCACTTTTTAATTTATTTCCAGGTCAGTCATTTGAGGTGCCCTTTTACTGTCACAATTAGCAGTGGATTTAGTACCTTAGGGAACATGATGAAGAAACACATGAGATGAAATCAAGCACAAGAGAAAACAATGCTATTAAGAGACATGATAAACGTGAGATATATGAGGCTGCTGGCATATGAGGCCTGACCTGACATATTGTTTTACAGTAAACTTGTTTTTTTTATAAGTAGAAAGGGTACACTCAAAAATAATAATAAATAGTATAGTAAATGCATAAAGTAGTAATATAGTCATTTATTATTATTATCAAGTATTACGTACTGTACATAATTGTATGAGGTCTGACAATTAGGTTTGCAAACTTGTTGCCATGATATTGGTAATCTTTTCTAATATCAGAGTGATTATTCATTATCAATTTGTACCAACTGGACAAACAGTTAACCAAGTTTGCTATCTGTAAGTAGTGAAAAGGCTACATGAAATAGACGACCTGAACTTTTTGCCAACAATTCATGGCTCTTGTATCACGACAATGCACCAGCTCACACAGCACTGTCTGTGAGGGAGTTTTTAGTCAGTAAACAAATAACTGTATTGGAACACCCTCCCTACTTACCTGAGCTGGCCCCCATTGACTTCTTTCTTTACCCAAAGATAAAGGAAATATTGAAAGGAAGACATTTTGATGACATTCAGGACATCAAGAGTAATACAACGATAGCTCTAATAGCCATTCCAGAAAAAGAGTTCCAAAATTGCTTTGAAGGGTGGACTAGGTGCTGGCATCGGTGCATAGCTTCCCAAGGGGAGTATTTCCAAGGTGACCGTAGTGATATTCAGCAATGAGGTATGTAGCTCTTTTTCTAGGATGAGCTCGCAAACTTAATTGTCAGTCCTTATATGTGCTATATTTGTATACCAGTGATAGTATAGTAAGTTTGTTTACACCAGCGTCTCCACAAACTCATGAGTAATGCATTGTGCTATGATGTCACAATGGCATTGTGTAATAGGAATTTTTCAGCTCCATCCTAATCTTGTGGAACCACCATCATATGTGCATTACATTGTGGACCAAAACGTCATTGTGTGGCACAGGATGTAATCCCATTGACCATTCTCAGAAATGTAGATTGCAAAATTTGATATCAAGATTGCTGGCTGGAATTGAAAGCAATCTTTTAAATATTCTATTTTTGAATAATGGCTATCTAAGTATTTGGAAACAGCTGGACGATTTGCTGAAGGTGAAAAGAGAAATCTATATAAATATGAAGATTTGGCCAGGAGAGCCACAGTTACTGTGTTTCCCTGAAAATAAGATCTAGCCAGACAATAAGCTCTAATACAAATTTTAGAGCAAAAATTAATATAAGACCGGTATTATATTATATTAATTATATTATATAAGACTGGGTCATATATTATAGTAAAATAAGACCAGGTCTTATATTAATTTTTGCTCCAAAAGACGTATTAGAGCTGATTGTCCAGCTAGGTCTTATTTTCGGGGAAACATGGTATTATATTAACAGCCCATGGCAGATATTGGAACGTTATCCTGCTGCTATGTGCTACTGTGACAACTACATACTATGCTTAGTCAAACTTCTGCTCCGTGCAAGGCAAGAGTGCTAAGCATCACATATTTAACTTCTCTTTGGATCTTCTTCAGGTCCCCATCAGGTAAACGGAACATGGTGGTTAAGAGCTAAGGCGTTAAGTAAGACTAAGCAGCTGTGTGACCTTGGGCAAGTGCCTTAACCTCTCAGTTTGCTCTGCAGTAAAATGAAGATATATAATAGCACCTACTTCATAAAGTTGTTGTGAGAATTAAATGATTAATATATGTGAGCCTCTCAGAACAGTAGTAAGTGACTGAGAAATATTAGCCATTCTTATTATCATTCCATTTTATCAATAAGGAAATGAAAAATCGTATTGAATAAGTCACAGAGAAAGATGAAAAACCAGACTTAACACTCAGTTCTGAATCTAAGACCTATGCTCCTTTTCTAAGGAGGATGCTTCTCTTAAATATCAATGAATAACATGGGGAAAATTTGAATCTAGTCTTTCAAAAAACAACAAACTAGGTTAATGAAAAATCTATGAAGGTATTACAGTGGTTTCAAGAAAATTATTAAACATGTTATAATAATTTGTAAACTCAAACCATTTGAAATGAATTATGTATTTCAATGTTCAGGATGATAACATGAGTTTATTATCATATTTTCTTCATTATTTGTATCTACACATAAGTGACATTTATTAGTTTCTTATTATAATAAAATATCCACACTGAAAAACTGAGTAATTAGGCATGAATAATTTGGAAAAAGCATATTCCTAATCCCAAACTTCAGAGGTACTACAGCTAATATAGCAGAAAAGCATCATTCGTATACCTGGTATCACACAGCTTCATAAATTACTTTTTCCCAATTCACAATATATGTGCCCTTTTCCCAGGTATTAAATATTCTATAGTATAGTTGTAAGAAATCATTGGATAGCTGCACTATAATTTATTTGACTAATCCTTATTCATAGACTTGGAGGTGTTTCCCAATTTTCCACTATTATTTTTTAAAAGTGCTGGGTGAAAATATTTGTAAATAAATATTCTTGGGTACAATTCTTAGCAAAAGGAGTGCACTTATTTTACGTTATACACGTATGTGCATTTTTCCAAATTCTCTCTGAAAAGATTGCTTAAGTCACATTCTTACCAGCGTATATGAAACTAGATGTTTTGTCACATTCTCATCAACACTAAGCATTAACTGTAATAGAGCTGTGCCAATTGGACAAGTGTAGATTAACTTGTTTTCACATGTTTTCCACTGTATATTGCATTTGTTGATACATTCGTAGTATCAAGCTTTGCCCTTAAATTGTGTCTCAGCCCAGCCTTGACTGACACACAGCGTGTTACTGAGGAATTTTTCTAGGTTCTTGTCCATTTATTTCCAAGGTTTCTTTCATTCTGGGTGTGTTGTGAATCAATAATTTCTGTTGCTTTCCTTGATCTTCTCTTTTGCATATTGTCATAAATTGTGAAAAGTTTCTGGTATGTGACAACCCTCTTCAAATACTTTTAGGAATATGTATTTTCCCTATTTAAAAAAAAATGCCTTCAGCCATTTAAGTAGGAATCTAGAAGTGTAGCCGAAAAAGCTATGAAAATTAAATACATATATATATATATCAGATCCTATCCAGGAAGTCCAAAGAATTGATACTTTTAAAATTGCCTTTCTAATCTAGTTAGTTAGAACAATTTAAATTTTGATTTAGAGTTTTTGGAGATTTCTAAATTATGCTTTTATTTTTAAAATTTTTTATGGTATAATTAGAGAATATGGCCTCTAGAATTTTGGTATTACGGACAAAAGGAACATTAAAGAGCTTTCACTTTTCCTCATTGCTCCTCTGTATTCCCAGAGTTGTCCTTTTTTTCCCCTCCCCCTTTCCTTACTCTCTGTCCATTCCTATAACCTCTACACACACACACACACACACACACACACACACATGCACACACACTTCCTTATCAGAGAAGGATCTTGGTTAGGGTTGCCAGATAAAATACCAAACACCCAGTTAAATTTCAATCTCAGATAAACAAATAATTCTTTTAAAAATATGAGTTTGCCTCAAATATTGCATGAGACATACTAACACTAAAATAAAGTTGTTATTCTAAAATTAAAGTTCACTAGGTCACTCTTTTTTTATTTGCTCAATCTAGCAACCCAAAAATTGACCTTAAGTCCTAAAATGCTCTTATCCAGGATTTTGAGCAGTTGCACAATTTCTAAGAAAGAAGAATGGGACAGAATGTTTCTTTAACTATGGTTAAGCTCTGTCATCTAGAATAATACGATTTTCTTTTTTTCTGTATATGCATAGAGAGAGGCAGGAATGCCAGCACTGGGGTTTGTCCTCTTACCTGGTCCCCAAAACTCGGCGCACTGCTCCTGCAGAGTGGGGCACAGACCCACCAAGCAGTAGCCCTTTCCATTCTGGCAAGGGAAGCCATTGACTCGGAATCGGTCCTTAGGGCAAATACCAGATTCACCATCACACATTTCCGGCAGGTCACACTCGTCTTTTGCTGGTCTGCACACCGTACCAGGCTTTTTAAACTGTAGGAAAATAACAAAGGAGAGAAGACTTTTTCCACCCGATTTACCCTAAAATGTCAAATGAATACAAATAAGATTTTCTCTTTAGCCCTTTATCGGCAAGGTGTTTCAAGGCATCATTTTATTCTAGTTTACATTTGCACTGTCTCCTATTATATCACTTCTATTGACTTTGACCAATGCCGTAAGTCATTAAGCAATCAATATTTCTGAAGTTGTAGAACAAACACTAAGGAAATATCAATGAGAAAAATACAGAAGAAAACCAAGCAACATCCTAGATGTGAGGAAGGCAGTTATTTCTCTCTTTGTTGAACACAACTTTGTCAAGATTTTCAAGGAGATTTTAATCTGCAAATTCAGGATTTATTGGTAACATGGATCTTACATTATGAAGGAAGGTAAGTTTATAAGCACCAGATCAACATGCTCTCAGACTTTCCCAGGCATCACATTTCCTAATCCTTAATTCCTTTTATTGTATGTTGAGATATTTCAACTTATTTCTTCCTGTGGAATGATTTATCATGAGGGAGAAATAACCAAATATTCATTTGATTTATTAGTTCCATTGTCATCTACTTCTACAAATTGTGCTCTTATTTCCTCAGAGAAACCTTAGTAGTAAAACAAATTCTGCCATTCACACAAATCTGAAGAGGCCTGTATGGCCATTGGAAGCACATCTTTCACTAGTTGAAAAAACTTTCAATATCTTTATGATGGTGACGGAATAAAATCCAAATTTTAATTGGAGCATATGAGACCCTCCAAATGCAACCCACGCTGCTCCAGCCAGACTAGCTTTCTTACCAGCGGTCACACAAACTGTGCTTATCATCTTCGGTTCTCTTTCTATTTTTAATCTCAGCCTCCACATGTGGAAATTTTTTTCCTCTTTCTGTCCACTTTTCTAAAATCTATTCATTATTTTCCAGACTAATTGAAAGCCTCATTTTCCATGAAGATGCCTCCTGACTTCTTTCATGCACACTGTTGCTTCTTTGGTCCACATGTGGTGGGGAAAGAGGCCTGAACTTGGATTTGGAGGATGTAGGTTTGAATCTCGGCTCTGCCAGTGGCTAAGTGCGTAAACTTAGAAAATGGATTTAGTCTCTGAAAATCCTTTTCCCCATCTCATATTTACTTCACAAGGTCATTATGAAAATTAAGTGACACTGTAAGTACCAAGTACTACACAGAGAACATACGCCATTAAAATATCTACCTGAGCATTTAATCAGACATGTTTTCATCTGTTTCAGGTAGGTATATCATTACTGTAAGGAAGTAACAAGTTCTTTAAGGCCAAAGAAAGCTTTTTTTTTAAATCTTCCGCAATCTCTAACAAATAGCACTCAATAAACACTTTTTGAATACTACTTAAGTTCTCAAATTTTCTTCCTTTTGGCATCCTTTCTTTCTTCCTGAAATTAAAAAAAAAAAAATCTATCCAAAACACTACCTATAACCCAGTATGTCATCTATAGACTCCTTCTACAAACAGTTACTGAACATTTAAAATACATGAAATTCTGCGCTAGGTGAGCATGTCATTCCCATGCCTGCCCTTAAGATTCAATTAACAAAGGAGATAGACACATAAACAAATAATCATGATATAGAATTCAATGCAACAGTGGAATGTAAAATACTGAACTCTAACTTGAAGGGAAAGTCAAAAAGCCCCACTGAGAAATAACACAGCTTCCTCATTTTATGTCTTCCTTCTACAAATTTCACCCTGAAGTGACTTCAAAGGTTGAAGATAAGAGAGCTCCCATGTTATTCAAAATAAAAGCTTTCCTACCAAACCCATTATTAAAGGAATATGTGCCCAATTATGAGATTTGGTCCAAGAAGACTGTGGCATCTCAAGAAGCAGGAGGTTGGAGGTGACAGTATTGGCTTTGGAACCGGTAGTATTTAGAGATTGACATTTAGTGACTTGATTGTCTTTATATTTTCTGTTCTGAGCCTCTGTTCCCTCAAAAGCAAAATGAGATAATAATATCTACGTCAAAGGGGGTGTTGGAGGATCAAACAGCCCACGTTTGTTATGTACTCAATGAGGGCCTGACAGGTGGTAGGTAGCATTATTGTACAGACAGAAAAATACTACTTTGCCTATTTCATTTCACATAACCCCTGAGATTTCAACACAGAAAAAATAAAGGGTAATCATCGTTATGAAGATAGAATAAAAGAGTCTTACCTGGCACTTTTCACAGCATTCTCCTAATGCACATTGAAAACCTGCTTTGATTTTGCATGTTTTAGCATCACAGCAAATGTTGGTACATTCCTAAGAAATGCCAGAAACAAATGTAAATGCTGAATTACTTTTGGTCTCATTTTGGCACAATTCATAACATAGTTTATTCATCACACAGACCTTCCTTTGGTGTAGTAGGAAAACAACTGTCAGGAAAATAAAAGATAAAACAAAGCTTAACATTAGGAAAACTGAGATTTGGGAGCAACTAAGGGTACGTTATTTATCTGAATTCTAATTACATTTCTAAAAAAATTGAATATATTTTCTAGTTCCCCCCGTCTTCCACGGTAATATTGAAAAAGATCTATTTTGCGTAAAATATAAGAGCAAACAAAAGAAAAAAGGAGTTTTTCAAAAAAATAAAATTCATCTAAATAGATAAAAAACATAATTAGTTCAACTAATCAGTTTTGTACCTATCCAGTAGTAAATTTAATCTCTAAAATATGTAACTGAAAACATAGTTCTAAAAATTCAGTTCTTTATTGAATTGCGACATTTAATTCTTCAACTCTGTGTAAAGCAATATATTTTGTTTTGTACTCACTACCTTGCTTCTGAGAAATCAGACAACTTTCTGATTGTAGCTGTTTAGATTCCCAAAGAGGAGTGATATGTTTAGAATTACAACATTTACGGTTAAAACTCTTGTGCTTATGTCATCTGGCAAAGAGTCCTCTTTCTCATGGAATGAATAAATTTGTAATCCTATTTTGCAATTACTGAGACGCTGACCCCCTGAGAGATTGACATGTCACTAATATTAATTGTTCATAAGATGGGGGCAAAGGTACCATTCAGAATCCTGGTGGCCCTGTGAACAAGGTGGGACCAGGTCAGACACTTCTAATGGTAACAAGTCCTGAGTCACAAAGAGATGTGCTAAATCCCAGTGCAGGTGGATCCCGGAGTACCAAAATAAAAGATCTAAATCCCTATATTGACTCCTTTATGTACCAGCTCAGTAACCTTGGGTAAGCTATTTACACTCTCTGAGCACCATCGAAGTGTTGTCTCTAAAGTAACCGCTCAGGAAGTTATAGGCACATGAGAAATGTGAAGTACTTCTGATAGAATGGAAGGGAGGAGTACATAAAGCCCCAGGTGGTGAGTGGGACTTCAAAATAAGCCAGGGACAACAGACTTCACAGGTCCTCAAGAAGGTCCGTTAAGCAACGCAGTGTCATTGTTCAAAAGGCTGGCCTGACAAAGATCGACAAATGGATATGTACAGAAATCACAAGAAACATGCAATTTTGTAAGGAACCACCCTATATCATTTTATAGTTTATCTTCTCAGCAACTGAAAACCAAACTAGACTTTTTTAGACAGGACTTGGTAGTACCTCAGAAGTCCCACAATCACAGTCCTCTCCCATTTCTACCATCAGGTTCCCACAGATCGGAGTAGATATGATATCAGTAGGCAATGGAGCATTAAAGAGGCAATTTGATAATTTATCTTCAAAAAACTTGTCATAGCTGACACGGCTGCAGGAACTGAAGTCTGTAGGTATATAGAAACTGTGAAGACAAGGAAAGAGAAAAGAGAATGAGGTCATACTGAGCAGGTAGGGGACATCAGACATTGGGTATAATATACCCCAAACCTGCCCCCAAAGATCAAACCAAATCGACTAACGAACTGCTAAATCATAAGCTCATTAATGTGTCTGAATTAGCCCACTTGTGTGGACATAAACACCTCCAGCTTAATCAGCAAATATGGTCATACTCTAAAATATGGCGTCCAGGCTGCTGTTTAAAAAAAAAGAAAACTGCTTTGGACTTATCTAGATAATCTTCTTCAGCCTTAGGTTATTTTGGTTGCAAAGTCCTAAAGGTAGCAAAATCATACTTATTTACATGTCTAGGAATTCACTTTTCTTCAAAGGAATTCTTACTGACAGGATTTATTCATTCCACACAAAAAAAATGAGGTTTAAAAATGCTGTAATATCTGGGAGAGGTAACACCGGATATGTAAGTGGTATGCAGGCATATGCTATTTTGTAGAAGGGCATGCGAGACTAATCCTAGATTGAGTGAGCTGAGAAAGGGAAATGGAAAAGAGGGAGTGAACACATGAAAGAGATTGTGGAATTTGTAAAGGTGAGATTTCCTGCTAATTTTGCCTAAGTCGAGACAGAAATGTGTCATCTTTTTGCAGATTCTCTCTTCACCATCCTGTGAGAACTTTCTTCTTTAGATTTTTCTCCCAGAACTTTTTCGTATCACCATCCAATCTGAACTTATTGAAAATTTGATAAATGCTAATGATTTTCTGAAACCAGGTCTTGTGTAGATTGAGGATAAAATGACAAGTCACCCCAACAGCAAAGAGACAGTGTGTTTAAACTATCTCTTAGTTAATGAAAAATACTACAAATTGATGAGGGATAAGGTGGTTTGATACAGATACACGTTCATGACTATGCTACTTAAGCATTTAAAAGTTTGACCACATTGCTGAAGATGACATAAAAGAGTACCACAGCCCAGAAAGAACCACAAACAGGGAAAATAGCATCTTCCCAGACAGCCTCACCTTAGTGCTTTGTCCATCACACATATTGTAGAAGGGCACTTGCAGACATAGGAGTCATGAAACATTCCAAAGTTGTGGCCCATTTCGTGGGCCATTGTCCCTGCAACTCTAAGCACATTGTCACTGTGGTCCTAAGGGTGAGAGTAGGAAAACAGATCCTCTGGTTTGCAAACTGAATTATCACTCAGAATGTAATTAAATATTTTTACTGTAGCCAAGTGGAGTAGAGAGTCTGATTTTAGCTTCAGTCTTCTCACCCTACCCACCATGTGCTCTTCTCTCCCTCTCCTTCTCCCTCTCCCTTTCTCTCCTCTTGCTTCTTTTGCCCACCCCCCAACACACACACACACACTCATTCACTCACAACTTCGGTACCAAATGCCCATCACAGAGCATATCGCCTGCTCTTTGTTCTTGAGAATGAGGAATATTTATAATGAGGAAAGGTTTTGTGGTTTCTGCCAGAGAGATAGTGGTAAAATTTCCTCAACAATAATAAGAAATCAGAAGTGTTTTTGGATGATTTACCTCCCTTCCACTGTCTTACTTTACTATACCTTCTAATTCAGTTGGAGGGCTTTGATATGTTTAGCCAATAGGGCCCTTAAAGTGTTCATTAACCTAAAACTTTAGCACCATTGGTATCATTTTCAGTTCTATTACCACCAAGACTAGACATCAGTCAATTATGGGCTTGCCCCATTGCATGAAGTTCAGCTAGTGGTTAACTCTATTACCAGATTGTTTCTGATTAGAGGTGTTGGCCTGGAGGCTCCAAGTTATCCAGAGAAATAAAACAATACTAGAAAATGATTGCTGTTTGTAATTTCCCAGTAGGGAGACAGAAATATGCCAATAATACTCACCCACAAAAACCTGATTCCCTTCCTTACCTACTTCATTTCAAAGAACTAAATAAAGATATTCATCAGGTGCAGTACAAGACTGCCGAACAGCTGTGTAAAATGGGAAGTTAATACCTACCATTCACGATATGATTTGACACTGTTCATATGAATTTGGTAAACCTTGCTATTAATTAAGACAGAGTTCCTCAAATGGGAACAAAAACAAACTAAAAAATCAGGAAAAATTGAAACGTGTTTAAGTAGAGACTTTCCCAGTTGCCTTATTTGAGGTTCCTTCAAATTTAGGGTATCTTCCTTTAAATAATTATTTTCATAACTTAAATGCTTTTCCCCCTGGAATAACCTCCATAAACAAGATAATACATTATGAACATGCTTGGTTTATACTACATATGCAAGATTGATTCAACATTTGACATTCAATGTTAATCATGTCAAGAGACTAAAGGAGACAAACTACACCATCTTTTCAATAGATTCAGAAAACAGAGCATTTGACAGGCTTGAACTCAGAACCAACTGCGCATCTTCAAAACAAACCTGAACAATGCCAACAGAATGATAAGGAGAGCACATTGTAGACATAAAAGCAAGACCCACAGTCGTTCCAGAAAGTTCTGTTGCCCTGAAAAAAGAAAAAAAGAAATTGATATAACAATTTATGATTCTAAGCTATATTTTCTACAGACAATTCATGCAGAACTCTAAATGGTCAGCAGAGAAGTGTTCTGAATCATCACTCTTAAACAGAGGGTATCAAAAAAATGTATACACATTTTGAGAAAGGAAAATTATATTAAAATTATAATACTCAATATATACTGATAACAAAAGATGAATGAATACAAGTCACATTTGACTTCTGCAATTACAAGAGGTGCTCAAAGTTGTTACCATCAGCATACAGACACTTCTGATTATGGTGAACTTTTTTTTTTTTTCAGTTTCAGGTGTACAAAACAATGTAATAGTTAGACATTTACACCTCTCACAAAGTGATAAGTCCCTTCCCCCAGTCTACCCCTCTGAAGTCATATATAGCTGTTACAATTCCATTGACTAGAGAACTATTTCTTGAGCAATGTTGACCAAAGTGCCCACTTGTATACATTTTTTTGGCACCCCTGGTATTTCCTTCAGTTTTTTATTTGAATGAGGCATTTTTCTTATACAATGGTTGTTGTGTAACCTAATTCCAACTACCTGAATGTGATCACTTTTAATATTTTATATCTCATTCATGGTTATTATATTTTTCATTGTGGAATTCATCCCTTATAGAAAATAAAGGGAGATTTTTCTGTCCTAATAAATGTGTGTGTGTATAATTTTTTATATATAATTTTGCTATTAGTATTGCCACATATGCTTTTTTTAATTTATATTTTATATTTTTCTCATATACTTTTATATCCATTTACTTTTGTTTTCTTTTAGCACTGGTTTAGCTATAGTACCATTTGGAGTCTGAAAGTATGTGTGTTAATGAAGCATTTATGTTAATTAAAATATTTGTCTTATTGAAGAGGAATTTGAACCATATGCATTTATTTAGAGAGATGATATGTTTGGTGTTAGTAATTTTTAATTTCTTTCTTTGGTTTTCTTTCACTTGGTTTTCTTTCAAATCGTAATGATTCCATGTTCTTTCCTTGTTATCGTTCGTCTGCTCTCTGTTCACGATCCTGGTCCTGGTTTGTCCCCAGAAATTTTTAAAATTCACTTAGTAGATGTATTTACATAAAAAATTGAACCTGTATTGTCCCACTTATCAACATAT
The DNA here is from genome assembly GCF_004115265.2 of Rhinolophus ferrumequinum. Classification (NCBI taxonomy): domain Eukaryota; kingdom Metazoa; phylum Chordata; class Mammalia; order Chiroptera; family Rhinolophidae; genus Rhinolophus; species Rhinolophus ferrumequinum. The sequence continues at coordinate 42,563,895 of NC_046301.1, forward strand.
AGAATGAAGTCCATTGATTTTGCCATGCAAAATGAGGAAATTAAATAACTTCTTCCCACTTTCCATTCACAGTGTAGGTTTAGGATATCCATTATTTTGAAATGATAATTTGTATCATATATGATCATTTAAAGATTTATGGCATTTATATATTCTTTTAAAATTATATTCCAAAATTACTTATACTTAAGTCTCCATTTGTTTGAGTTCAATTCTTACTACCAGTTCATTTATAAAAAATAAAAATAAAAAATAAAATCTTCCCCCATTACCGAGTTATCTAGTTTGGTTCCTCTCTTTAGTAGGTAGCGTGTATTTGGACTGTAAGGTTCCTACCTGGTTATGCCTAGGTAGATGTATTTTTTGTTAATTTGTCAGGTAAATGTAAAATTTTCAATGTACAAGTATAAGGACAATTATTTCTTCCCATCATATCTTTTTAGTGTTTTTATCCTGTTTATTTTGGTCTATTCAGAAAATTTACTCTTGATAGTGGATTGTCACTTTTTTATTTATACATCTATCATCTCTATAATTTTTATCTCTCTACCCTGTTACTCCACATATAGGAATACACTACAATTGGAGAATGGCCGTGAAACCAGTCTAGTAAGAGTTGGATTTCCTTACTATTTAGTAGCTATGAGACCTTGAAAAATCACTAAACCTCTCCAAAAAATGAGCTCCATCTTGTGATGGGCCTTTGGGTCTGGAACTCACCTTTGCAAATTAAGGAACTGCTGCAGCATTCTTCACAGATAACTCCCAATGAGCCAGCTTGGCAGTATTCGCATCCTGGATAGTGCCTTCCCTTGAATCTGGATAGGTCTATGACTTGCTCTTGACCAACAGAATATACCAGAAGTGACACTGTGATTTCTAAGAAGCTTTAAAACTTTCTCCTGGGCCTCTTAGAATGTGTCTTCTAGGGGAAGCTAGTCACCTTGTAAGATGTCCAAAACCCTGGGACTGTCATGTTGGAGTAAGTCCAAGTTAGCCACATGAAAAGCTGTACATACAGACCAGGCAAGGCACCAGCCATATAAGCAAAGAAGATTTAGTTTAAGTCAAGAAGTTGTGGGCAGATTTATTATGCAGTAATAGATAACCAGCAAATAATATTAATTAATTCTGACAGGACCTAGTCCATTATTTTCCATGACAACCACAGTTTTCTTAGGAAGTGAAACTCAAACAATTTCTAGTCACTTCTTGCTACTTCCTTCTATCCGTCCCAGCGGCAGATTTTCCTTGATTTCTTTTGAAGCATAGGCTCAGCAATATTGTGTAATTTACAGCCATCAGATTTATTTCCCATCTTTTTTTATTTTTAGTTTGTTATTTCAACAGGATGGTAGAGGTATGTAACTATCATATTCTTTTTTTTTTTCCTCTCCTAGATGTTTGAACTGAGTAGTGCTTAAAGCTAATCTAAATCTCTCTTGCCATTCTCTAAACCTGTCTGTCCTTTCTGTACATCCAACCAAAACAGACAAACTTCTTATGAATCATTGCTAAATTATTAGCTGCTCTTTAAAAAAGAAAAAGAAATACTTGGATCAAAAGTATGAGAGTAAATGGGATCAAATATATGGTGATGAAAGGAGAAATGACTCTGTGTGGTGAACACGCAGTGTGATATATAGATGATGTATTACAGAATTGTACACTTGAAACCTATGTAACTTTACTACCCATTGTCACCCCAATAAACTTTAATTTTAAAAAAGTAAGAGCATATTCAACGTAAGATCCAAATGAGTACTTTTTAAACATTTCACCTTCTATATGTAAGCCACTTCCTCTTACCCTACACACAGAGATACCACTTGCCTTGCCCAGGCTTTGAAAAGTTTCTATACTAAAGACCGTAGAAAGGTCTTTATACATACGTGATTAATTGAGCAATGTCATGACTCTTTCTTCTTAGGAGGACGCTCCCCCTCCATTTAGAAAAGTTTTCCAAGGTGAAGCTTGCATTTGGAGTTATCTTTATCTTATCCACATCATTCCAGATTTCTATGCCAACTAGGGCCACGTGAGTATTGAGCTTTTTATAAAGCTGTCCAAAGAGAATAAATGGCAAAGCAATAACTCAGAATGGTGATATTATCAGTTAATATTTTTAATGGACTTTTCAAACTTATATAAAACACCACTGTAAAAACCTTCTTCTAGACATACTTGTGAAAATTATCATCTCTTTTTGCAGATGCTAGCATCTCCATTCTTAGACAAGATGCGTTAGATAGTTAGATAGTTCAGGTCTGTAAATTCCTTTATTTAGAGCAAAGGTCCTATTGAGACAAATTTTTCCTGCTTGTACCTCAAGAAATATTATAATATTCTGTTAGTAGCTCGTTAGTATTACTTCATTTTTAAATAGACTTACTCAATACTTTGTAAAGTTCTCAGAGTCATAGTACTTCAGAATAAGCAAGGCTGACTTGGTGTTGCTTTGGATATTAGAAAAGAAACATGCTATGTGAAAAAGTACTGCATCTGTAAGTGACAATAAAGTACATGGCGCTCTAATTCTTAAACCCAGGCTGAACCAAATAATCTGTAATGCACATAAAATAACCTTTATAAATAATAAGTTAAGCTTATGAGACAATATGCTTACTCTAAAGATAAAAGCTTAAATAGCTACTACAGTTTATAAAACTGCACAGTGTTGGTCAAAGGGTAAAACTTCCAGTTATAAGACAAATAAATCCTGGGGATCAAATGTACAGTATGGTAATTATAGTTAATAATACTGTATTACATAATATACTCAAAAATTGCCCAGAGTAGATCTTAAACGTTCTCACCAGAAAAAAGAAATGGCAATTCTGGGACATGGTGGTGGTGTTCCCTAACCTGTGGTGGTAATCATTTTGCAATACGTAAGTGTATCAAAGCAAAACATTGAATACGTTGAATTTACACATTTGTTATACGCGAATTAAATCTCAATGAAGCCGGAAAAAAAAACTGCATAGTGACAGGCTTTCTCATGGGGCAACCTTTTGCTGAGAAACCCAAAGAAATTATTGTTTGTTTGTTTTTTAAAGTAGTTTGGAAAATAATAAAAGCATTGAGGAATGCAATTATCACCAAAAGAGAAGTTAAAATCTAACCAGATTAAAATCCTCCCCTTTATTATTCCCTCAACTTTTGTATTCCTTTTTCGCTTTATTTTATTCACCTGACAAAACTCTAATCCTGGTTAAAACTAACTAACTCCCTACTATGCCTCTCCTCCACCATGCCCCAGAACACGCTTGGGGGAAAGCACGCTCTGCTGACTGCTTCCACTTTGAAGCCATGACTACTAACCCCACGTGACCTTTACCCCTCTCCAGCAAACCGCCTGCATTTCCAAAATCCACTCCATCTTTGCACCTTTTTTTCACATTCACTCCTCTTTCTTAGAAATTCTGACAATTTATTTTAAATCTTCACTTTAAAGCAGATGCCCTTGCTTCCAAATTCACTGAGAATATAAAAGCAATCCGAAGAAAACTTCCATAAGCTCCTACCACCCATCTACCCACTGGCCTACACTTGTTCAAACAACCTGTGCTTCTCAGTTCTTACCATCTGCATGAATGGTCTGTGAGCCTAAGGCCGACTGCTCTACTCACGCACTCTATCTCCTATCTCTTCCCAAATCAAAGGGATTATTCCAGCAATTTTTCCAACTCCCTTGTGTTGTCAGTGCTTACTTAGCCTTCCATGGAAATGTTCCCATCAGCAGCAAAAAAAGGATGATCCATCTTTGCGGGGAGCAGTGGATGCAGAAAGAAATTCTCTTTGTGACCCTTCTGCATCTAATTTATGCTCCATTGCTCTGCTCCCATTTATAGCAAAACTTCTGGAAAGAATTTTCTGCATTTACTGTCCCTAATTCTGCTTCTCTCATTCTCTCTGGACTCACTCTAATCGTGCTTTTACTCTCATATTCCACAGAAACTTGCTTCATCTGGATGACTATGAGCTTCTACATGGTTAATCCAATGGCCAATCCTCAGTGCTCAGAGCATCTAAAAACCATTGACCATTTTTTCTTTTGATAGATTTTTGGTCCAAGTAGCTTCTGGAAAAACACGCTCTCCTGGTTTTCCTCCTACCTCACTGTCTGTCCCTCCTTCTTGATCTCTGTCAGTTTCTCCTCCACTCTGATCTCTCCTCAAAGTACTTCAAGGATCTGTCTTCAGATATCTTTTCTACTTATCTACACCAACTCCCTTGATGATCTTACACCAGGGTTGGTAATTATTTTCTGTAAAAGTCCAGATAGAAAATATTTTAAGCTTAAGGTTGGGTGGTCTTGGTTGCAACTACTCACCACCTCTGACATTGAACAGGAAAATAGCCATAGACAGCGTGTAAATAAATGGGGGTGGTGGTGTTTCAACAAAACTTTATTTTGTAAAAATGCAGCAGGCCAAATTGGCCAGCAGGTTATAGTTTGCTGACTTGTGTGTTATGCTATCTATATGTACTGAAGACTTAATAGATTTATATCTCTGCTCAGATCTTGCCCGTGAACTCCAATTTTGTATATCCAGCATTTCCATCTGGAAATCTTTACCAAAAAGATACCCCAAGGTTAATATGTCCAAAATGGAAAGCATAATCTTTCCTCTGAGTAACCATTCCCTACCATATTTCCTCATTCCTGAAGTTGTTTAGGTCAAAACCTTTAATGTCACTTGACTCCTCTCTTTTTCTTATATTTCCCGTCTCTCACTCACCTCACAAACCCTGTTGACTCTATCCAGAAATCAGCTATTATCAAGAGATCTACTATCACTGCTTTTTCTCAAACCATCATTATTTCTCGTCCTGAGTTATGGCATAATTTCCCTATCTGCTCTTATTTCCACCCTTGCTTTCCCTCAGTTTATTTTCAATATAATGGGCAAGAGAATCTTTTAAGAACACTCATCTGAAGGTTCTCCATTGGACTCCTCACTAATGAAGAATAACAGTCTTTACATAGGCTCGTCAGGGCCTTCCGGTTTTGGCCACTGCTACCTGTCAGATGTCATCAATTCCCTCCCTTGGGAAAGTCTTATTACTTTCCAGCCACAATAACCTTCCTGTGGTTCCTCAAACATGACATGTTAGGTTCTGCTCTCAGGTTCTTTGCTCAGCTTTGAACACCCTTCTTTAGGATCAGACACTTCTCTCCCTTCCTTTAGGTCTCCACTCAAATGTCACCTTTTTAGAGGGGCCTTCGCTGTTTAATATAGGACCCAAAATGAATCTCTCTCTCTCTCTCTCTCTCTCTCTCTCTCTCTCTCTCTCTCTCTCTCTCCCTTCCTTCCTCGGTCCCTCCCTCCCTCCTTGTTTTATTTTTCTTTAGAGCACTTTTCACCATTCTGTGTCCGCATTATTTGATGTGTTTATGTTTGTCCACTTGAACAAAAATGCAAACTCCTTGAAGGAAAGGCTATTTATCAATTTTGTTCCCCCACTGTATTTCTGTAATCCAGAAAAGTCTCTGGCACAGAGTAGATGCTCAATAAATACAGCCAGTTCTTGGGTTTCCTTAAGAAGAGTGAGCGTGATCTTTGTGGTGAGAAGACAAGATACGACCTTAGTCATGGAATCCACCTTCATTTTCTTTCTATCCTTAGAAGATTTGCAGGACACCACAAAATAACTCATGCATTTCAACTAAGCAGGCTAACTATATGTTCAAACAGTAAGAAACTAACGTCAGTGTCCTGATGCCTTCTGGAGCTCTCCATAAGGCAAAGAAAATCAAGGAAGTGGCAAACATAAACTGTTTTTCTTTTTCACTCTATTTTCCCCTTTATTGTCTGAGCTTTGAAGTTCAATGTCATGTAAACATTAACTTGCTTCTTAAATAAAGCCAAAAAGAGCAAACTGTGGGGGGAAGAAAGAAGATTTAAATAGAAGGGATGTAGAAAACATTTTTAAAAGAGTTTGGAAATTAGATGATAAAAGTCAAGCTGAAAGAAGAGAATCAACAATTGTACAATAAAAATGGTCTTGAAATACGACAAATCTAAGTTCAAATCTTACCTCTACCATTTCCTAACTTTGTGATTTTACACAAGTTACTTTGCTTCTCAGCATCTCATCTTTTTAACCATACATTGGTTTAATAACATCTTAGGGTTTTTTGAGGATTAAATAAGATAATGAATAATGCCACTGTGCCAGAGCTTGGCTTATTTTGTTTTTTTCTGCTTTCTTCCTTCGACTGGCTTTCTATTGAGATAAGTTTGTTAGCATTTTATTTTTTTATTTTTTTGTTTGAATCCTTTTTTTATTATTATTAGTTTCAAGTATCCAAAACCATGTAATAGTTAGACATTTACACCCCTCACAAAGTGATACCCCCAATCTACTACCTCTCTGACATCGTATATAGCTGTTACAATTCCATTGACTCTATTCCCTATGCTTACTCCACATCCTGTGACTATATATATATTAAATTATAGTTGACTGCCAGTATTATTCAGCTTCAGCTTCTTACTTAGCTTTAGAAAAACAAAAATCTTGCCAACAAAACCACATTTTATACCTTTATGGACCTGTGAATAGTGCGGCAAGTGGGTGAGAAAAATCTCTATCATGTAATATTCATATTTAATTAAGTAGCAAAAGCTGCAGTCACCCTTTGAGAGCCTGTCAGCAGTTTTAGTCTTAGGAGTATTGACTTTCCTTTCCTGCTCCATGAGCATTCATAGAAACACCAATGGCACCACCCAGCAAATTGTTAATATTACATTTAATAAAATGTATCATACCATGTTGATGTAATTGGCCATCTCAAACACCCTCTTTCTTATTTCCTCTGGATCTTGATTGTATTTTTTAAACTAAAAAATGACCAAGACAAAATATGGGCATTGATAAAAATGAATATAATGGGAAGTAAAAAAGGCAACTTCATTTTATTTTACTATCAGTGGTTATAATGCATGACCAGTTATAAAAGTTAACACTTAGAAGTGAGAAACAAAGTGCCTCCTATTTCTCTAGTTAAATTAAAGCATTTTCAGGGTAGAGATGCTGTTTTGTCCCCTGAAGTACTAACTCAGTATAAAGCTCTAAGGAATTATTCTAAATGTATTTTCAGTACAATATCATGATTTCATTTCCTAAGTTTTTCATTTAAAAATACACAACAGCAAATAAACTTAATATAATAAGAGAGGCCAAAGCTTTAGGGCCTGAACTAAATAATTCACTCATTATCATAGCACTGAATTTTTCCTTTGGAGCTCACAGATGTGGACCTCCAGTTTTATAAAAGATAAATGATGAATATTACCAAAAAATTTCCTTTTTCGTAAGATTCTATTCATAAGCTTTTTAAAAAATATTTACTACTCCCTGATGAGAATAAATTCTGATTTACCAATGATTTAAATACTTAATAGAAGGCAAAATGACAAAGGAACTTAATTGGAAATTAAGTATGGAGCTCTTAAGGCAATAAGAAAGGAGAATTGTAGTGCAAAAAATTCACTTTATACATATCATATAAGGTGTATATTCCTGAAAAGAAGAAATCATATCAGTCTAATTATATGTTTTCTTAGGTTCAGAACAATTTGTAAAAAAGAATAGCTCATATTTATGATTTTTCCAAACTGATCCATATATTTCATATCTCACATGATAAATTTAGGTAAAAGGGGATTTTAAAAGATACATTTATCTGATATAATTACCTCACCATTATCCAGGACTAAATAATATTCTATGTATTTCTTATGTTCCCAAACCTTCCGGGAGTTTGATTTCTGTAATAAATATTAAAAGAAAAATTACTAAGACAACATCTTTCTCTACACGAGTCATTCTTTTATTTAAATGTGCAATTTTATAAAAACATTTGTTGATATCTGTGAATAAAGAAAGACAATATTACCACTTTAAACTCGAATCAGCCAGAATCATCTATAGATAAGGTTCAGGATGTCAGAGCTAAGAGACCTTAATACAATACTAGTCTGATTCCTTTATTTTACCAAAGATCTTAAATGATTACACAACTAATTAATCGGAGCGTGGGGATTAAAACCCAAGTCTTTGGAATTTTTAAACAGTGGACTTCTTCCACTATCCTGAAATTAAATAGACAAAGTTTGACTTCAGCATCCTCTTATTGTTGTTTTCGTTTATTTGTTTACTATCCTTTTATTACTACCCCAGTGAATTCCCACTCCTTTACTATTGGTGAAATGCCGAGAGCTACCATGGAACTTAATCTGTTCTTTTCTTCTCAAATTGAACTAGATCTCCTTCTCACATTCCAATCTCTCCTATTTTCTGTTCCTTCCTCTTAAAAACAAAATAAAACAACAATAAAAAAGAGGTTTCATAGTGGATTCTCCCATTGAAAAATAGCAGACACATTATTTGTACCAAATATTAAGCCATCAAAGTTTCTTATGCTGCATTTCCAGAAGTGCTTATCTTTTAAATAAGCTTCCATTAACAAGAATAGATTACTGAAAGTAGATTTGTAGGTACTAACTAATGAGATATGTACTTACCTCTACCCTCCATGGGAGCAACATATAGAGGGTGCCAAAGAATGTGTACACATTTTAAGAAAGGAAAAAAACTCTATTAAAAATGTTAATACTCAATGTATACCGATAACAAAAGATGAATACAATCATGTGTATACATTTTTTTGGCACCCCTTGTATTTATTAACACTTAGTAAGCACCAGCAGTGCTCTCAGCCATAGGAATACAGCAGTGAACTCGACATGGTCTATGTGCTCCAGGAATTCACAGTAGACAAATAAACATAGACATATCAGATGGGAATTAGTGCTATGCAGAAGATTAAATGGAGCAATGTGGTACTGAGTGACAAGGTAGTCATTTCAGAACAGATGGTTAGGGAAAGCTCTAAAGAGTTGGCCCTGAAGCTGACACATTAATGAAAATGAGAAGCCAGGCAAGGGAAGATACATTGGAAAATAATTCCAGCAAAGAAAAAAAAAATGAACACAACGACTCCAAGGTGAATTGATATTGGCATGTTTAAGCACAGAAAAAGTTTCTGTTTGTCAGAACATAATACGAGAGGTCAGCGGGTGGGGAATAGAGGATGGCAGGAGATTAGAGAGACAAGTGGGGCCCTAATCATACAGGGGCCCTAATCATGTAACTCATGGTCAGTTTTTTTTTTTTAGATTTTGTACTAAATGCAATGAGAAGCCATTAGAGAACTTTAAACAAAAAGGCGACATGATGTGATTTAGAATAAAAGAATCACTCTGGCAATATATTGTGTGGAGAGTGGATTCTACTGGCAGGAATGAGGGTGGGAAAGTCAGGTCGAGGCTGCTGCCATGGTTACTGTGGGATGGATGGTACCTGTGGTAGTTGGGAAGAAGGGACAAAATGAAATATCTGGAATATATGGTGGCACTTGCTGACAAATACCATATGAGAAGAGATGAAGGAAAGAGGAATCAGGGATAATTTCTAGATTTGGGCTTGAGAAATGATGATTGGTTGTATTGTTAGTGGAGAAAGGGGAGAATGAGGGAGAAGCAGATTTCGTTTAGGGTTTAGAAATTGGTAGTTCTATTTTGACCACATGTCTATTAAACACTCAAACAGATGTATGAAGTAGGTAATTAGAATAGTCTGGTCTTTAGAGGAGAATCCAAAGTTGGAGATATACATTTGATAGCAATTTCCACAGGGTTCCTATTCAAATAAAGCATAGTACAAGATAAGGTTACCTAGGAAGAATATGTAGATAAAGCAAAGAACGGAACCCAGGACTGAGCTTTTTGAGGGCCTCTGGTCAACCAGAGAAGGGATAACAATAGAGGAACTGGGGAGTAGTACTGGTGAGGTAGGAGGAAAACCAAAACAATAGGATGTTGTGGAAGCACGGCTATTTATATGTGATCAGCAAGGGACTGAGACAGAGAGATAGGAGGTCTGTACCAGCTAAACCAGGAGAACGACATTCGTAGGAACACATATCTAGAAATGGTTCTTCTGGGTTCTTAGCTATTATATCGCTGCTAGAATTTACACCCACAGCAAATCAAACCTAACAGAGATTTTTCTTTTATCCAGACCAATTCTCCCAGTACATACGGATTCTAAGAACATTTGGAAGACATGATACTTCTGTAACCAGAAGCTTAATTCCATATCTGAAAGAATATTCTAAGTTCCTGTGGGCCGATTCTATATTTATTTTGCTTACTGCTATATCCCCAGCACCTATGACAGTACTTAAAAATTTGTTGAATGAGTTCATTCATGAACACAGCAGGATATGGTATCGCAAAGTAGTAATAATACCTTACCCCTTTATTAATATTATATTGTACAAGTTGCCTGCTCCTAGAGGGAAAGTCTTACACTTCTTTTTAGCCCTTGAATATTATTGTTAATAATAGTTAATCCATAAGTACTTATTAAATAAATCTATGTACAACAAGGTTTTAGCGTCTCTAACACCTGTTAATGTCCACAATGACTATAAAGTTTCATCCAATTGCAGCTGCTCAGACTGGAACCCAGAGCAGATCAGCCAGGACAGCGTGCAGACAGCATTACAAATAAAAACCAAAGATATGCATACAACCAGACTGGTGGCAGGTGGGGCCATATTCTGCCGAGATCCGTGTGCCCATAACATGTCATCCATCCCACAGGTACTGTCAGCCTTCTTTTCGTCGGGATCATGCTTGAAGAGCACATGTTCCTGTTCATCCTGGTGTGTGAGGCCTAAAGGTGCAATGAAGTACCTGTCATCTCCCTGACTGAAGTAGCCCCTGAAAAACAGGAGAATTCAGGCTTCTTAAAAAATATTCCTGCATTTGAATGCTACAGACTTAGAGACTCTAGACAGTTACCAATGCCAAACAGTCCAGGCTCATGGCAATAGAATACAGTGTAACATTACAGCTGAAGACCCCCTTAGAGATGACCTAAGCTTGTTTTCATTAGGAATAAATGGGACCTATTGGGGAGAAGTGACTACTACAATGTCGTATAGATAACCTAGGACAGAGCTGGCACTAGAATGAAATTTCCTGACTCTCAATCCATTGTTCTTCCAATCCTCGTGCTTTGTCTGCTCTAAAGATGCACTGGAAATGAAAGAGATTTTGGAGTCTTATAGATAAGGGTTAAAATTCTGGGTCTACCACTTACTAGCTATGATACCATGGTAAATTACTTAAACTCACATAGCCTCAGTTTCTCTGTCTGTAAATGGGAATAACAATACCTACCTAAGAGGATGGTTGTAAAGATTGAAGGAGATAATATATAAAGCACATGATGAATAAACAATACCGATTTCATCTCACTTCTCTCTGCTAATACTGTGAGCTGAGCTAAGATTCATTCAACCAATATTTAGAGAGAACCCAATATTTGTTAAGCATTGGAATAAAGGCAGATGGTAAAAAAGAAAAGTCATGGTCTCTCCTATCATAGAGCTTACATTCAAATTAGGAAGATAGACGTGGATTATATCTATCTATCTATCTATCTATCTATATGACATATATGTAATATATATAGTTACAGCAGATCATTGCTAAGAAGAAAAAGCACAAGAACATATAATAGGGAGACTGGACTAAGTATTCATAGAATTAGAAGACAAGAGTGGATGTGAGAAGATAAGTTAGATGGTTCATTACGATTGTCTGCATGAAGATCATGGTAGTTTGGACTAGAATGAGAAAAGGTAGTGAACAATCTCAGGAAATATTTAGAACATATAATCAACAAGGCTTGATAATGGATTGAAAAGGGGTAGTTGAGAGGCAATAGGTCATCAAGAAACCTAGGTTTCTGGATCGGCAAGTGGACGGTTGAGTATACTATTCATTGAGATAGGGGAAATACCAGATTGTGGATAAAACTATTAGTTTTATTGGAGGTATATTAAGATTCAGATTTCATTAAGACATCTAGATATGGAGATATATAAGAGGAAATTAGATAACCAAGGCTGGGTATCAGAAGATATCTTACTATAGACAGATATATGAGGACTCCTTAACACAGAGAAAGAAATGAATATCACAGGTATGGATAGGACAGCTAGAGATTTTAGAGTGAAGAGAGAAGGTGGAGAGGAGCTCCCAATCCCTAAAGATTCTGACTTTAAAATTGGGGCTCAAAAGAAGGAAGCAAACAAACAAAAGCAACTCTATAAGTAATTCCGATGTATAATTGATAAACTACTATCAACAGAAGTCATGTTTCCTTCAAATTTCAAAAATTTTGAGCCCTTAGAATTTTCCTAACTATACTAAAGTTAATTATATGTGATATTCTTCAGGTTTATTAAAACACATACATCATCATCGCCATCATCACCACAGGTACATACAAACCATTCAAGAAGTCTTACCTTAGACCCCTACATGTGCTGATGCTAGCTTCAGAAACTTTTTCATCAATGATATGTCCTTGGTAATAACAGTGATCCTGAAGAAAAGAGAAAAGGGGTTTTATAAAGAGAAGTGTACTCCTTGCTAAATTTAAATTTGAAATCTTAAAACAGGGTCTATAATGTTTTTAAATTATTTTATGCTGAATAACAGTCAACTTGGAGATATGAAAAAAATGGTTTTTTACGGTTAAAATCTTATTATTTAGCTAATGATCCCAAATGCTTAGAGAGCATTAACTAAATGGCATAAATGTTGGTGTTGCAGAAAAAGGATAACAGGGAGTATACAGTCTGGAAAAAACAAAATTACAAATGTACGTTTAAAACCTGAGATCCCAAAACATCACACATTCATTCTTTTCCTTGATTGATTGCCATTATTTTTTCCTAACACCTGTGAGTATTTTCCAGTGAATGTGTTATTAAGATTATGTTGTTATTTCTTAATTTATCCGAAGAGTCTCACCAGACTAACTGGAGTAGTACAGTAACCCCTGTCTCCCTTTGGACCAAAATGCCCAATCCTAACCTTTTTTCATGTGGGTGGACTTAATCAAGTACGCCTTTCTCCTTTGGGACAGATGAGCTATTGGCCCATGTAAACCTCTGTGCCATTGCTATAGACGAGAATGTGTGAAGGCCTTCCAATAGAAAACGCAGCTCAGAAAAGATGGCAATGATAAAAAAAAAACCACTCGTGTTACTTCACACTGTTACCTACTCTGAATAAGAGTCAAGAGTGGAAATTATTTAAAGAAAACATAGAATTCTACAATTCTACCATTGAGGAAATGTCTGGAGTTTGAGAGACTGCATGATCTAGAGATTGACTAAGAACACCAGATGTATTTAATTTTTCACTCTTCTAATGAAAATAAGAGGTTCCTTCTGCCCAGCCTCCAGGGAACACTTGATGGCTGGAGAGGGTTACTGTGGTTGTCAAGGAATGACTCTGTTCTTGCCAAACTGTACAAATGATGGAAGACCAATTAAGAAATTACTACTACTGAATAAAGCACCAATGCTATAAATGCTGTTTCCCTTTCAATTGTCTGGAAATCACACTGCATGTGGGTGTGTGAGTCATACCTCAATTAACAATGAATCTAGAATATTCTGTTTTACCATGATCTGTGGGCTAGTGGTGACCTCCTTTCCAGTGGAATTATAATGTGTTTCTGTGTAGTCTGGTGCAAGGAGATCCCTGGAGGGGGGAAAATAAAAAGGTCATGGCATGGTTACTCATGCTAATTGCAAAGTCCAGTGATCACGGTGAGAGCTTTCACTGGGTGTGCGGAATCGTTTTTACTCCTAAGTTCCTTCTCCTAACCCCTCAAAACAAGTCCAAGCATGAAAGGGATGCTTAAAATGGAAAGACTGAGAGGGCAAGGACATTCCTGATTAATGTAGAACAATGTCTGCTTTGTCATCAGACTTTGCAGACTTGTCTGAGGAGAGATTTGAGAATCAAATGGAACTGAGAAGGGTCAAGTTGATAAAAATTACCAAAAAGGTAATGTTCCTCACCAGTTTAGGATCACTGCGTTTCCACCTGGCCCTTTCAGTACCAGTGACTATTAACAACTGTAGCAGTGAAGAGTTTAGTGGAAATTGACTTGAACTTGGTAACTAGAGCCCTGTTAGCATTTCCACTGAGCTTCTTAAAATTCTTTCAATTATCACGCCAGAAAATAGGAGCCTGAATATATTTTTTAAATAATCAGGGCAAAGAGAAAAGAAAGTGACTAAGATGTATTAAATGCGATCTCTATACAGGCCACTGGGTTAGACATGTCACATGAATCATTTAACATAATCTCTTCAACAATCCTACAAGGTAAATATTACTCTTCTTATTTTCCAGACGAGAGTAAATCATTTGAGTGGCATAGGACCATATCTAGGTCTGCCTCCAACCAAAGCATGTATTATTTCAATTATATCACACTGTTTCCAGACTCCAGTCAGCTGTGATACTTTGCAAAACATGATAGTCTATTTTTCTATCTTGTTGTCCTTTATAGAACAATTTAGGGATTAAAAAAGCTTTAAAGCAAAGATTTAGGAAAAACTGCTTTTGAAGTAGTCTAGATATAGGATGGTCAAGATCTGGGTGAGAGTTGAAGCAGCGAAATTTGAAAAGAGATGTTGAATTTCAATGAATGGGATGAAGGGTATGAAGGAATAAGAGCGCAATGTGATGTATGAGAAAAATGGACAGGTTAGTGGATAGCTGCACAGAAAAGGCATTGCTGTTGGGATCAGAAGGGCTCAGTTCTGGTTTTACCACTGATTTGTTCTTTGGCCCTTCAGTGGATTTAACCTTATATATGTCTCCTTTTCTTTTTTTTTTCTTTTTTTTTTTAAGAAAATGGTTGCAAATTGTTTTAATATCTAATCTTTCCTTTTTTTCAATTATAGTTGACGTTCAATATTATTTTATATTAGTTTCAGGTGTACACTTAGTGGTTAGACATTTATATAATTTATGAAGTGATTCCCCTGTTAAGTCTTGTACCCATCTGGCACCATAGTCATTACATTCTTATTGTCTATATTTTCTGTGTTGTTCTTTACATCCCCATAACTATTTTGTAACTTCCAATTTGTACTTCTTCATCTTTTCACCTTTTTTCACCCAGCTCCCCTAGTTTGACAACCATCGATATGTTCTCTGTATTTATGAGTCTGTTTTGTTTGTTCTTTAGATTCCACATATAAGTGAGATCATATAGTGCTTGTCTTCCTCAGTCTGACTTATTTCATTTAGCATAATAACCTCTAGGTCCATCCATGTTGTTGCAAATGGTAAATTTTATTATTTTTATGGCCAAGTAATATTCCATGGTATACATACATAATACACACACACACACACACACACACACACACACACAACACACATATATGTTCCACATCTTCTTTATCCAGCTGTCTATTGATGGGCATTTTGGTTGCTTTCATATCTTGGCTATTATGAATAACATTGCAGTGAACACAGGGGTGCATATATCTTTTTGAATTACTGTTTTGGATTTCTCTGGATAAATATGCAGAAGTCGAATTGCTGGGTCATAAGGTATTTCTATTTTTAATTTTTTGAGGAACTTTCATACTGTTTTCATAGAGGCTGCACCAATTTGCAATCCCACCAACAGTGCACAAGGGTTCTCTTTTCTCCGCATCCTCGCCAGCACTTGTTTTTTGTTGATTTATTGATGATAGCCATTCTGACAGATGTGAGGTGATATCTCACTATGGTTTTAATTTGCATTTCTCTGATGATTAGTGATGTTGAGCATCTTTTCATATGTCTATTGGCCATCTGTACGTCCTCTTTGGAGAAATGCCTGTTCAGGTCCTCTACCCATTTTTAAACTGGATTGTTTGTGTTTTTAGGTGTTGAAGATTATCTGTCTAATATTTCAGTGTTAGAATAAAATGCAATGATGTAGGGAGTTAAAAAATTTATCTGCAATTTCATAGAATTTGATAAAATGTATGTCTGCCTGCACCTCATTCATTGCTTTATTACTAGAAGTATCAAAACACTAGTAAACTTGTTTTAGTCAATGTGCTTCTACTGCTTCAATAGGAAGAAATGTTCGCCAAACCCCAGGCCAGTTGAGAAAAAAAGCTGATTAGCCAAAGTTTGTGAGAGCCATAAGTAGTAACAGACTCAATTAGCACACTTTCCACATGGAACTTGCTGTTGGTAAGGATTGTATCAGAACTAAGACACTTACTTGGATTTTTTCAAATAAAGCACTGCGATTTTTCCATTAACGGTCATTTCATACTTCAATTCAGTTTCAAATTTTTCCTGCAAAAATGCACAAACATTTGCTGGTAATTAAAAACACACACAAATATTCATTTGGCTAGGTCCATCTGGTCTCTCAGTCTCTGCTCCAGTAAAAGGCACAGTTGTAAAATAATAATAACAAAACTCCTTTTCTTCAGACTTTCAAAGGTATTTAATCTAGACTGAAACCTGTGTAGCTTCTTTGGAGCCAGATCACATCCTCAGTCACATGCAGCATGAATTCTGGCTGTTTTCAGTAGTTGTTAATTAATTCTTCGCACAAGAAAGACCAATAGCATCAATACTAAACCACTAGAATAAGTTTCAAGACCTTGGCTTATACTGGTAAGATAGTGTGCTTACTAGTCATAGGATGTACCTGAGCAAAAAGAAAAGATTCTATGTCAAGGGAAAGAATGTACCTGCTGCACAACAGACTGGCTTCTCTAGTCTATGCTTGGAAGAAGATAAGTGTGATATGGCAGAACTCAGTAATCCTAAAAGGGCAGGACTGAAATATCAGACATGCAGAGGCATGGGCCTTATATCTATAGATGGGCCAAGGGCTGGAATCACAGAGAGACTGTTAAGGTTTAGTTCTGTATGTTCACGGAGAGGGAACAAAAGCCACATGGTATGATCACCCGATAAAATATAGTATACTAGTTAAATTCAATTTCAGATAAACAGTGAATGTTTTTTTTAAAATATAAGCCTGCCTCATACAATAGTTGAGAATACTTAATGCTAAAAAAAAAATTCATTGTTTATCTGACATTCAAATTTAAGTGGATATCCTGTATTTTTATTTGCTAAATCTGGCTATTCGACATCATGGTAGAGTCCAGGTGATGTAAGAAATAATGGAAACTAGACATCAGTATATAGGAAAGGAGATGAGGTTCTGAGATACCTAAACAAGGGAACCATTACCAGGGAAAAGCAGATTAACTCTTTTGGAACGTTTCTTTAATCAGGAATTACTTTGAATGGTTCAATCAGATACTTTCTATAGGGTTATTTAAAGGCACCCACCAATGTCTGAGAACACCAATGTCACTTCAATACTAGAAAGTAAACATGATTGAGTTATATGTATTTGTGAGACAGCATGGACGCATTCAGTGCTCATCCCATTATATTCATCATGTCCAATAACATGTTGTCTTTTATTCTCTGCAACTAAAGGGAGCAAGGAGAAACTTGCAAATATACTGGATAAAACTACAAACATAAACATAAGATTTACCATATAAAGAAACATTAAAGCATTCAAATTATTGAGGCAAAATTTCCTTTGATTCTTTATGGGATTTAATGTTTTTATTTTCTTTAAAAGATAAAATCAGTGTGTTTTGCAAAGATTTTTTTGAATCAATGAGCATTTTTAGAATCCCTTCTGTAGGACAGGGGCTGAGTGATGAGGGTGAAGGATAGGCAGAGACATGTCAGAGACATAGAAAATACTTTTGTTTTTTTAATTGACCTGGGCAGTTTCAAACCAGAAGAGAAGATTACATACTCTCTCTCACACATACACACACGCACACGCGCACACACACGTATACACACCATCACTGCAATAAAATAAACATTAAAAAATCAAGAGCCAAATGGTGAAACACTGACCAGGATTAAAACATGACTTCAGGAAAGGGATCTATCGGTATGTGTATGATTATTCCATGTTGACTTCGCACAGAATGTAAGATAGGTTGGACTTTACACATAGGCTTTACATATACTATAACTAGCAAGAAATCCTTAAGGAAGGGCATAGAGATAGAAACAAGCATATTATTAAGAAGTGCCTTGAAAATACCAAGGCTGACTTAAAGGAGGTTAGGCTGACAGCAGAAAGAAAACAAAATGGTTTAATAAACTGTAGCATTAAGCACAAAGAGCCTTAAAAGTTAGTCATAAGAAGTGGAGTACGATAGGTTACGCAAGATAGCATCATAGCTACTCTTGAACAGGGAGTTAATAACCTCATTGTGCTTTGCTTTTCATGTACATTATTTCAAAATAGCCATATAAAATAAACATTACTATTATTATCTCAATTTTAAGGCAAAGAATTTGAAGTTCGTGTGTGTCTAAATTTATATAGGGAGAATTAACAAAGCTAAACATGAACAAGATAAGCCTTCTGAATTTAGATCCTTTACACTTTCACTATGGATCAGGAAAATATAAGGTTCATACAATCAGTTAAGTGAGTAGTAAACTAGATAATGTATTTGCAATAAATATCAGAAACATTATAATAACTGTATCCATCCATCTACTCAATCATTTCAAATATTGACTGATCATCACATGTGCCAATAACTACTCTATGGTTTTTCATCAAAATAAATTGTTCAACAGCTTAAATTTATTTTTACACTTTTGAAGAACTCAGTTTATGATTGTGACTAAAAAAACAACACTGGAACTATATTCAAATTTTTCTTAAAACTATTCAGTGAGAAAATTTTTAAGAGACTGACACAAAATATTTGAAGAAAGCCATATAGACTGTTGACTGAAAGGAAAGTCAATGCATATGGCACCCCTTTAAATTTAGAGATTTAGTGGCAATATTTTGTTGAGAGATAATTTTTGGAAATAGGGTCTACTACTGGTTCTGCTATTATAAATATGTTTGCTTTAAAAGAAATAATCTGTGAGGAAATTTGTTCAGTAAGGGGAATATGAGCTCCCCAGTGAGTTGCACCTTCCAATAGACAGATGCAAGTTATTATTTATGTCTCATTTATCTGGATATTCCAGGCTCCCTGCAGAAGACTTCCAAGTCTAAGTAATTAGAAAACTGTTGTTGAATAAATCATCATGTTTTAGCTTTCCTCTAATTGACATAGAATGTGTCATTTTATTAAGTAGTAAGAATTATACAATCTTTAATAGCTGCTTTTTTAGAAAAGACAGAGGTAAATTTCACGTTTAATTACAGTAATTAATCTTAATATGAATACATGCATGTGTTCATCCACAATATTTTATTTTCTACTTCAGTTTTAATGTTCATGGTTTTGTTTGTATGTGTGCATGTGTAGATAGATAGATTATAAACTGTATCAAATTTCTTTGGGAGTACACAGAATAAATTATAAATTACCATAAAAGTGTTAAAGTTCACTCTGTGTGTGACCATGGACAGTTTATTTTAATTGTCAGAAACTTAATCTGAAAAATAAGGCTAATAATAAAATGTTGGGTTATTGTGAAGATTACTACAGATAACATAGGTCAAAAAACAAATAAAAATGTATATATATAAATATGAATATGTATATATTACATATAGTTATACATTTATATGTATATCGTGTGTGTGTATGTATAATATATATTTTATCAGGGGTGTCAAAAAAATTTATACAAGTGGACATTTTGGTCAATGTTGCTCAAGCAGTAGTTCACCGTAATCAGAAGTGTCTGGACACTGATGGTAACCACTTTGAGCACCTCTTGTAGTTGCAGAAGTCAAATGTGACTTATATTCATCTTTTGTTATCTGCATATGTTGAGTATTACAATTTTAATACAGTTTTCTTTCTTAAAATGTGTATATATATTTTTTGGCACTGTGTGTGTGTGTGTGTGTGTGTGTGTATAAAATATGTATGTATATTCGAGATTCTTTGTCTTTGTTAAATCAAAAGCTGTACCTGTTGGTCTGGCCCCTTGATCTCTCTTTTATGTAGTGGATGAAGTCTTCTGGGATAAACCACTTCATAGTTCTTTACTTCAGGGAGTTCTTTTATAGCATTTACTGAGAGAAAAAAAAAAGAGTAAGAGAAAATTTAGCTGAGCAGAACTCACACAGGTGGGTCAGCAATGGTGATCTTTACCATATTCCTGATGAGCGATGCCACACACACAGGTGTTGAGTTACGTAAGAGGGTTATTCAAGTACAGACACCAGAAGCCATCAACAAAATAAGAAACACATTCTTCTTGTCAAATCTTTACTTTAACCTATATCTACAAATGGCCAACTGAAAGTTTACAAGTGTTTCTCAACTTAGTGAAAATATTTCTTTTGAATTTTCCCACTTCTCTTTGTTATCCTGGATCCCTTGCCGAGGAATGCAGCAAGCAGTACTAGCAAAAGACAGTAGAGGAAGGTCAAAGCCAAATAAATCCTCTAAGAAGCTAATCAGTGTCAGAGCAATTGCGTTGAAGCACTCTGAAAACTATACAGTGTTAGAAAAATGAAATAACTAATAACTAATGGATGCCACTTTGGAGTTCAATATATTTGTTCTGGGTTTTCCAATAGCAATGTTTTCCATTAATAAAAGAAACTAAGTCATTAAGAAAAGATTCCAGTTACCAGTTCCATAGAAAAGGCTGGTAATACAATACAGACACACCTTTATTTTTCCATCCAAAATATGAAAAAAAAAAAAAAAGAAAAGAAAATTAGAGAAACATACAACTAGAACACAAGTACTGGCCTAGAAGGAAAATTTTTGATCCTGCCGTTATACAGTGAAAGAGAACTGGAAAGTTATCTCATCCAACTTTTTATCTGCATCTTGAATTCTCATTTCAATGTTGTTTCTAGAAGTTAATTTTGAGAGAAATTCAGTTTTTCCAAAGTTAACACGACTTTCTCTTTTCTTTTTTATTTGCCCACGTGGTCCAGTCTCTGCTTTGTGCAGAGTGGTGCCTGAGGAAATGTTTGCTCTCTGGCTGCTGAAGGGGTTGTAGGTCCACGTAGAATGTAGATGCAATAGGGTCCTACCCAGTGATTTACTAACGCTGTGACTGGAAAGCCTTTAGTCCTCTGTGTAATAACTAGAAGCCTCTCTAAAGGTAGCCCTAGTTCATTAAAGTACTCAAATTGACATCCTATTGTAATATACATTTAGGTTACTATGGATGATCTTTTAACAAACAAAACTGAATATTTTTTTGTGAGTCCTCTTGGATGACTGTACACGTATCCCAAAATACCCCCAAAGAATATTTAGTTTTAAAAAATTCCTTCAGAAACTCAAGTAGGAACTTTCAAAACCTCCTATGATGTCAATATTCTTTTATCATTTTAGGGTGGCTTCAGTTATTTTGACCACTCAAGAGCTGTTTAAATCTAACTTTGAAAGACAGGAAATGTGATTAAATGGGCTAAAAAGTTGAGGTGTTAATGTAATAAAATGGCTTTTGTTTCAGTGACTTGAGATTTACTCTTAAAAATATTTCAAAATCACATCCATGGCATCAACACTAGAATACATTAATGTGGGCTTTAATTTCAGTTTTTTAATTGTTTGAATAGAGGCGGCAGATTTAATGAACCCTAAGGCCACTTCAAGTAGCCTACGATTTTAGGCAAATAAATACAGAATTCCCTATAAACTTTTTCAAGAGATGAGAGTCATTTGAATAAAGTTCTAATCAGCTGTGATAAAATAGGTCTCATTACATAGTCATACTTCCAGAACTGCCTCACAAGGTTTTTCATTTACCTCTTGCTGTTATAATCATCTTTTAACTTCTATTTAGTGAATTTTGGGTAAAGAAAAATAGTAACATTAGTTATAACCAACTTTTACAGCAGAAGTTCAGAAGACTAAAGGGATATTAAATCAATCATTGTCTTTTTATTGAGGGAAAATTTTTATAATTACCGTAATTATTTCAAACCAATAAGATGCCAAGAGGTAAGAAAATTATGCGTGCAAGACATTAACTGATGGTAATGACACGTTTCTCTACAGCCTCCTGTAGCTGTGATGCCAAACAAGCCTACCATGAAGCATACCTACTGTCTGGTGGGATGTGTCCTTTCAGTGCATTTAGTCCCATGAATATGGACCCCATGAAGCCATATATTCGCCAATGTTGCACACAGAGTAACTCTTAAAAGTGCTATATGAAAAATGGTTTTTACCCATTACATACCTTCTTCTGAAAGGAAATGTTAGTCAAATCTGCCCTCAGCTTATAAAATAATAACCACCCAACTGATTCTTTTTATAAAAGAAGAAAATGGTTAACACATGCACATTTCTCATTCAGAAGAGGTCAGAAAGGAAGAAGCTAATCCAACCAACACAAGTTGTCTTTGATATATACGCACCGATCTTCATGCTTCTAAAAGTATCTAAATTCTTGTATTTCATGAAATCAGAAATTACCTCTTAAATACAAAGTTGAAATATGTAAATTAGCAGGTAATTTTATTTTCAATTCTTTGTTTGATAGCAGAGCACTTCCAAATGCAACCAAAATAAATCAATACATAAAATAACCCATAATTTTTTTTAAAGTCTTCAGCAACCTCTTACTTTCTTTAATTTGAGATGAATGATTTCCAGCTCTTCCCAAACTCTTACGACATACCACTTACTCTAAAGAAAAGAGGTAGAATTTCCCTTACTGGCCTTTATTTTTCTGAAACCAAGAAGGCCCCTGAATGAAGGCAACTTGAGATATAAAATTTGCCCTGCAGTTAGAGATGCAGCAGACCTAAGTATTGTTTGGCTCATTCACCCTTAAAACTGATGGAGATGGTTCAGCCTCCTCCCAGCTGAATAACACAGGCTAATTATTTTGAAGCCTGTGGAACAAACACAACTAACCACCATCCTGGGATTACACAAATCTGAGCTGTAACACAATATGTTTCTACTAATTCATTTTAATACTTGCTTTCTCTCTCCCACAGAACTCATATGTGCTGGATTACTTTTGACTAGCAAACTGGATCAAGAAAAATAAATCTGTTGTTTTGGTTTAGATTGGATAATTATTTTTATGTTTATTAGTTTTTAAAAGGTTAAAGGTTGTTAAAAGATTGATAGAACAGACATTGGACTGGATTGCTGCTTTATTTTTTAATGTGTTTGGGGCCATTTTGGAGTTTAGCACATTTGTATATAATATTGACATTTTCATTTTTGCTCTGATCTGTTCAAAACTGTTTAAAGCAATGTCTTTCTAAACTGAACACATGACATTACGCCCTGAATCAGGGTTTATGCAATGATATTGATTTAAGTTCTGGGATTCTTTGTACCTCCTCAAACCAGCTGATGATTTCAAATTTCATGTAGGAAAAGTGAGTACAAACACTGAGGGAAAAAACACATTCTAATTAAGTCTATCATTTTGGCTATTAAGATGAAATTATATATACTCTCTGAGGTCTTCTAGTCACCTTAGGAAGGCAAGAAAGAATTGTTAATTTGAAATAAAATAATTGCAAAATTACTGTACCCCCTGGATATTCTGCTTCAATATAGTACAGTCCTTTCTTCTTTGTCAATGCACTTCATTCCTGCCCCCAAAACACCTGTCACATCCTTTTAAGTATTTTTTTCTTTTCTATGATGAAATCCCATAAGGTATTTTTCTCAGGGAATTGTTAAGTTTATTAAAAACGGTTGGCCTGGTTTTACCTCATTCTTTTATTTCATGTATATGAGAAGTGGGCAAAAGTCATGGTCTGAGAAGCACATATTTGTGTGGTTTTTTTTGGATGATGGGGGCTGACAAACAAAAAAGGAAGAGCTGGTGAAATGAAAATCGCTTCACTTCTTACATTCTGGCTGGGAAATAAATCTACTGGAAATAATATCAGGGTATTTCAGTGACCAAGGAGCCAGTGTTGAAAATGCAAGGCGAAATGTAAAAGGAGGGGGCAGCTTTCTGTTTGAGAGGGAAGATAAGGTGGGCAGCTTTCTGTTCCCCCATTCTCACAAGAGACACTCAGAACCTTTGTTCCCACCACCAAGTAGTTGCAGTATCACACTTTTAGGCATGACTTCTAAGGAAATTGCATTTCTTGGTGCCATGTGGTGAATGTAAACATGGGGGAACAGAATCAGTTGGTATGCCCCATTTCACTGAAAAGGCTATAATGCGAGTGGACTCCAGTGTTAGCTATGTGATTCTGTTCATGGGTCCAGTCTGAATCTTTATGCTGTTGGATAAAGCTAGTACCCAAGCAATTCTTATATTTCAACCAAGCAGAGGGTCCCACAGAGTTTCTAATGATACTATTTTTGGAGACTGTAGGGAAAGAAAATTTTTATTAAGTTCAACTCAAAAAGTAGGAATTTTAAGTCAATAACATGAATGCCTAGCACAGTTCTATATTTAAAGATATTACGTCAAACATTCACAAGTCTGGAAAACAAATCAGAAACAAGAGGAAAAGGAAAATCACTTTTAGTGACAAAGTATAGAGTGAGGAATAAAAATTGGCCAAGGCAATGTGTTTCCCAATCTAATTTAACCAAAAGCTAATGGGAGAATTTACCAGAAATGGAGAGACGTGCTAGACAGGATTGATTATTAGGAAGTAGGATTCCTCTACTTTTAAATTCTTAAATGTTTGCTATAATCAGCAAAATGGAAATGAATGATCCGCTTACACTTAGCAACAACATTCTTGTCGTCAAGTCATATTGCAATGATTTATAAAACCAAGTTGGTCAACTATTTCTAATTAGTCATATTTATTATCACCAGGAATGAAAGGACAAAATATAAAAATGTACACTCAAAAAGAACAGGACATGCCAACTGGTCCCAGTAATAACAGCATATACTTTCCAAAGCCGTCCATACAATGATAACCAGTCAAACCCACGGCATCTTTCCTGCTCTAAAAATGACAGGGTGGGTTATGATGAATTTCACTTTTCGACTTGAAGATCCTATTCATTATTTAAATTATGGTGAATGACATCTTCCCTTTGGTTTCTATATTCTCAGATCAGACATGTAAATATTGATTACGGACGTCTCCTTGCCTCTCCTTCACACTGAGTGTTTACATCAGTCACAGCCCGCCAAAACAAAACCAGCCCAACAGGTTAGTAAAACTGCTGGGAAAAAAATATATCAGGAGAAGATGAAAAGCAAGCTGTTCACTGGTGCATTTAATAGAACATGAAAAAGACTTAACCACCTACCTGGACCTGGAGAAAGGAAGAAAGTGGCCACCAGAAGAAGAACTTGCAACATCCTGGGTGATTCCAGGAGCATGGTCTGCCTTTCTTGCCCAAACAGACATGCACTGCTTGGTCTGTGGCTGCCTCCTGTCAAGTGAGACAGAATAAAACTCCCAGGTGCATTCTTGTCTCTGCTTCAGGAAGTGTTTGCTGAAGGTGTTGCACAATCTTGAAGCTGTGGCCACATAACAATGGCACAGCAGGCGGAAGTTCTGGGTGCCTCCTAGCTCTAAGATTCCTTTATCATAAGCTATGTTTTCTCTTTCCTTCTCCCCATTCAAAAGCAGTGCATTTCCAATACATTACTATAGCCTGATTAGTCACCGTAAGATAACAGCTTCGACATATCTTGATAAATGTATGTATTTATTATATCTAGATGCAGGTTAAGGGCATTCTTATTTTTAACCCGTGCTCCAAACTGTGTAGTTCCTATATATCGGCATTTATGAAATACTGACAAAGCCCCCCTTTTTAAATACATGCCTGACGTCATTTGAAGTGCATGGTATACAGTGTCACTAAATCTTATAAAAACATTTTCGATGTAAGTCTTTACATCTCCAAGTTACATATGAGGAAAGTGAAGCCCAGCTGTCTGAGGGAGCTGTCCTAAGGACTGTAGCACTGTGTAGCTTATGAAAGATTATTTTGTGGTAGCATTCACTAGCAGGGTTTGCCCAGATCCTAGCTCCCTCTCTCAGGGAGCACAGTTCACTGGGGAATGAATGTCAGAAAGAGAAAATCCTTCAAGTAAGCTGGCTAGGGAGAGATTGATAGTGAAAGCATCCTACAATACCCAGGAGGAAGCCGATAATGAGAATTAATGTATCAGGGAGGCCCTGGTCTTTCGATTGGTACTGCCTTTTTATTGGTGATTTGGAAGGCGTTTCTTGGAATTGAGAATCTGTAGCACAGTATGATACTCTCCTCCTATTTTTTTTCTTGGTGCACACCTTGAAAAATAAACCACAGGAAAAACAGACACAGATAAATGGGGAGGGGAGATATTCAAAGTTTCAAACATCTTATCTTTATGGTAGATGGTGCCTCCTTTTTACAAGTAGATGGCCCTAAAACCTGGGAGCGGGAGGATGGGAAAGAAGGAGCCATCTATGGGTAGTTTCCTAAGACTCATAGATTGAATCTGATTAAATAAATATAATTATCCTGCTGTGTTCTCTGGATATTTATTTCATTCAAGGGTTTCAAAATATCTTCAAAATATATTTTGAAGAACAGTAATTATGTTCTACAATTACTTAGAACCATTAAATTATATGAATTAGTGGTCATGTCTTGAACTCGGCTAAAGGTGGGTGATTACTGAAGCACCAGGAAGACCTCATTGTAACTCTGTTTTACACATCAGGATCATAATAGCTCTGCTTCTAGGTGCTCTAGTCATGAGGGGCAGAAGAGGGATGGCACACACAGAAGATGGTATCTTTCCTCAAAAGAACTTCACAAAAATCTGTTTTCAGCCCAGAATTCTCACTATTCTTTCTGCTTTCTGTTTTGATTATTTCAAAGAATGAATGTCACGCAGAAGGACGAGGAAATGGTGTTAGTGCTGACGGCTGGAGATGAGAGGAAAGGATGATTCAGTCACCACTTACTAGGTCCCACTCAGGCCAAGGGGACGCAAGGTCTTTTTAAGGGGAAAAGGAGAAGGATACAATATTTCCTGGGTGATTAGAATGTGCCTGTTGGTTTATATTGTGATGTATCACTTTTCACCACAACTCTTAAAGGGAAGTATTAAAATCAAAGACAATAGATCTTTTCTGAGCATGTGTGGCAAATCTTGGGATTATTGGATATAGGATCTTTGATATGTTTTTATTTAATTAAACCATTTCTAAATAGCCTTGCTCTTCCAATTGCTTCTGGAATGGACAGAGAGGTACCACTCCTTCAATCCAAAGATGAT
This sequence comes from Rhinolophus ferrumequinum, assembly GCF_004115265.2. Lineage (NCBI taxonomy): Eukaryota > Metazoa > Chordata > Mammalia > Chiroptera > Rhinolophidae > Rhinolophus > Rhinolophus ferrumequinum. The sequence continues at coordinate 42,591,050 of NC_046301.1, forward strand.
ATAGCATCATTGAGAACTGAGAGGCACTGCCTTCTTTGCTTTCCCTGTACCCAGAAATGAACTGCAGAGTTGGCATGGAGTAAATGTTTCTAATGGTGCTATTAAGGGATGTGTTGTGGGCTTTAAGAAACTCAGGTTTGAAAATGGATGAAGATATTCCTTCTCTCTGCTCTCTACACTTGTATACATGTTGGAAATGTATCTGATCAGATCTCTACCACTACTTAAAGTAACAGAACAAACAAAAGTGCAAACTTAGCATTTGAAAGTAACCTCCAAGAGAATAAGACTGGTTACTGTCAAATTCAAAATTTTTAAATATTTTCTTATGTTTTAAATAAATAATTCAACCACTGAGAAACATTCTAAGTAATCTGAAATATAAAATAAATTTTATGCATCAAAATGTTAATTATGTGATTTATAAAAGATAAAACTAAAATTAAGTATCCAAAATTAAGAAGGTGGGTTTGTAAGCTACTGCATGCCTACTCAATGAAATGTTAAGCCAATATTTAAAGTTACCTGTACAATGAACTTCAATATTATGGGAAATCATTGCATCATAATACTAGGACAAAAATAAAGCAATAAAGTTATATGCAAAATCATCAAAATTAAACAAAAACCACTGAGAATCATTCTAAGAAAATTTCAAAGACCTACGCAGAGTAAAAAACAAAAACAAATTCCAAAACATTTAAAGAGATTTCTTTTATGTGTGTGCTGAGATGTGTTTTTATACCTTTTCTTTCTATATTTCTTAACTTTTAAGCAGCATTAATTTTATCATTTAAAAATTATGTAAAATAAACACAAAAATATCTAAATCTTTTCCAAAATTATTGATTGCTCTTCCTTCCCCTAAACTGAGCTCTCCTTTAGAATATGTATTAGTCTTCATCATTGTATCCCCAAGACCCCAACACCCCAACACAGTGCTGAGAAAAAAGTAGCTACTAAATATATGTTTGCATACTAAATTATTGATTGAAGGAGGATCACTCGTAAAAAACAAGTAGAGCCTCTGAACCACAAGTCATGAGCCTGAGAAAAAAGGAGAAAAAGAGCTATTATTCTTTTAAAGCCTTAGGGTTTCCTATTCTACTTTATCATGTTCCCACCTGTGGGAAGTAGATAGTGTGACACAAATGAAAGAAAGCTATTTGCTGTTAAGCTTAGTAAATATACTTTTACATGAGAAAGCCAAGAGATTTAGTTGCCATCTTTCAGGTACTCTATTTATATAAGATTTTACTTTCTGGCTTATGTGTTAATATCAGCCGCTTATCCCTCTGCCCTTGAATTACTAGCTGTGTGCTTAAGATATGCTATATTCCATTAGGTTCTTTGTGACATGAAGAGGCCTTGCCTCTCACTGTACAACATCTAAATTAAAAGCAGTAGGTAATCATCAGAGATTTACTGGGCCCAATCAAATTGATTAAGCCCAGTTGCATAATCTGATGTACTTAACCAACAGACAAGGGCTGGCAGTGATTCCTACTTTTTCTGTGCTCCATTATTGGCCTACACTCTCCCCACTCTCCTTCTGGTATAAGAATTAAAATTAAGACTCTATATCATGTGTGCTTTTACACCTGAAGAAAACTGAGAGGGCTTGCATTGGCCAAACCACAAGTTTCTCTCCCTACTCTGCTCCCATGGATGAGATCCCCTAGTCAAACTTCCCTTCTTATATATCTTTAGCACCTAGAACTGTGCATGTTTCAGAGTAAGTGCCCAATAAAATTTGTTAATATTTCTCAAATGAATGAATTCAAATTAAATTTTTGTAGCAAGATTTTTTTGTATTTATTAGCATAGAATTCTGATATGTATTTTTAACCTTATAAAAGTTTTTATTACTCCACTAGAGCCCACATAGCACACTATTAGCAGGAAACCCATTATATTCCTCTTTGTACACCCTTCCACTCCAAAATCATTCAACGACTCTTACAGATTGATATAGTTGAATGTCATGCCTTTTCAAGATCCTTAAGCAGAGAGTGAGAACTGGATTCTGATTGGTTTGTTATAGCAACTGTTTTGGCACTGGATGGAAACTGGTCCATAATGTAGAAGTAATTTTACAGGCTCTGGATCTTCCCTAGCCAGTGATGGTGCCCCACATAGGACACTAAGGTTCTTAGTTCACATTGGCTTGGTTCGTTCTTTTTCGCATTGGCCTCTTCATGCTAGGGTAGCTAGAGTTAAAGGAGGTAACAGCTATACACTGCTTCCAGGCTACTCTTCTCAATCATACTCCAGCTCTTGTCTAAAGCCCAGTTCTCCACTTGAATTCCCTTTTCCCACATGTTATTTAATTTCTGTCTTTGGTCATCGTACTCTGAAGTATTCGCTGAATTGCCTCACACAGCTGTGGACATTGGCAAGTCCAAAATCTGCAGGGTGGGCCAGTAGGCTGGAAACCCAGAAGAGCTGATGTTTGCTGCTCAAGTCTGAGAGCCATTTCCTGGCAGAATGCCCTCTTGCTCAAGCTCGGTCTGTCTTTTTTCTATGAAGGCCTCCAAATAATTGGAAGAGGCCCACATTGTTATTAATTCCAACAAAGAGGTTGCTGAATGTATCAGGGATCTGAGCTACAGAATAACTAGCTAGGTGGGAAGAAACCTTAGTGGGCCTTCTAGCCAAACCCACTAATTTTCCTAAAAGAAAGCTGAGGTCAGCGAGGCCAAGTTACTTTTTATTAAAAAAAAAAAAAAAAAAAAAAAAAATCCCATTATCAGTTAATGTCAAAGTAGGAAATAAACTCAGTTTATATTGTGTATTGTGTCTGTCAATCATGTGCCTTTTTTTTCCCTTTGGTGCAATTCTCTGCCCCAGTTATAACACTGTTCGTTTGTTAGTGTAAACAGAAGGAGACCAGGGCCAGGGCAAGAGATTTGTCAGTGTAGACTGAGAGAAGTAGGCATCCCCCAACAGTGTGAGAAATTAAGGCTTTGAGGGCCTTGTGGTGGGAGGGAAGGCTAACATAAAAAGGAAGAAAAGAAACACTACACAATTCAAAAGCTCATCTTATAAAACACATTTCTCCAAAGCCATCTGTTCTCACTCTTTCTGGATGGGAAAGAGGAATGGAGTTTGCCATGTTTGTACACAGAGGATGTGATTCCTACCAGATTACAAAGTGACTCAGGATTAATTTATATTTCTCTTTATCACTTCTCCTTAAAGTTTGGTCTCAGAGTGAACTGTGTATTGCTCACCGTCTTCTCCAAAAGTCCTACGTGCATTCTAATCACAGTTCTATTCTCTTTACTGTTGCTCGAACTTTGTTTTAGCCTTTAATGTTTGCTTCAGATAAATGTCAGGTGGCATTTTGTGCAAACATGCAGTTCTTGGTCAGAATCAGATACTCAGGAGAGATCACGTAGATAATTTGAGCTCAGGTTTCCCAGAAACGTGAGTTTCATTCCGTCCCAGGCTAATAATTAGACCTGTCACCCTGGATTCTGTCTAGCCCACTCTTGAAATAAAGATCTTTTCTGGTCCAGAAAGGACATTTGATTACTGGGAGCAAAAGCTTTTAGTCAGTTGCACAGTATCTATTTTGGCAAAATTAGAAAGATAACAATACACATAAAACATAAATTTAGCCCCTAATGAGATATTTCAGCAACAATCTATAATACCAAGTAGTAGTAGAGGACTTTTCTAAGGTGTTTTTCAATATTCTCTGTGAAACACTGTGATTTTTTTAGATATTAAAAATTGTTTCTACAAAAAAAGGTGGGCTGGGGGTGGTCATTGAATGCACAAGTTAAGCTATGATACATAGGCTTTCTTTACTGTAAGATTTATCAGAAACTTTAATATGTTACTATCCCTAGTGAAATGACGACATAGTATATAGAATTTCAGAAGATATTTGACAATAGAACTACTGTGCTTCCTTGAAAATAAGACCTAGCCAGACCATCAGCTCTAATGCATCTTTCGGAGCAAAAATCAATATAAGACCCAGTCTTATTTCAATATAATATAATACCGGGTATAATATAAAATATAATATAATATAATATAATATAATATAATATAATATAATAAATACTGGGTTCAGTCTTATATAGGACCCGGTATTTATTATATTATATTATATTATATTATATTATGTTATGTTATGTTATGTTATGTTATGTTATATTATATTATATTAATTTTTGCTCCAAAAGACACATTAGAGCTGATGGTCCAGCTAGTTCTTATTTTCAAGAAAACACAGTATTTTAGGTGGAAGAATGATTACCATTTGTTCTAGTTATCCATTACTGTATAACATATCACCTACACACTTCAATACTTATAAAACAATCATATATGACTACTGTTACCCTGCACATTTCTGTGATTTGCCTGGGCTAGCCAGTTCTTGCTTGGGGTCTCTCATGAAATTGCAGCCTGACAGTAGCTGGGTCTTCAAACACCAAAAGGCTCATTCTGTCACAGGTCTGGAGGTTAGCACTAGCTATTGCCTGGGACCCAAGCTAGACATCAGCTGGACCACTCTCATAACATCTTGCCACATGGCTTAGATATTCCCTCAGAGCACTGTATATGAGTTTCAAGAGCAAGTGCCCAAAGAGAGACCCAGATAGAAGTTGTATTTAATACCTAGCCTCTAAAATCATGCAGCATAATTTTCATCACATTCTATTCATTACAATCAAGTCACTACAGGGAGGGGAATTAGACACCTCTTGATAGAAAGAATGTCAAAAAAAACTGAGGACAGGTTTTAAAACCACTGTATTATTTCAGTTAGTGTTTCTCAGAATATGGTTTGGGAAACTCTCTTTTAGATAATTTATGGACTAGTTCTAGTAAGAGTCCAAAGCATTACAATCCTGATACTTTACATATCAGTCATATTAACTGTTATTACAATGAAGAAAGTGAAAATAGGAAGAGAAAGAAGAAAGAAGAGAAAGACAAAGAAGAAAGTAATACATACTTAGGTCATTTATCACACGCTCTAATTCCATATCATACAAAGGGTGAATAAATACAGAGTGTTCCTTCCCTGTAAACTGCACTGAAGTTTCCCATGAGCTCACCAAACCCAAAAATCCTCTTGGACTCCTTGTTCTTCAACCCCATATACAGGGGGTTGTTGAAGAACCCTTGTTCTTCAACCCCCACACAGCTCCGTTTGCCTGGGATAGTCTCAGATTCTATGATCATAAATAAAATGTGAATAAAAGTGAAAATTTTTTGTGTGCAATCTAAGTTGGGTTGCTATCAGCTTAAAATGACTTTTATAACTATAAGATGACTTATATAATCCTATAGTAATTACAAAACAAAAACCTAGAGTACATACACAAAAGAGAAATAAAAAGGAATAACTGCAGAAAATCATCACGTCACAAAGAAAGACAGCAAGAGAGGAAGAAAGGAATAAATGAACAACTAAACAGCCAGGAAAAAAATATTAACGAATGGCAATAGTAAGACCTTCTCTATCAATAATTACATTAAATGTAGATCGATTAAGTTCTGCAGTCAAAAGACACAGAGTAACTGAGTGGGAAAGAAAAAAATAAAAAGACCCAACTATATACTGTCTCCAAAACCTCCCTTCAGATTTAAGGACAAACATAGACTGCAAGAGGAATAATAAGAAATGATATTTTATGCAAATGGAAAAAGAGAGAGCTGGAGTAGCTATATTTATATCAGAGAAGATAGGATAGACTTTAAGTCAAAGAGTCTTGACAAAACACACAAAAAGGTCATTATATAATGATAAAGGGGTCAATTTATCAAGAGAATGGAACAATTACAAACATGTGTGCACTTAAACGCAGCACCATATATACAGCAAGTACTAACAGATATGAAGGGAGAAATAGACATCAGTACAATACTAGCAGGAAACTACAATAGCCACCGCTCTCAACAACGACTGAATCACTCAGACCACAAATAAATAAGGAAACATTGGAGTTGAAATACATTTTAGACGAAATGCACCAAACAGACACATGTAGAACTTCTCATCCAACAGCAGTGGAATACACATTCTTCTCAAGCATACCCAGAACATTCTCCAGGATAGGTCATATAATAGGCCATAAAACAAGACAATAACCTTAAGAAGATTGAAATTATGCCAAGCGTTTTTCCAACCACAGTGGTGAAACTAGAAATCAGTAACAGGAGAAAATCTTGAAAATTCACAAACATAAAAATTAGACAACACATTCCTAAACAAACAATGAGTAACAGAAGTAATAAAAAGACCAATAAAAAATATCTTGACATAAGTGAAAATAAAAACACAACATACCAAAACTTGTGAGATGTAATAAAAACAGTTCTAAGAGGGAAGTTTATAGGGTTAAATACCTACATTAAGAAAAACAAATCTCGAGGGTGGCTGGATGGCTCAGTTGGTTAGAGCATGAGCTCTTAACAACAGGGTTGCCAGTTCGATTCTCACATGGGCCAGTGAGATGCGCCCTCCGCACTAGATTGAAGACAACAAGCTCCTGCTGCTGCTGAACTGCCAGAGGGGCAGCCGGATGGCTCAGTTGGTTAGAGTACAAGCTCTCAACGCAAGGTTCCTGGTTCAATTCCCGCATGGGATGGTGGGTTGTGCCTCCTGCAACTAAAGATTGAAAACAGCGACTGGACTTGGTGCTGAGCTGCGCCCTGTACAACTAGATTGAAGGACAATGACTTGACTTGGAGCTGATGGGTCCTGGGAAAAACACACTGTCCCCCAATATTCCCCAATACAAATTTTAAAAAGAAATCTCAAATAGACAATCTAACTTTATAACTCAAGGAACTAGAAAAAGAAAAACAAACCAAGTCCTAAGCAGAAGTAAGGATACAATAAAAATTAGAGCAGAAATAGATGAAATAGAGACTAGAAATATAATAGAAAAAAATCAATAAAACTGAGAATTTGTTTTTTGAAAAAATTAACAAAATTAAGCAATCATTAGCCACACTAACCAATAACAAGACAGAGAATTAAAATAAAGAAAATTGTAAATAAAAGAGAAGACATTAAAACTGATACCACAGAAATACAAAGTATCATAAGAGGCTACTACTGTGTTTCCCCGAAAATAGGCCAGGTCTTATATTAATTCTTGCTCCAAAAGACTCATTAGGGCTTATGTTCAGGGGATGTCATCCTGAAAAATCATGCTAGGGCTTATTTTCTGGTTAGGTCTTATTTTCCAGGAAACACGGTATAAAAAATTACGTGCCAGCAAATTGAATATCATAAAATAAACGGATAAACTCCTAGAAACACACAACCTACCAAGACTGAATTATGAAGACAGAAAATATGAACAACAATAAAGACTAGAGACTGATGCAGTAATTAAAACCTCTCAACGAAGAAAAGCCCAGGACCAGGTGCTTTCACAGGTGAATTCTACCAAATATTTAAAGTATTAATGTCAATTCTTCTCAAACTCTTCCCAAAAAAATTGAAGAAGAGGGAACACTTCCAAATGTATTTTACAAGGCCAGCATTACCCTGACACAAAGCCAGATAAGGATATAAGAAATTAAAACTATAGTCCAATATTCCTGATAAATACAGATTGTAAATTTCTCAACAAAATATTGTCAAACTGATTTCAATAGCACATGAAAAGAATGAAATGTCATGATCAATGGCATTCATTCCTATGATGCATGGATGGCACAATATACATGAAATCAACATATGTGATACAGCATATGTATTAAGAGAATAAAGAAAAAGATAATATAATCCTTTCAGTTGATGCAGAAAAAGTGTTTGACAAAATTCAACACACTTTCACGATAAAAACTCTCAACAGATTTAGTATAGAAGGAACATACCTCAACATAACAAGGTCCATATATGATAAATCTAACGTTATAACCTAACATCATAATCAATGATGAAAAGTTGAAAGCTTTTACTCTAAAATCAGGAACAAGACAAGAGTGCCCACTGTCACTATTTGTATTCAACATAGTACTGGAAGTCCTCGTAAGAGCAATTAGTAAAGAAAAAGAAATTAAAACTTTCCAAATAGGCAAGACAAAAGCAACATTGTCTCTGTTTGCAGATGACATGATCTTAATATGTAGAAAACCCCCAACACTCCACCAAAAACACTATTAGAGTAAATGAATTCAGTAATGTGCAGGATACAACATCAACATAGAAAATTAGTTACATTTCTATATATATATACAATGATATATCTGCAAGATAAGTAAACAATCACATATACAACATCAAAAATAATAAAATATTTAGAGATAAATTTAACCAAGGAAATAAAGATCTATAAACTGAGAATTAAAAGACATTGATGAAAATTGGAGAATACACAAATAAATGGAAAGACATCTTGTGTCCATGGGTTGGAAGAAGAGGGGTAGTAAATTTGGGGGAGGGAGGGTTTTTATCACTTTGTGAGGGTTGTAAATGTCTAATCATTATGTTGTTTTGTACACCTGAAACTACGTAATATAAAAAAATAAAATTATATAAAGAAATGAAAAATGTCCATACTCCCCAAAGCTGCCTATAGATTCAATGCAACCCCTATCAAAATTCCAGTGGCATTTTTCACAGAAATTGAATAAATGTTTCAATCATGTTTTGTGAAGATTATGTTTAAAAACCACAGCAAAATTAATTTAGAACTCAATATGAAAATAAAAGAATTAAACACCTCTTATGAATGGGAATTTAAGAATAGATTTATAAATAACCTAGAGATCAAACAAATGCAAATCTTAAGAGAAATTAAAGAATTCTTAGAACTGAATGACAATAGAAATATTATGTAGCTCCCACAGACAAAACTCTGTGTTCTTTAGAAGGTTAAATTGATAAACACAGAAAGAGAACTCTACTTTACCTGGAATCATTAAAGTTGGCCTAAAAACGAGAATGGCAGAGGGCCAAGGAATGTTGGGGTTATCCAAAGCAGGATGCAGTTGGGGCTCCTCAAACCTCTAGCTCAACTAAACAGAAGAGTGTAGACTCATAATTGCCTCCTTGGCCATATACATCGCAGTTGAGAGGAAAGAGTGTTAATTGTTTTTTTTTTTTTTTTTTGACCGTAAGTTTTGAAGAGGGAGAAAAAGACCATAAGAACACTGAGTACCTGAAATGGAAGGGGTTGACTGGGACAGAGTATTATAATAAGACAAAATATTGCAGAAAGGAGATGCTGGAAATACCAAAGATAAAATTAGCTTTCCACATTTATAGCAGGATTCACTTCCTTTGACAGTCTAGGGCAGTGATTTTTAACTCATCTTTGGTTCAGAAAAACACTTAAAAATTTGAGGAATTCTGTGGTCTTTAACCTAAGTGAATGCAAAACAAACCAACCAAACTAAAAAAACCCACAAAATACTGCATAGATTTTCACATGACAGGTACTGACCCCATGAAGTCCATTTACAATTCTGGCTCCAAAATCAGTGTTCTAGAACATACACCGGTTCTTGATATCAAAGGTAAGCTACAGTAATGTTGACAAAGAGGTTATTCCATCCTTGCTGTAACTGCCATTATCACCTCCTCAAACTAACCAGCCAGGACAGAGTGAGGCCTTGCCTCTCACAAGCCTCCTACATCTATTTCCTTTGTCAGGAAGACCTACATCCTGACAAGGCTATGCAGCCGGTCTTGGAACATTTCACCCATTTCCTAGAACAGTATCTTCCTAAATTGCATCATTTGGTAATTTTCAAAGTCTGAGATGTTCTCTAGGGATAGTAAGGAAGCCAGGAAAGTGGAATAGACTTTGACTTGACAATTTGGGTTCTGGCCTGAGAGCAACAGACTATGTGATTTTAAGCAATTCACTTAACCTCTCTTCACATTAGTTTTCTCATCTGTAAAATAATACAGCCAGATAAGATGACTTAATTTTCCTTTCTGCACTGTGGATGCCTCCAGGAAAAAGTGAGACTAGACTTGGGTTTGGAGGGTCTGGTAGTATTAATAAACAAGGAGAAAGTCAATTCTACAGGTGTGGTGAGCTTATATTAATTCTCCAAAGTGTTAGGGGCTGGCATTAAAATTTTCTATTAAAAAAAACTGACATAGGAAGTTAACTTTAGAGAGCTTGGGTGTATTACTTTGGAGCAGGAATGCCTTCCATTTATATAACACGTTGTAGAACATCCATTGAAAATAGATGAGCCACCAAAATAATTTTCTACCTGCTATTATATTTGTAGGGCCATATTTTCAGGTAAGACACATCAATCCATAAATATTTCTGCTTTTTAAGAATATCACAATGGAAAATTCTGGGCTCCTGCTTTCTCTTACTGTTCTGACTTTAACTCTTTATTAAAGTTTCCACAGAACAGAAACATACAATTGTGACAATTAAGGTGATGAAAACATAAACTTTTTATGGTGGTACCACTTCTTGTAAATGTCATATATATGTGTATGAAATTTATATATATAATATGTATACATATAAGTACTAGTACTTATTTATTAGTAGTATTTAAGTACTAATTTATATTTATATATAAATTATGTGTTACTACCTTCTCATACTTATGTCAACATAAATTATATATTAATATATTCATATTTATACATGCTTATATATCAATATAAAATTATATATTAATATATTCACATCTATATCTTCACTTAAAATATGTTACCTTGCTGAATAGATACAAAGATGAAGCAAAACATCTTTCTAGCACTGAGGAGCTTACAATGCTCAAACATTTCCTGAACTGTTCCATATTGTCTAATATTACTTTAAGTTATATTGCAATGTAATAATAATACCTTCCATTTATATAGCCATTTATAATTTTACAAAGTGTTATTACTAACATGTCTTCATTTAATTTGACTTAAGCTCATGGGATAAATGTTTGATAGTGAATTCTGAAATTTGCTGTACCTATATAGGCTAAAACAGACAAAGTAAAAAAAGATAGAACTTGGTGTTTTTCTTTGCTTTTTTTTTCTTGTTTAAAGATTTATTCCCTAGTAAATATTTCATACACCATTTGTGAGTCATTTGAGTCATTTACAAATATCAACATGATATTTGTAAATCAAATATCAACCTATCAATTTAAAAACTCTTCAAGATTTAAATTGTGCCTTCATATTCTAGGGTTTCTTTTAACATTTTTTTCTAATTTTACACACTGACTGGTGTAAGCAGTAGCCCATACCAGCACATTCATTTTTAGCAAATGATTATATTGAAAAATAATTCCTATTGCCACAATGAATGGAGACTATCCATTTACCCACTCAGCATTCTATGAAAGCATACATAACATGCAGGCATTAAAAATAAAACCTGGATTTTCTTTGACATGCCCACATTTTTAGGCATGGCACTAGAGTCAGTGCCAGTCAGACTAATCAAAAGACAGTATGAAACCAACCACAAAAGTCAGGTAAGAACAGTGGCTTAAGTCTGAGATAATCCAGTTCCAAAATAAAATGAGAAGTGCTGGAATTTTATAGAACTGTTCAAAAAAGTAACTGAAACTTTATGAGGAAATTTATAAAGTTGGAAGCCGGTTTCCCTAAGATTTATGTTTCCATAATTCTTGGCTCAAACTCTGATCCTTGGCTCTTCTAACACTAATCTCTAACAACATTTTAAACAGAAAATGATTCCATAGAGCTCTGTTTGTCCTGAATCAATGTTTCTGTTTATTAACTAATTGTTGTTATTACTAGTAATAATCATGTAGTAAAATTGCTGAAGTTTCATAAGTGAGCTAATCTCATGATATTTCTGGAAGAACTCCCAGAATGAACAGTTAAGCTAACTATGTAGGGCTTGCCAAACACAAAGGAAAAAAAGATGGAATATAAGAAACACATGGTAGTAATATAGGGTAGAACTGTACATACTTCTTGTATTAATTTCCTTGTTTCTTGCTGAAGATGCCACAGCTGTGTTTGGGTCTAAGAAAAAAAATGCATAAGTAGGCAAGTTTGCTTGTTGCAATCTCTCTATTCTGCTATCAGCAATTGTCCCACCAGCCATTCCGAGTGGCTTTTTCAGTAATACTTCAAAGAATGAATGTCTCTGTGAATTTAGTATATGTTTATTGATTACCTACTCTATGTGGGCAATGTTCTAGGGACTATCGGTAGGAGAGTAATGGGACATAATCCCTGCTATCACTTAACATTACAGCTTGGATGTAAAATAAGACAAATTTTAAAATTTACTAAAGACAGAATGCGACGTAAAAGGGATTCATGCCACATTAGATATTCGATTTGGTTAGCTCTTGGATGACAGTTACATGTCAGATTTACCATAAATCCACTTTTTTCTTCCAATAAACACAGTGCCATAAAATCAGACTATCCCTAGTAATCCATTTCATGCTAATAATATTTACAAAATATCAATATTATTCAAAACTAAATGCAAATTAAGAAAACACATGTGTGTGTTTAGATGTTTTTACTGCATGAGCTAGACTGACTAAACGCTTTTTAAATATGAATCTAATTACATTTAGACTAAATATGGTTGAGTGGGTTGTTGAGTAAGATTGAAGTGCCAATATTACATAGCTGATGCTATTAATAGAAATCAGTACTGAAAAAATGTGCTTGAGGGAAACATAATGAGTTCAGTTTTAAATATGAGTTTGGTGGGGGTTATGATCAAACAATTTGAAAATTCAAGAATAGGACTCAAGAAACTGGCATTGAATACATTTGAGAGTTATGTTTATATTAGAATTTGTAAGAATGCATGATATTCTTAAGGGAGAAATCATAAAAAGAGAAGATGGCTGTGAAATGAATTTAGAGTAAAACTGTACTTGGAAGAGAAGACAGAAAAAAGTCAGTGAAAGAGTAAAACAAGAATTAGGACAGATAATGTCACAGAGGCCACAAAAGGTGTCAGTGACATACAGATAGGAATGCTGAATTATAGAAAATGAAACAGAAAAATCACAGAAAATGAGGCTTGAAAATAGGAGGTAAAGAAATAATGCGAGGTTAAATATTCAAAGCGGGATGGGAAATATTAAGAGATTTGGGATCTAGAAAAGAGTTGTCATGGTAATATAAGGTAGAAGCAGGAGAAAGGAGAGTTTATATTAGGATGGCGAGACCTGCGGATGTCTAAAGGCAACAAGTCAATGAATGAGGAGAGAAGGAAGAGGATGGGCAGAGGGTGTATAATGACTTAGCTGGTTTCATAGAACAGAAGATGCGATTCAGTCAAGGTAATTTTTAGGAAAGATTTTTGGCAGAAGCAAAGAGAGACAAGAAGAAGAAAATGCACAGATATATACAGATGAAATGTAGAACAGTTAAAGAAACTCCCACTGGATGGACCCAATCATTCTTACTAACAGAGAGAAGGCTGCCTATCTCAAGAGCTGAAATGGAAGATAGAGAAAGTGGAAAAGGAACGCAACAGCCATTTTAGATAATGCAACAGGGAGACCACAAAAATTAAAATAATTACGGGACAGCAGTGAGTTACAGACTGACACTGAATATTTCAATCAGAGCAACATATTTGCAATACTTCCCACAGGGATGTTTGTCAGTAAAAACGAAGAAAGTAAGCAATTTTCCTAGATTGAACTCTGATAACATTGAATAGTGAAAATTTTAGAGTACTTAGACAAGTTAGTCTAATGTTTGTTCTAACAAAAATAGTAGGACAAGTAATATCATTGCTGTTTTACACATTGATGTTGACAAAGATCAAATAAGTATTAAACAGATGAGCCAAAATTTTAATGGGATTTTTGATAGGTACCCTGACAATGGCTGAGAAGGAGTCAGACAGTAAGGAGAGAAGGAGGAATGGGTTGGAAGCTCAGGTAGCAATAACAAATCTGGGGAGTAGGAGACTGGGAAGACCACTTTCATTAATCACTGGGGAAGAGAAAGCAATGTGGGACGCATTGGAAGTAGGTCTCCACCATGGCTTCCAATATATTGATGGAACCAGTATTTTTGCCTGGACTCTGCTGCCTAGTCAGTGTTCCATTCTTGTTTAGTGCTACATCCCCAAAAATCCTTGAAAGTATGTTTAAATAAGAGTATGATCTAATAAAATAAAAGAAATATGTGCATGTTTTCAGTAGAAGACCTGGCCTGTTTTTTCATCATGCTGAATCCTGCAACTCTATCCATACCTATCAATTTGCTTTTTACCCAGGGGTCTTCAACCATACTCAGCCCTACTACTTTCAACTACAGAAGCATCCTCAGTGTGGAGGAAACTTCTGATGGGGGCTGCACTCCATGCCTCTTTCCTGCTTTGATTCTCCATGTGTCATCACTTTCATCTCCTGGAGGGAGTGAACAAAAGAACCCTGGACAGCCCCTTCAAGGAAATGTGCCAATTCATGTGTTTATTACTATAGTTAACAGCTTTGGTTAATGTTTTAAAAACCTTAGAAGCACAAACTGTGCGATTCTATTTTTATTAAAGACCAGTGATTATTATTGCAACAGCTATTGCAACTTGAAGATTTTGAACAATAGCATTTAAAGACCATGTTAAAGACTGTACCTCTCTGTTGCTCTAAAGATCTGATTTAGTCTGGTGTTTTAGTGTACCTGTGTGTGTTTAACTTCTAACTACAATATTTCCTGAAACTGAAAGAAGTTTAAGACTAAGTTGCACACTTTCAGTAGAAATACCAATAAAATGCACTTCTGATTATGTTACCTGTATATTCCATATGGGTATTTGAGACCATTTCTAGACCAGTGGTTCTCAACCCTGGCTGTACATTAGAATCACCTAGAGAATTATTAAAAAACACCAAAGCCCAGACCTCACCCAAAACCAATTAAATCGGATACTCTAAGGGTGAGGTCCAGACTTCGGTGTTTGTTAAAATCTCCCCCGATAATTCTAATGCTCATCCAGGCTTGAGAACCACTGATCTCAGCCTTCTGGCCCATAAATCTCCTTTTAGATGGTTGTCTTACTTCTCGGATTCTCTTTGCAAAAATTCCCTTCTCGTTGAATAAATTGTTCTTATTTCCTATTTTACCATTGTGTCTCCTTTCATAAGTATTGCCAAAGACTTTTATAACAGGAAGAGACTAATTTGGATAAATGTTGAACTAAAACGAAAAGCTGTTTTTTAAACTTGTCCTAGAAACTCACCTATTGGAAATTGAAAACCAAAATTTAAGACCATCACTTTTAAAATAAAGAACAATGTTAAAGACTTGAATGTGAGTCCTGAAACCATAAAACTCCTAGAAGAAAACAAGGCAGTAAGCTCCTTGACACTGGTCTTTGTGATGATTTTTAAAAAATAAATCATATTTATTTTTAAATAAATCTTGATTTTCTTGATCTTGATTAAATCATCTAAATTTAAACAGGCGTTTAGATAAATAAGCATTTACTTAAATGCAAAGGCAACAAAACAAAAATAAACAAGTGGGACTGTATCAAACTAAAATGCTTTGCACAGCAAAGAAAACCATCAACAAAATGAAAAGACAACCTACAAAATGGGAGATAATATCTGCAATTCATATATCTGAGAGGGGTTAATATCCAAAATGTAAAAATAACTCAATTCAATAGCAAAAAAATATAAATTAAAAATCTGATTTAAAAAAATGAGCAGAGAATCTAAATAGACTATTTTCCAAAGAAGACATAGAGATGGCCAACAGGCCCTCAACATCACTAACACCAGGGAAATGCAAATCAACACCACCAGGAGATATCACCTTACATCTGTTAAAATGGCTATTACCAAAAGGAGAAGAAATAATAAGCATTGGAGAGGATGTGGAGAAAATAAATAATCGTGCACTGCTGGTGGGAATGTAAATTGGTGCAGCCACTATTGAGAATAGTATGGACGTTATCAAAAAAAAAAATATGTAGAACTACCACGTGATCTAACAATCCCACTCTGAGTATTTATCCAAAGGAAAGGAAACCACTACATTGAAAAGATATCTGTAGTTCCATGTTCATTGTAGCATTATTTATAATAGCCAAGACATGGAAACAGGGAAAAAACCTAAGTTCCCATTGAAGGGTAAATAAAGAAAATGTGGTACACACACACACACACACACACACACACACACACACACACACCACAATGAAATATCATTCAGCCATTAAAAAAGGAAATCTTGCCATTTGTAACAACATGGATGGAACTTGAGGGCGTTATGGTAAGCAAAACAAGTCAGACAGAGAAAGATAAATACCATATGATCTCATTTATATGTGGAATCTAAACACACACACACTCATAGATACAGAAAACAAAGTGGTGGTTGCCAGAGGCAGGTAACGGAAGTATGAAATAGGTGCAGGTGATCAAAAGGTACTAACTTTCAGTTACAAAATAAATCAGACTTAAGTTTGTAATGTATAGCATGGCAACTATAGTTAATAATACTATTAATATATTGTATATTTGAAATTTGCTAAGAGAGTAGATCTTGAAAGTTCTGATAATGAGGAAAAAACTCTATGTGTGGTGATGGATGTTAACTAAATTTATTGTGGTGATCATTTTGCAATACATAGATATATCAAATCATAGATATACAACTAAAACTAATATAATGCTATATATCAATTTTACCTCAATTAAAAAGGAAAAAAAAAACAAGCTGTCTTACAGGAAATATTTCCAACTCTTTCAGGCAAAGGTTTTGGAAAGGTTCAAGTTTCAAGTATTGCCTTTTTTAACACTGTCCAATCAAAAGCCTTATGTCTACAACATCAAGATCTAATATTACAGTTCAATGTACTAGACAATAGATATTTATTTGGCATCTGTGATGTACATTCTAAAGTGGACTTAATCACTTAGAGGAGAAACCTCAGGTAACCACAAAAGACACAGGTGAAGCTATTTCTGGTTTATTTGAAAGCTTAACAGAGAATGAAGGAAACAAAATCCAATTGAGTCTTACGAGCCATTTTCCCATATTCAGTCCTAATTATTCCATCTTGATTTCGGTTTAAACGTTTTTTGTGTTTTCTTTGAAATCATCAAAACCACAGAACAAGGATTGTCTCTTAAAAAAAAGCAGAATAGATAGGAAGTACAGTCAGAGACCATGTGCTCTTGATGCAATCCCCTTCCCCCAATCTTGGAACTCACACCATAAATGTGTGGTTAAGCTAGGTAAAGATAATGGAACTTGACAACTGTCTTAATCAACTATGCATTAGAAAGTTCACAGTATACTGAAAAGACATTGTTGTATCTGTCAGGATCCTGTACTTGCCAAGACACATTCCCTGACCGTACACAGCCCACACTGACTGTTCCTCTAATGAATACCTACAGTACTTACTGCCTCCAACACCCTTTTGGCATTTAGTACAATTTGTTTTTTAACATGAATGTTCTTTCCAAGTATGTGTCTTATTTTAGCTCCACCACATACTAGTTTAGTTACATAACTTCTCTTTGACTGAATTTCCATCTGTATGTAATAATGGTACCTGTCTCACTAGTTTACGGTGAAAACTCAATGAGTTAATATACATCAAGCTCTTAGAATAGTGCCTGGCCTAAGCCAGAGTGTTAGTAATAGCAGTAGGAGTACATTAGGCTGAATATTCTTTAAGACCTTAAGTTACACCGTAGCGCTGATCATGGTGTGAAACACTGGTGCGTATATGTTGATTTACGCTGTACATAAATCATTGGACTGACCTTCTTAGCTTCTGGGAACCTAAGGAGAATTAATGCGTTTACGTCGTTAAAACTTCATTTTTATTGCAAAAGAAGCACTCGTTTGAGAGGCTTAGCCTCAAGGTGAATGGTTGTCTCTCATCAAAGTCCAGTGATAATCAACATATCTGACAACATTTAAAACTGTATATATCTTGAATACCTAAATGTGTGGAAAAGGGTAATAAGCAGATGACATAAAAAATTACTGGTTAATACAGATAAATAAGAAATAGAGTTATCTTACTGATCTATGGTGTTATACCTATTGCTCTGTCAGGTGTTACCCGCTTAGGATCAAAAACTTAAACTTCCACTACGAAGCAAATATGTATTTAGAAAATCACACTACAAAAGACAACATTTCTTTTATTACATCTTATTCGTAATATATGTTATAAATGAAATCTAATTAATTAATGATATAAAAGAAGAAAAATGAAGGAAAATCAAATTTGGAATAGTGTTAAAACATAAACACTTCCTAAGATATAATCACATGTTAGGAGAAAATTGTAACCGTATCCTACATATAGTATTTACGGGTTAAACAGCATCAATCAAAATATTCAAAGATAGTCTCCACGTTGAACTGTGAGCAATAGGCAGTGGCCTTACAGCCTACAAAGTCATTAGGAGCAGTAATAGAATCGAGCAGGAGAGAGCTGTGCTGTGATGCTGGGTGTGTGTTAGAGAGGTGGGTGGCGGGGGGAGCAAGCATTAGCTCAGAAGTCAAGCTGCCAGTGTTTTACTCCAGGAATTAGGACTGACTTGCTGGGCAATTTGAACAAGTCACTCTCAGTCTCTAGTGTTAGTTCCTCTTTGTAAAATGTATGACTTACCTGGCCCACAGATACTAGTAGACAAAAAGACAGATTTTATAGCACCATGAAAAGTTAGTCTACAAATTAAGCAAATGTTAAGATAATGTCAAAATCAGAACAAAATACCTCAGGTAAGATTTGTATTGATTGCCATTTTGCTGCCTTTAAGACCAAGGGGATATTTGGCACTATTGTTTTGCTTCCAAGCACAAATTACTGATTCTTGGACAGAAAATTAAACTATTTGTAAGGCACTTTGATGAACATTTTCTGAACTTCAACTTGTCACATATTGTCAGCACTCTAATTCAACAAAGTGTCTTAGTTGATCATTCTAATTCTTTAAAATGTAATTTACCATGGGCCATATTCATGATAACTCAATCCTGTGTACTCGACTCAATATCTACTCTTTATTGCAAAGTGTCTTAATAAGGCGTCACTAAGTTAATAAATAAATTAACACATGACTCAGATGTGGCTGAAAAAATAACTTTTATTTGGTGATTCTCTCAGTTGCTGAGAAAAGACATGTGCTTTATTTTAACAATAATTGAGAAAAGTTTTTGAACATGTCATTTTGTAGTAATATTAAGTAAAGGGTAAAAACTGTTTCTCTACTACTCCATATTTCTAACACCACACATGTGGGTTTTTTTCTCAACACTGATTAATTTTCTGATACCAACTGGGTGTCCTACAATTCAGTTCAATTCTGACACCTGGAGTTAGCTTCAGATTCCCGCAATTTAAGGGCCCAGTTCTGAAAGACTGCTCAAATTTCTGATGACAACCCCAAGTGCGGACGTCTCATACTTTTGACCAACCAGTTGTAAACTGGTGAAACTACTACTCAGGTTCAATAATTTGCTGCAATGGCTCACAAAACGAAGGAAAACACTTTACTTACTACTGGTAGTTTATTATAAAGGATACAACTTAGAAACAGCCAAATGGAAGAAATGCATAGGGCCAGATATGGGGAAGGAGCCTGGAACTTCCATAGCCTCTCTGGATGTGTCACCCTCCCTTGAGCTTGATGTGTTCACCCACCCAGAAGCTTCCAGAACCCCTTCCATTAGGGTTTTTATGAAAGCTTCATTACATGGGCATGATCAATTAAATCACTGGCCATTAGTGGTACTTTTTTTTTCAGCTTTATTGAGGAAAAATTGACAAGATTGTAAAATGGTTAAAGTGTGCAACGTGGTGATTTGATATATGTTTACATTTTGAAAGGATTACCCTCAGTAAGTTGATTAATAGATCCATCATCTCACATATATACAATTTGGGGATTAGGGGTGGGAACATTTAAGTTCTATCCTCTTAGCAAACAACGTTATCAACTATTACCATTCAATACATTAGGTCTTTAGGCCTTATTCATCATATAACTGAAAGTCTGTACGCTTTACCAACCTCTCCCTATTTTCCCCACCCGGTAACCCTTGGCACCACATTTTACTGTGTTTATATGAGTTTGAGGTGAATTGTTTGTTTGTTTGTTTGTTAGATTCCATATATAAGTGGTACCATACGGTATTTGCCGTTCTCTACCAGGCTTATTTCACTTAGCATAACGCCCTCCAGGTTCATCCGCGTTGTTGCAAAGAACAGGATTTCCTTCATTTTTAAGGCTGAATAATATTCCCTTATATATATATATTTTTTTTCTTTTTCCTTTTATCAGTTGACAGTCGCTTAGATTGTATCCATACCTTGGCTGTTGTAGATAAAGCTGCAATGAACATGGGAGTACGGCTACCTCTTCAAGATAATTATTTCACTTCCTTTAAATACATACCCAGAAGCGGGACTGCTAAACCATAAGATAGTTTTCCTTTTAATTTTTTTGAGGAATCTCTCTACTGTCTTCTATGTGTCTATACCAATTTACATTCCCACCAACAGTGTACAAGTGTTCTCTTTTCTTCACGCCTTTACCAACACTAATTTGTTTTCTTTATGACGTATCCATTCTAGCGGATGTGAGGTGCTATTGCATTCTGGTTTTGATTTGCATTTCCCTGATGATTAGTGACATTAAGCACCTTTTTATGTACCACTTGGCCATTTATATATCTTCTCTTGATAACGTCTATTTAGGTCCTTTGCCCATTTTTCTGCCCATTAGTGATTAGTCCAGCCCTTCTTCCCCTCCCAGAGGTCAGAAACTAGAACTAAAAGTTCCAACCTCCACTCACATGGCTGATTTTCCTGGCAACCAGCCCCCATTTCTGAGGGGCTTTCCAAAAGTCACTTCATTAACATAAACTCCTGTGTAGTCCACAGAGGTCTGTTATGAATAAGAAAACATGCCCCTTCCACCTTTAAAGCTATCTCAGGAATTGGGGACACAAAAACCCCCCGATGCTATAACCAAAGATGCTCCTTTTGCTCTTATCACTTAGGATTTTAGGAGCTCTGGCCAGGAGCCAAGGACAAGGATCAAAACACATATTTCTTGTTATATTATAATATCACAGTAAGATAGGGAGACAACATAAGTTTTTCTCAAATGGGTTTTATAATAACATAAGTAGAAAAGAACTTTTTTCTCGGAAAGGCATAAGCTATTACTAGCCATCCAGTGCCTAACATAACAAGTCTCTTCAGTTGTCTGCATCAAACCTGCCTTCCCCCAAAGGTTATAATTTGGTGAGCATTCATTGCTTCATTGCTTTTTACAAGTGCAAGCCAAGTCACTTCATGCTCTCTTCATTCACTGTATTTCAGATGTTACCATTCCGGATGATTTCAATATAAAAATGTCTCTTATCGATCTACTAGAACTTCTTTGTCCCCATTTCTCTCTCTCCCTCCGACTCTCTCCTATGTATGTGCAAGCACACGTACAGACACAGACAATAATTACAAATATTTACATCCTGAAACTAGGCCAGGCCTTTCTGGGATGGGAAAAAAGCTCATATAAGAAAAATTCTAGAGATGGAAAATATAATCTGTAGTAAAGTGTATAGGAGGCAGTATATATTAGATTGGATCCTAAAGGGAATCAGAAAACAAGCTTGAAAAATTCTCCTGAATTCAAAAGAAAAGTGTATGCACAGAAAAAAAAGTAAAGAGGAACTTGCTTGTCTGATGCAATATGAATATAATAAGAAATTACCATGAATGTAGCAAAAAAAAAAAATAGGTATGATCACTCATTTCCGAAGCATTTACAACTGTTATGAATGGAGGCATAAATAATCATTATTAAAAGATTAGTTAAAATGTAAAATAGCAAGATAATGGAATATTACAAAAATATTTAAACAGCATTAGAGAAGACTGCAATATATAAAATGATATAATATTTATATTGGATATTAAATCAAAAAGAAAATTATAAAATAGCATTATATGATCCAAACTGTATAAAAATGTTACATATTCTAAAAATAACTGGAAATACAACAAAATTTTTAATAGTGGCTCATTACAGATAGATGGAAATAGGAAAAAGTTTTCTTTCCTTTTCCTTTCTTTTTTCCTTACTTTTTTTAGTTTCCAAGTTATCTATTTAAGTTTGTATACTGCTTTTAATTAAAACCATGTGGATTTTTGTTTTCCTTTCTTTTTGTAATTTTGAGTGAAACAACATAAATAAATGTGAAATTACTTTCTGAATGGGAAAGCCAAGTCCCCATACTTCTATCTGGTTCTCTTAGGATATTTAGGTGAGTTACAAACAGTTGGAAAATATCACCTCAGTAATTGTCAGGTTATTAAGTTAGAGATCTATGCAATGGCTTCATGGTTGCAATTGACTCTAAAGGCAGAATTGCTAGGGTGATTGTCTGTAATATAGAACGTTACTTACTAATCCTGGAAATACACAGTTTTTTACTTTCCAATTGAGTGTAGGGTATTACAGAGCAGACATCAATTTGCTGCGAGAGAAGAGCCCACAAGTATACAGGAATGCAGAATAAATTGCTACAATTACAGGCTCTGCTCATTCCCTTTGTCTCCTTATCCCAGTCACATTCATCTGGACACTTCCAAATTCTGACAAACTTAGCAACGGATTTATCCTATGATTACTTAAACCCATCACCTGACATCCCACTAACTTGCCAAACATATGTTCCTTTGGATTGTTGGCTCCTGGGCAAACAAACTTAACTGTACTATAACTTCTTCACAATTCTGGAAACTTGAAACTCTAGGACAATCTTTGATTTTCTTCCTCCCAAAGTTCAATCCCAAAACAGGGCCATTCAATGAGGGTTATTTTTAGCTAGAATTACCATTTAACACCTTTAAAAATTGTGTTTGATCATTTAAAATTAGGGATTAATAAAATGAACTGATGAAGAAACTCAGATGTCATCCAAAGATATTATGAAAATGAAAAATAATTGACTGAAATAAATATTAACATGTTTTTCTTTACATACTAAAAAAAACTACTTTTATCAATATGTGGGTAGAAATCCAATTTTATGTACACTATACCTACTTTGTTTGGTGTACTAATCAATTAAACACATCTTTGAGTGTGGTATGGGAGGCACTGGCTGTGTGCTGTGGAAAATACAAAAAGGCAAACCTCCAATTTTCTACATGTAGGGACTTTCAACATAGTTGAGATAGTAAGATATAAGCATAGAAATAAAGGTGTCTGACAAGACAGACAGTGCATGTTAAGGACCAAAAGCATAATTTGGGCCTTCAATGCCATAGAAATTCTGGGAAAGAACGTTATTGTTTTGGGGGTCAAGAAAGGCTTTTTTGTTCAGGTCTAATGTAAATTGAATGTTAGATTATAAATAGGACTCAGATATATATAAAGTTTGGTTGCCTTTTCTGAAGAGTGGGAAATCCTGAGCAAAGGTATTTTCCTTGGGAATGAGGCAACTGTGTGAAGTAGAGTATTAGAGTAGATTTGAAGAAAATGAGGCTTGAAAGAGTGATTACAGCCAGATTGTAAAAGTTACTGAGAATATCAAACTAAATAATTTTACTTTTAGTCCATCAATAATGAGTACTTGAGGCTGATATGTAACAAGGGCATGATATAATAAATTCAATAGATATTGAATACTATAACAAATGTCTTACTCCATTCAGACTGCTATAACAAAATCACACAGACTGGGTGGCTTACAAACAACAGAAATTTATTTCTCACAGTTCTGAAGGCTGGAAGCCTAAGATCAGGGCACCAGCAGGGCAAGGGCCCAGTTTCAGGTTCAGATTTCTTGTAACCTCACCTGGTGGAAGGAGTAAGCAAGCTCTCTGAACCCTTTTTCTTTTTTTAATTAATTCTTATTTTTCCATTACAATTGACATCCAATATTATTTTATGTTAGTTTCAGGTGTACAGCATAGTGGTTAGAAATTTATATAATTTACAAAGTGATCCCCCTGATAAGTCTAGTACCAACCTGGCACCAGTCGGGAGGGAGGGTTACGGGGCTGGGTGAAAAAGGTAAAGGGATTAAGAAGTACGAATTGGCAGTTACAAAATAGTCATGGGGCTGTAAAGTACACCACAGGGGATACAGTCAATAATATCGTAATAACTATATATGGGGCCTGTCTTATAAAGGCAGTGATTCTGCTCATGCAGACTCCACCCTCTGTACGAATCATCAGGTACAGAATACTATTGGAACACCTGGAGTTGTGTTGCAACCTCATGTAGTCTTAATTTTTTATAACAAATCCCAAAGATACGATCCTGTGATACTTTGGGTAATCTAAACTTTTTGCTTCTTAAGTCATACAAGTCACTGTATGAACGTCATCTCAGAATTCACTCGATGATACACAAGCCAAGCCTGCTTTTTACCAGGCTAGATTTTATTTTTAAGTCTTCAAATTATGAGCCTCTGTGTTTATATATTGACACATATTTGCAAACTACACTTAATATACAACGAGATCCTAAATTAAGAAGAGTAAATATATCTAAATCAGAAGGGACTTTGGAAAGACTGCTTTTAAGTCATATGTTACTGTTAATCATTAATTCCTTAATAACAGAAAAGTTTCTTAATAATAGGAAAATTTAAAAGGGAACAGGAAAGTGTATTAAACAGAAAAATAAATAAAGGGGTTTATTTAAAAAAAACAAAAAACCATGAATGGAAGATTATGAGACTAACTATATACAGACGGGGGCGGGGGACAAGATGTTTTTTAAGTAATGAAGTCCCTTGTATATAACTATGCCAATTCCCTGAAAATCAGACTACAAACATCTCGTAGTTTTAAAATCTCCAGCAGCAAGCAGTGAGATCAGCCAAACCACTCAGAAGAGGTAGTTCAGTACCAAAAACAGACACGCCAATTGTTAGAAGCTCCCCAGGCTTGGAAACCACTCCTTCCTTATGGAGCAGATTTTATGGAGGGGGGGGGTGGGGTGTGTGTGTGTGTGTGTGTGTGTGTGTGTGTGTGTGTGTGTGTATATATATATATATATATATATATATATGATATTGTGGCAAGTTTAAAAGAGGAATCTCTTTTTGTGCCACTAAAATAAGCCAAGGGAAATACAGTAAGGTCCAGTCTACATTGACGGGACCTATACATTTGGTCAGCACTCTTCCTAAAGCCAGAAACACAAGCAATGAAGTCCTGGCCCCAGACTGGCATACAGGAGGGCATATGGATACAAATTAGGCTAGACTCAAGCAGCACTTAGGGGCCAGCAATATGTCCACATCTCCCAAACTCTGTAGGCCTGTCCCCCGACAGGACAGGACCCATTAGTGTAGTCATGCCTGCAAGCCAGCTATTCACCAGAAATCCTTAGAGCCCAGTTTCATAAACCTGACTGATCATCAGAATCGTCTGGCATGCTTTCCACAAATACGGATTCTTGGATCTCAATCTTGATGATTTTCATTGAGAGGTCTGTCGTGGAGCCAGGGCATCTACACTTTATAAACTTCTACAAGTGATGTGATGACCAGCCAGGTGTGACAGCATATCGCCGGAAGCTATTCCACTCCAGATTTGTTCTCTGGATGTAAACAGTTATGGTTTCCTCTCTCCTAATGTCTGGCAGACCTCCACAAGCACACATTTTCCTGGAAGACTCCATTTTCAACTCTGCTTTTTCCAATCTTGTACCAATCCAGGAATGTAATTATTACTTTCTCTCTTATACGAATCACACAAAGCCAGACAGGACTCTGCTTTTATTTTTCCCTATGTCTCAAGGAGGAGCATGAGCAGTCACTACGTGAATAACAAAGAAAGGCCATGAAACACAAGTACAGTCAAGAGCTATATGAAGAGTAGATGAAATGCCAGTAGAAGAGCAAGAACATATCCACCTGAGGGGAGAGAGGCATAGCATCCAGTACTCAGACTGGCATAAACAGGAGTTTTGCAGGGAACGAATGTATACAGAGGATGCCAAAAAATATATGCACATTTTAAGAAAGGAAAAAACTGTATTGAAATTGTAATACTCAATACATACCAATAACAAAAGACGAACACCCCGGTGTGTATATGATAACTGTGGTATTAGCTGAGAGTTTGTCATATATGGCCTTTATTATGTTAAGGTATTTTCCTTCTGTACCTATTTTATTAAGTGTTTTAATCATAAATGGATGCTGTATCTTGTCAAACGCCTTTTCTGCATCAATTGATATAATCATATGATTTTTGTCCTTTATTTTGTTCATGTGGTGTATCACATTGATTGATTTGCGTATGTTGAACCATCCTTGTGCCTCTGGGATAAACCCCACTTGGTCGTGATGGATAATCTTTTTAATGCATTGTTATATTCGATTTGCTAGAATTTTGTTTAGGATTTTTGCATCTGTATTCATCAGAGATATTAGTCTGTAGTTTTCTTTTTTTTGTCTTATCCTTACCAGGTTTTGGTATCAGGGTAATGTTGGCCTCATAAAATCAGTTAGGGAGTACTGTCTCTTCTTCAATTTTTTGGAAGAGTTTGAGTAGGACAGGTATATTTTTTGCTTGTTAAGTCATATAAGTCACTGGTAAGACATGTAAGTCACATGAACGTCATCTCAGAATTCACTCAATGATACACAAGTCAAGCCTGCTTTTTACCAGGCTAGATTTCATTTTCACTTCTTCAAATTATGAGCCTCTGTATTTATATATTGACATATATTTGCAGACTACACTTAATATACAACAGGTTCCCAAATTAAGAAGAAATATATATATATATAAATCAGAAGGGACTTTGGAAAGACTGCTTTTAAGTCATATGTTACTGTTAATAATTAGTTCTTTAATAACAGAAAAGTTTCTTAATAATAGGAAAATTTAAAAGAGAACAGGAAAGTATACTCCAAAGGCAAGGGAAGTAAAAGCTAAAATAAATGAATGGGACTATATCAAACTTAA
Source organism: Rhinolophus ferrumequinum (assembly GCF_004115265.2). Lineage (NCBI taxonomy): Eukaryota > Metazoa > Chordata > Mammalia > Chiroptera > Rhinolophidae > Rhinolophus > Rhinolophus ferrumequinum. Next base: position 42,617,962 of record NC_046301.1, read on the forward strand.
AATCTTCTGCACAGCAAAAGAAACCATTGACAAAATAGACAACCAACTGAATGGCAGAAGATTTTTGCAAACAGAGCCTCTGATAAGGGGCCAATATCCAAAATATACAAGGAACTCATACAACTCAACAAAAAAACAAACAAACAACCCAACTGAAAAATGGGCAGAGGACCTGAAGATACATTTCTCCAAAGAGGACATACAAATGGCAAATAGACATATGAAAAAATGCTCAACATCACTAATCATCAAAGAAATGCAAATAAAAAACACACTGAGATATCACCTAACCCCAGTTAGAATGGCTATCATCAATAAAACAAATAATAACAAGTATAGGAGAGCCTGTGGAGAAAAAGGAACCCTTATACACTGTTGATGGGAATGCAGATTGGTCCAGCCGCTATGGAAGGTACTACAGAGGTTCCTCAAAAAATTAAGAATAGAATTATTATATGACCCAGCAATCCCTTTCCTGGGTATCTACCCAAAAATATCTGAAAACATTTATCCATAAAGATATGTGTGCTCCAATGTTCATTGCAGCTTTATTTATGGTGGCCAAGACATGGAAACAACCAAAATGTCCTTCAATAGATGAATGCATAAAGACGTTGTGGTATATATACACAATGGAATACTATTCGGTGGTAAGAAAAAATGAAATAGGATGATTTGTGACAACAAGGATGGATCTTGAGATTATAATGCTAAGAGAAATAAGTCAGACAGAAAAAGTAGAGAACCATATGAATTCACTGAGATGTGGTATATAAAACTGAAAACAACAGAAGAATAAGACAAACAAATGAAGGAACAAAAACACATAGACATAGACAATAGTTTAGGGGTTACCGGAGGGAAAGGGGGGAGGGGAGCTCTAGAAGAAGGTAAACAGGGTCTAATATATCGTGATAGAAAGAGAACTGACTCTGGGTGTTGAACACACAATGTGGAATATCGATAATGTATTACAGAATTGTACACCTGAAATCTACGTAACTTTGCTAACAATTGTCACCCCAATAAACTTTAATTTAAAAAAAAGAGTTAATTACCTCTTTAAAGACCCTATCTCCAAATCTGGTCACATTCTGAAATACTGGGTCTAGGACTTCAACATATGAATTGGGGTGGTGGGCACAGTCTTCCTATAGCATGGGAAACTTACTTCTTATCTGTCTTTCTATCATAGTCTCTCTAACAAAAGAAATGTTCCAGTTATTGCAAATATCCCCATATTGTAGAAAATGCATCAACTGTGATCCAAAACAAAGGACAATGTCAACTCTTATAAAAGAAGTAGTGGTCTTAAAAGGAGGAAATTTAGAAAGGAACAAATAGAAAGCAAATCCTTGACATAAAATAATTTAAAACATAAAAAAAAAGAAAGAAAATGACAGTGTACAAATAGATTAAACATTTTTCTGAGGGGAGAGACTGCATCACTGATGAAGAGAGGTCAGGGGGGCCAGTAATGAGAAGAACCGACAAAAACATTGCAAGAATTCAACAAATTGTGCATCAAAAATGTTGATTTTAAAGGATTAGCTCCTTCCCAGCTATAGAAATCAACAAATCCTATCTCCTGCTCTGTATGATTTATTTGGTTTATTTGAGGAATAGTTATAATATCCTATTAAGGCTAGACAGATAGATAGATAGATAGATAGATAGATAGATAGATAGATAGATAGATAGATAGATAGATAGATAGATAGATAGATGGATAGATCCTAGGATTTGTTTGGGATCTACCAGAAGAAAACCTCTCTTCATCCTTAGATGGCATAGTGCAAAGTTTGGGATCTGGAACTACAGCAACCATTTTGCTACTACAAAGTAAAATATTGAGCTTTCTTGGAGCGAAGGGAGTGGGAAAGGAGCAAGGACACATGGACCCTGAGCAGAGTATCAACACTGAAGAAGGCGGAGTAGAGAGGAAAACAGATTCTTAAAAACATGATTTGAGTGTCCAGATGAAGTCTCTCCTGAACTCAGATCCACATTTGTACTTCTAGTCAGAAATCAATATAATCCCTCTGATGTGTAAAACAGGGTAGGCTGGACTTTCTGTTTCTTGTGATCAAAGGGCCCTAACTTTTACAAAGGGTATGTGTGAATATCCAATGAAGAGAAATTCTTTATATCTCTAATTCCTAAAAGGTTATTTATAAGGTATAGTCCCTGACAAGGCAATCTGAGGGCTTTTACCCAAAACTATAAAGTAGGAAAGAATGTCTTCAATTTCTTGGCTTTCAGATTAAATGCTGCTCAAAGCCTTAATGCCTAATCCATTCTCACCTCTTACTAAAATGTATCTTCAGGATACCAGGCATTATATTTCTATTAAGGTGAAATGAACAGTGTAGAGAAGAAAGAACAGTAAACTTGGAGTCAAACTATTCAGATATAAATTCCTACACTGATTTAGTTCTCATGCAATAACTTAATCTAATTGTCACTTTAATTATATAAAATATGTAAAATTGACAGAGTATTTCATCTATTCATAAAGATTGCAGTAAATAATAAATATATGAAAATCCTTTGACATTTGGGAATAAAATGCAAATAGGGAGGTATGAAAGAAGTTTTGAAATGATAAGAAACAACTTGGTTCATCTCGAAAATGGTGTGTGTTTAAAGCTATCGGACACAATCCATTTATAGGTAAGATCATTTCTGGAGTAATTATTATTGATCCTTTATTCTCACAACTGTGTGAGAAATGGTGCTGGCCATCAGAGAGAGGTAAAATATTCTCACCAGGAGCATCTATGAGATTTCTTCGTACAGTCTTCACAACTTTTATGTAAACCTGAAATTATTCTAAAACAAGAAAAGTTTTTTTTAAAAAAATATCTCACCTAGTTGTATACTCTGCGTTCCGATTGGTTAAAACAAATATCTCCTGTAGAAAAATATACCTAAATTTGGAGAATGATAAAAATATATAAATTTAAAAATGTTAAAGGTAAAAAAATATATATCCTCACCAGGGATTCATGACACAGCTATAGAAACAGGTAGAAGACAAGGAGATTTGAACTGAAGTAAGAGGTAACACAAACGTAATAGAGCACTTTGAAGTATATTGTTCATTCAGCAATATTTTTCCACTAAAAATGATTTAATTTTTTTTTTTTTAAATATCATGCTGAGAATCCAGTTGGGGTAGTTAAGGAAAGAAACAGGCTTTGCTTCATGAACACCAGCTGTGAGAGGCATTCCTAGTTAGTAAGTAACTCGGGCCATTATCAGCAACTGGGGAGCCAACAAGCCTGTTGTGCTTATGTACAACTGCTAACTTCTCCAACAGTCAGGCCTTCAGTGTCCTTCCCTATATATTGCTGCCATCTAGTGATCAAATCTTTCTGTGAAACACCAAGACAAGATAGATCTACTATAAGCACGCCCAAATTGTTTACTAGCTTTATATTTATATGAGCGTATGAAGTGCTGAATAAGAATATGGAGAATGAATAAAGTTTGTTGAATAGCTCTTCCACACCTATCATATATCTGGGTTCTATGGAAGATTTATAAGATGTATATTCCTTACAAACTCGCAAACTATTGATTCACAAAATTGAAAGTAGTACAATGTAATAGGAGTGAGATTTCTTATACTTCTGCTCTTACTTTGGTTACTTTTGATATCAGTACAGACAGACCTAATTACCATTTGGAGGACATCATCATGGTGGCAGGCTTTGCATTTTAAATAAATTAAATTTTTAATCCTCACATTACGTTTTTAAGAAAGACATTATGATGTTATGTACTTAATGACGACAAAACTGAGTCTCAGTGAAGGTATAGAACTTCAGGATCATACAAAAAGCGAGTGATATAGGCAAAATGTGAATTCATGTAATTCCAAATTTAGTATTATTTGCACAAGACTGCAATGATAAAATAAGAATAATCTTTTTTAAACAGTGCAGAGTTTGCAGATCCATGCGAGTGTTTTGCCTTCAAAGTATTCACCATTGAAAGTTATCTTCTTTAATTATTCTTAAGATATTCTTGGAATACTTTTTGGAATTGACTTTAGAACCAGTTTAGAAGGAAAACCTGCATTATTTGCAAATGATAGATTTAGTGACTGGGAAAACCTATCAAAATCTATTATAACTGCTGCTTTTGAAAACCCATGCCAGAACTTAACCACTGGAAGGGCAGGAGCCATTTTAGCAAGAACACTGGCAAAAACTGTCAAATTCAAAACTCTGAAAATGTTTTTCAAAAACTGTTTTTTCAAAACTCTGAAAATCAACTAATAGCTTGCAACAATCCAAAAAGAATTTATTAAAGAAAAGTGGCTGAATCTCAGTAAGAACCATGATGCCTGTTTATTTGCTGTAAGTAACTTACCTTTTTATCCTCCATAGTCTCTAGAACGTTATGGAACCTTAATAAATACTTGAGTAACATTTGCTGACTAAGTGAATGGAGTTTAAGAAACCAATGGATTTTGTTTCTATAGATCTAGAAATGGTATTTTAACTTGCCTAAATTCCATGCTCACTCCTCAGATTCATGGTAACTTTGAAAGCCAACAGCCTCTCAACTTTATGACAGTTGTAAAAACCAACAGCCTAGCAGCTATTAGATGAGTCAAAATGGATTTGGAGTTCCCCCCAAAGCCTCATTTCCAGACAATTGTCTGGCTATTCTCTGGGAAAAAAAAAAAAAAAGAAGAAGAAAGAAAGAAAGAAAAATAAATCATCTCAAAGACATGTGAGCATCAACCAAAATATGCATAATGGGAATCTCAGGAAAAAAAGAAATATAATTGAGTAGAAAATTTAGTTGAAGAAATAATGGCCAAAAATTCCTCAAGCTCAATGAAAATAATTAAAATGAACATCCAAAAAAACTCAACAAACCAACTTGGAAAAAGTCACAAAGTTCCACACCTAGAAACATTATGGTCAAACTGTTAAAAGTCAAGACAAAGAGTGTCTTGAAAGTAGAAAGTCACTTTTGACTCATCATGTACAAAAAGTCCAAATAAGATTAATAAAATATTTCTCATCAGAAACTATTAAGGCCAAAGACAGTGGAATGAGCTATTGAAAGTGCTGAAAGAAATAGACTGTCAATGAAGAATTCTATATCTAATAAAACTATCCTCCAAAAAATTGGTGATATTAAAACATTTGCAGATAAAAAAATTGAAGGATCCCTTGAGAGGATACCTGCCCTATAAGAAATGTTAAAAAGAGTACTTCAGGCTGAAATTAAAGGACAGTAGACACAAGAAACAAAGAATCACAACAAAAAAAGGGACAAAGAACAGCAATAAAATGAGATATATTTGTACTCCTTTGTACATATTCGAGTACATGTACAAGAGTGTAAGTGTATTTTTGTTTCTAACACTTTTCTTCTCCTATCTGATTTAAGACAAATGTATAAAGAAAAATTATACAACTACTTTGCTCAACATCTATTTATGATAAAAATTCTCAACAAGTGGGTATAGAAGGAACGTTTGTTCCTCAACATAATAAAGGCCAGATATGACAAGCCCACAGCTAACACTATACTCAATGGTCAAAAGGTGAAAGTTTTTTCTTTAAGATCAGGAACAAGACACTGATGTCCACCTTCATCAATTCTATTCAACATAGTATTGGAAGTCTTAGCCACAGCAATCAGACAAGAACAACAAAAAAATAAAACAAAAGGAATTCAAATGAAAAAGAAGAAATAAAACTATCACTATTTGTAGATGACATGATACTATACATAGAAAATTCAAGGCTCCACCAAAAAACAAAAACTATTAGAACTAATAAATGAATTCAGTAAAGTCACAGGATACAAAGTTAATATGCAGAAATCAGTTGTGTTTCTATAAACAAATAACAAACTATTGGAAAGAGGATTTAAAAAAAAAACAATCCCACTTACAATTGCATCAAAAAGAATAAATTATCTAGGAATAAATATAACTAAGGAGGTGAAAGACCTGTACTCAGAAATCTTTAAGACATTAGAAAGAAATTTAAGATGACACATAAAAATGGAAAGATAGACCATGCTTATGGATTGGAAGAATTAATATTGTTAAAATTTCCACACTACCCAAAATAATCTACAGATTCAATGCAGTTCTCATCAAAATACCAATAGCATTTTTCACAATACTCGAAAAAAGAATCCTAAAATTTGCATAGAACCAAAAAGACCTCAAATAGCCAAAGCAATCTTAAGAAAAAAGAACAAAGCTACAGGTACCATGCTCCCTGATTTCAAACTATGCTATAAACCTGTAGTAATCAAAACAGTATGGTACTGGCACAAAAACAGACACATAGATCAATGGAAGAGAATAGAGAGCCCAGAAGTAAACCCATGCCTATATGGTCAATTAATCTATGACAAAGGAGGTAAGAATATACAATGGATAAAAGACAATCTTTTCAATAAATGATTTTGGGAAAACTGGGCAGCTACATGAAAAGGATGAAATTGGACCACTATCTTACAGGATATACAAAAAATAAATTCAAAATGAATTAAACAATTGAATGTAAGACCTGAAACCATAAAACTTCTAGATGAAAACAGGCAATAAGCTCTTTGACATTGATCTTGGCAATATTTACTTGGACCAGTCTCCTCAGGTAAGAGCAACAAAAGCAAAAATAAACAAATAGGATTATATCAAACTAAAAGCTTTTGCACAGAGAAGAAAAACCATCAATAAAATGAAAAGGCAACCTACTGAATGGGAGAAGATATTTGCAAATCATACATCTGACAAGGGGTTAATATCTAAAATATATAAAGAATTTACACAACTTAATACAAAAAAAGAAAAAAGAAAACACCACCCATTTTTCAAAATGTGCAAAGTTCTTGAATAAATATTTTCCCAAAGAAAACATACAGATGGCACTTGAAGAGATGCTCAACGTCACTAATCATCAGCAAAATGCAATCAAAACTACAATGAGATATCACTTTATGCCTGTCAGAATGGCTATTACCAAAAGGACAAAAAGTAATGAGTGTTGGTGAGAATGTGGACAAAAGGGAACCATCACATACTGTTACTGGGAATGTAAATGGTGCAGCCAATATGGAAAACAGTATGGAAGTTCCTCAAAAAATCAAAAACAGAACTACCATATGACCTGTCAATTCCACTTCTGGGTATTTATCAAAAAAAAAAAAAAAAGCTATTTCAAATGGATATATGCACCCCTGTGTTCATTGCAGCATTATTTACTATAGCTGAGATTGTTCATTGGAAGCAACCTAAGTGTTCATTGATAGATGAATAGATGAGAAGATGTGTACTTATATACAATGAAATATTACTCAGTCATAAAAAAGAATGAAATCTTGCTATTTGTGACAACATGGATGGACCTAGAGGGTATTATGCTAAGTGAAATAAGTCAGAGAAAGACAAATACCATACGATTTCATTTATAACGGACTCGTAGGTACAGTAAACAAACTGGTGGCTACCAAAGAGGGCGGAGTTGTGGGTATGAAAAAATAGGTGAAGGGGGTTAAGGGGTATAAACTTCCAGTTAAAAAAGAAATAAGTCATGAGGATGTAACATACAGCAGGGGGAATATAGTCAGTAATATTGTAATAACTTTGTATGGTAACAGATGGTAATTGGACTTATCATGGGGATTGTTTTAGAATGTACATAGTTGTTGAATCACTACAATGTACACTTGAAACTTATCGAATATTGTATGTGAATTATATGTCAATAAAAATAAGATATATGCAAGATTTGTTATCAAATATAAATGAATATGTGAATCACTTGTCATATTTTATTCTTAGATGGAAACACTGAGTATCATAAAATTTAACTTTTTCCAAATTATCTCACTGATTTAAGTCTACTATAATCAAAATCCTGAACCCTACTTACTATTTTCAAAAAGTCTTATATGATCCTAAGATGCTTTTGGAAACAAAAATAAGATAGGCATGCTGAAAAGAAATGCTTTTTTCTACAAGAAAATACATGAGAAAGGATTTGCCTTACTCACTGGTATTTGTCCTTGTTTTTGCAGCTCAGCAATAGAACCCTTTCCTATGCTTTGGGAGTCCCTCTCCTGAATAAAGTAAGTATGCCTCCTTAAAAGATGTGTAAATATAAGACTTGTATCCTCAGCCTCCATAGCTCAAGTTATGATCACATGGTTAATGCTATGCCAATCAGACACACCCTTCCTCAGGCTGATATTGGAAAATAATATTATGTTGACAAGTCATAGAAAAGGCAGCAGTACTTCTAGTTTCCAACAGCTGCAATGGCAGCAATTCCAGTGACATTAGTGTCCAGCATGAGTCATATGCACTACCTAGAAGAGTGCTGGGGCATGAATTCAGGCACTGTTCCTGTCTATGTAACCTCTATGTGTATTTCTCTGGCACCTCAAGAGAAATTGTGTCAGTTACCACTACCCTTTAATAAACTTTCTCCTAGCGATATAAACCCATCATTCTTTTGCTTATAATAATGTTTTGTTGGACTATTAACATGTAAGTAAGACTCTCATGTTTACAACTAAACTAATATAAAATGCTGAAATTTAGGACAGATTACCTGGCCTTGTTGGTGTGGACAGCAGTGAAGAATTCCTGGTCCACTTACGGGCTGGAACTCTGGCGGCTAATGGCATGCATTGGCTGTCTGTGCTCACGTGTAAAGGGCCCATTTCAGGCAAAGCTTGTGAGTCTGAGTGGCTTGTGCATAGAAAAATACAGAGGGCATGAGAATTTCCAGGGATTGGAGGTAAAGTGGCTGTTCTTATTAATAGTGGTGGACAACTGAAAAACAGAGAGTAACAATTGTACAGTCCAAAATTCTCAGCTCAAGGCATAGATTGAAAAGCAGAGTCTTAGTAAGTGTAACACAGTTATAATCTCTTACTGCTTAAACCCTAAGTTTGGGACAGCTGAAGAAATAAACTTTGCAAGTTTCAGGAAGACTATAGACCATATCCACATTCAATCGTTTTCTATTATTATGCCCCTCAAAATTTTTTCTAAAATATTTCTTGTTATGTTTTAGTTATGATGTTTTCATTTAGTTTGATACTGTAAATGAAATATTTTCCATTCACATTATAACTTATTATTGCTATTACAAAGAACATCTACTAATTTTCATATATACAGGAAGGTCTGACAATTAAGTTTGCCAACTTGTTGCAACAATGTTGCTAACCTTTTTTGATATCAGAGGGATTATTCATTGTGAATTTGTTCCAACTGGACAAAGAGTTAACCAAATTTGCTACTTGAAAGTGCTGAAAAGGCTGCATGAAAAAGTTAGATGACCTGAAATTTTCACCAACAATTCATGGCTCTTGCATCACGACCATGCACCAGCTCACATGGCACTGTCTGGGAGGGAGTTTTTAGTCAGCAAACAAATAACTGTATTGGAACACCCTTCCTACTCACCTGATCTGGCCCCTGATGATTTCTTTCTTTACCCAAAGGTAAAGGAAATATTGAACGGAAGACATTTTGATGACATTCAGGACATCAAGGGTAATACGATGACATCTCTGGTGGCCATTCCAGAAAGAAGTCCAAAATTGTTTTGAAAGGTGGACTGGGCACTGGTATAGGTGCCTAGCTTCCCAAGGGGAGTACTTCAAAAATGACCATAGTGATATTCAGCCATGAGGTATGTAGCACATTTTCTAGGATGAGTTTGCAAACTTAATTGTCAGACCTCGTAGGTATTATAATCATTCACTTCAATTAAAATCTCTTGGTTCTAAACAATGGTCAAAGTGATATATTTATTTTCCTGGTAGATACATCGTCTACATATAATAATTCCCTGTTCTCCTTTCCAATATTTATATATGCTTTCCCCCTAGAAAATCTATTCCTATCCATTTGAATATATCTTTCAATTCCAAGTATACTAAAATATTTTTCACTTGTGAATAGATGTTGAGTTTTTATTTCCAAATACCTTTCCAGCATCTTTTGAGATTACCCTATTTTTTTTCCATTTGGCCTATTAATGTGATAAAATGAGTTCATTGATCTTCTCTCAATGGTCTTTCTTAGTCTAGGCCACAATATTTTATTAACAGTAAGTCTCCCTCAGTAAGGGAGGAGTCTCCCGTACTAACTCCTTCAGTAAATCAAATTGAATTAGGATTTTAGGAACTGACTTGAGTCCACACCTCCAGGTCCTTAGCACTCCCTAGTGCTGACCTGGCAGGAAAGAGAGTAGGAGAAATTATGTTTTCCTGTTTTCACTTCAACCTGTTCCAGGACCCGAAAGCACAAGAGCCAGTGTGAGAGATGAGAAAGAAAAATAATCGCAATTTAAGCGGAGGAAAAACACCAACTCTGCCATGAAAGGGTAGATTGTCATTGTCCTATCACCAAATAAGATCTACGATGATTTTATAAGGATCAATTAACTTCCATGTTATCTCTCCTCTTACCTAGCTGAGCTTAGTTCCTTGAAGGTGACCCTTGATCCTTTATTTTAGACATGTCGCACCTCTTATATTTAAAAATCTAGATTTCCAATATTACTTATTCCACCTCTTGGAACAGCTGACACCTGATGACTTGTGCTATCTGGTGAGGGCAGCATTGACCTAGCACGTAGAGTTCCTAGGCATGCATGCCTACCTGACAGTAAGAAATTTTTCATACAACTATATGCACTCATTTTTGAAAATATTATACTAATTCTTAATATCACCAATCTACACATTAAAAATAAATTATCTGCTTAGAGTAAAAGTTTTAAAAACAATATATTTCAAAGTATAACTTGTGCACTCGAACTATAAATATGTTGTAATCTATCAACATTTTTATATGATAAAAATAATGTATATATGAGAACAGAGTGAATTGTTTTTTTTTTCTTCTATCACTCTTTAGGAGAAGAGAAGAAATGAATGTTTTTTTAATGTCAGATATTGTCTGTATCTTCATACTAAGGAGCAAAGCTAGAGTTCAGCCACAGAGCTGCTGACTTCAGCTGTTGGTCCTCCTGCATACCACACAGCCTCTCAAATCTAGGTTCAGTACATTCATCCCTGGCCCAAACTTTTGTAAAGACCTCATCAACCTCTCTGATCCTTTCTTTCTATCCAAAGTCATGCATTCTTCTAGGCTCAGCTCCTGTCACTTTGTATTTTTCTGACTCCTACAAAATGCACTGGTCTCCCTTTCCTCTGAATATCAATAAAATTCCGATTACTTTGTCACATAAATTTCAGCACTCATCTATTTTTTAGAATTATCTAATTCTATCATGATATTGCCCTTTACAGCTTTCAAAAGTTTTGTGAATTAGCTTGTGCCTCAACCAGCTTCCTTATCCTGACAAAATCCAACTCAAGTTGAGTACCTGATACGCAACAGTATATATGATTAAAAAGAATTATTTATAGATTCATAAAATCTCAAAAGCATGAAGGTAGACGAGAACTTTGCAAGTTCTTCTTTTCTACTTCACTGCCTCTGTGCACACAATGATGATCGAGGTGAAAAAAAGCTTTATTACATAACAGTAGAAAAATTAAAATTGTAAGTACTTATAAGGAAATAAACTAAATAATATTTTAAATGTTTTTAATTGGAGGCTAAATAAACAATAGTGATATCTAGAACAGTATTTTAAAACTGTATTCCGTGGAGCTTTGGGGTTCTTCAAAGTGTATCAGGGACTTTGGGGAGAATGAAAAGGAAGGGAGACTAAGTAGGGAAAAAAAGTCAGTCTCCTCAACACAGCCTAAGCCAGAGTGGTTCCACTGTCATTTGTTTTATATATGATTTTTGGTTGAATGGAATATTTCTTCCATAAAAAAAGACTCAGCTGACTAAACCAAGTGATAACTTTAAAAACCACTCATATGGTTAAATGCTCTTCCTTTAGGAATAAAGAAATTATAGGACAAGTAATTATCTGACCTCACCCAGCCTGACAATGGTAGACTTGAGACAAGAGACAGATTCATTTATAAAGAACTGGTTTTCTGCTCAGTACCTCCACATACGCCCATGCATCCACAACGCAGCCTCTAGTTTCCGGATACAAAGATTTGTCCTAACAATTTGTTGGGTGATTAGATTATCAAGAAAAATATTTATCGTACCTATCCTTTCCCATTCAAAAGAGATGCTAATATTCTTTTCAAAAGTATTGAAGGCTGCCTGGCATTTTTATACATGTGAATAATTTGCTTAAAACATTAATCTATGTGCTTTGGTCATTCTCCCTTTCAACTGGCATGTTCAAGGGAATTTCTTGGTCACGAGCTCAGTATCTATGGCCAAGTGATTTTTACCGAGAGGAAACCACTTGAGGGCACCAAAGGCATTGCACTCAAAGCCTGCATCCGTTTGGAGGAGGCGATGCTTTCTGTCTCATTGTAAATTTAGAGGAAGTGGGTGGGGAAGCCCAAGGTCTGGGAAAATGACCATAATAATAGTACCTTGTGTTTATATAGCACCTTTCTTCAATTAGCTCAGCATGTTTGGATATGATTATTCAGCTGGGAGCTTCCAATTGTGGGAAATGAGGCACAAGGCGAACACGTGGCCTAGGTGGGACAGAGGGTGAGAATAATTCTTATTCATTTCAAATGCCCATTCATTATTTTTACTCTAAAAAGCTGATGTGTGACCTTTCCTGGCCATTTCCTTAGAAACAATAAGCTGAGAAATCAGAGTCCCAAACTCAAATGCATTTAATGGAAAGACTTATAGGTTCTACTAAGACAAAAAATATCACACTCCTCAGAGCCAGGGAGAGAACTAAAATAGAATAATCTTTCAACTATGTAAGTGCGTTTGTAAGGTGACAAGTTGAATGTTCCAATTCCTAAAGCATGTCATGAAAACAACATAGTCTAAAGAATCCTCCACTACATTTCACTTTTATCCCTCAAGCAAATCTTCTCAAATTTGTATTTTAAATCATTCATCGTTTATACATTCTTTGCCCCCCTCCAAAAAAAAAGACCCAAAAAAGTAAAGAAAAAAAAACTGAACTTGTATTAAAAAAGCTAAACTCGTGTCCCACATGAGACAATACTATTTCAGAGTTTAACATGTTAATTAAATGTTCCAACATGATTTAGTTGAATAACATCATGACAGAGAGTTTAATTAATGGACAATTAGGTCTGTGGCTTAGTCATCAACTGAGAAGACTGTTATAGTGAAAGTTTCCAATGACAGCATTTGCCATGACAGATGTGTATAACTCATGATGAAGACGTTTTCTTCCTGAAGAGTCATTTAGGGTCTCACCTGCTAATGACAGGGCTCACGTTTTCTCCAAGTACTAAACACGTGCCTTTAACCTCTGAATTAGGATGTGGGTATTTACTCACATGTATGGTTGAGGCTGACTGTCCATTTACAGGTTTCCTAGTTCCCATTGTTCTTATGGGAAATAATATTTTAGTTTACGAAAAAAGAAATATAAATAGCCAATCAACATATGGAGAAACAAGGATTTAAACAAAAGCGACAATTACTTATACTGGAGTAAATTAAAATAGTTCAAAGCTTGCTGTTATCAAAAGTACTTGGAAATGTATACTCTAGGAATTTGGAGGAGTACAAATCAAGACAAACTTTCTATATGACAATGGAGAGCATATGTAGTTAATGCCTTTTATAAACTCTTTGACAAAAATTTCTATTTTCTAGAATTTATCCAAAGGAAAAAATCATTTATATGTGCAAACATCTAGCCATAAGAGTATTCAGCAAAAAAAATATAACAAGAGCATATCATCAGAAACAAACAGAATATCTCAATGTTGGACTTTTGGTAAAGGTGGTATAACCATAACTAACATACTGCAAATTTACATGCTTAAATGAAAAGAAAAATACTCACAAAATTAAAAGAAAGCATCTTTTGAAATATATGAATAACATATAAATTTCGTGTTTATATTTGCCTAGATTAAAAAAAGAACACAGTACGTTCACATTTGTTTTTTTGAATAATTTCCCCTAGCCAAACAACCCTCATTATCATGGGTACCAGGCACAGTCATGCTTTAGTTCCCCAAGTATCAGGCTTTATAAATTCCCTACCAGCCCACAGAACTATTTAAACAACCCGGTCACATCGTCTTAGGGGAACCAAGTTTCACCCACCTTCTTGATACTACAAAGCCTTCCTCACACAGCCTCTGGTTCATTCAATTCTGAGTGCAACCCCTATACTGCCATGTGTCACAAACAGTGTTCTTCTTTTCTAGGTTATAAGTACTAGATGTGACAGATAAAGTGTTGTCAAACTTATCTGTACAGTGGCGGGTGTCATGTATTTGGCAATCCACATAAGTATAGGGTGGAGACCCTTCCCTCAGCAACAAGGGAAAAAGAGGAGGCAAATAAAACAAAATGATTAAAGGTTTAGTTGAAACAGAGGATTGATGGAGCAATGTTCTAGAGCAGGGACAAGCTGATGGACTCTAACAGAGATAAATGAGTTAATTTTGCTAAGAGCCCTTCATCCAATTGAATAAGAGACAGGGACGTTAGAATGGGGAATGATCCAGCTGTGCCCTTGCAGGATAGTTTGGGTCTTGTTAGTAAAACAGGAGACAATTATTATCTGCTGATATCAAGAGGCAATAATAAGGGTTGGGACTTAAGTTGATCCATTAGGACATTTTTGCTCACAAGTAGCATAATTGCCAACTAATAGTAATTATCTCACATAATAAGAAGCCTGGAAGCAGGCATTTCCAGGATGTGTTCAGGAGCTCAACAAATATCAGGATAGAGGTTTGTCATCTTTGAAACTTTCTCTATCTTCTCTTGAAACTGGTAGGATGGCTGTTGGATCACAATTTCATGTGACATCTCCAAAGGAATAAAGGTGATAGAAAAGAAACACATTTATACATTTTCTCCTGAGTGGGGGGGAAATTATATATATATATTCTTATATATATATAAATATATATATATATATATTCTGAATTATATATATAATCTTTTCCAGAAGCCACTAGCAAATATCCCCTTAATCTGATTAGCCAAAACTGGTAAGGAGCTACCCCAAGACCATAAATGGGCAAAGAAAGTAGATTAGCATTACTAGAAGGGAGGGGGAGAGAGGGGTGGGAGATGAGGGTAAAAGGGATCAAATATATGGTGATGGAGGAGAACTGACTCTGAATGGTGAACACACAATGTGATAAATAGGTGATATATTACAGAATTATACACCTGAAACCTATGTAACTTTACTAACAATTGTCACCCCAATAAACTTCAATTTTTTTTAAAAAAGTGAGATTAACATTACTGGTTTAGACCAATCATGATATTTACTCTGAGACTGAGCATTTTGCTTCATGAATAAAAATGAGGTTCTGTTAGCAAATAACAAAAGTGAAAATAATTCAGGGCAAGCAACTTACCAAGATTGTTCAAAGGAGTATGGAAAAATTTTGGAATAGTAACTGCAGATAATGCCATAAGAAATCCATAAAACATGAATGAAATGATTACTAGGCAATATTGAAGGTACAAAATCGTGAATTTATAGAGAGCATGATATCCTACATTTCAGACTTTCTTTGGCAACATATAACAAGCTAGGAATCAAAAGTAAAAAGAGTGTCAAAGGAAACAAGAATGGTAGGATGTTCACAAAAAAAGGTGTTGCATAACTGACCATGAGATCCAGAACTTCAGAAGGTAATGGATCTAGCCATGAGCTGCAAGAATTAAGAGGGAAAAGATAGTACAGCTTTGGGCATTTGAAGATCAAAATGAAAACATGGAATGAGCTGATGGGATAAAGGAAAAAAGAAATGTTAGTAAAAGAAATAGAATCCAGATTCACTTACATCTGGAATCATTTTACCACAAAGTGTAGACATGGCACAGAGAGTCTGAGAACATTTGGATACACACGCAGCGGATATAAAGAGGTTGAGAATATCCAAAGGATATATTTTGGTGCAGTAAAGAGAATGGTAGGAATAAATTTTCTTTCGCCTATATTGTTCTGTATTCCCAGTTAAATTGTATTTTCTTTCAGGTCAGGGAGGATATTTTACATTTGTTTCTAATCCTAGGAAGAGCGGTGAGGAGGAGTGTGGCTGTTGGAGATAGTCCCCGAGGATTCTCTGGTTTCACAGGGGCTTTAAGTTTCACTTATTACACTAGGTTTGTACAGTAAGATTTTAAATACTTTTGTAAAATAGGAAAATAACTTCATATTATTAATTAGGTTGGAAGTATTATATCTGGATATAATTCTTTCTCTTATAGCTTCAAATTACATTCTCATCTCCCAATGATAAATTTCCTCCAGATCCAAACAATGGTTATGCCTAGAATATGCCAGTATTAGTAGATTCAAGCCATACCAGTGAATGCCAGCCACAGACCTGGTATCACAATGGCATTTACTGTACTTAGTTTAAAAACAGGAGGTTAGAAAAAAATGTCAAACAATAGTCCCGAGGTTGACTAAATTGTGATATTTGTACAAAGGAATACTCAATAGCCATAACACAATATTTAAAAATGTGTATAAACATAAAAAGAAAGCATAATATAATTTTTAAAATTAATACTTTCACGCATGTGAAATGTCCAGAAGATTTGTTTATAATAAGAACGTGGGTGATTTTCAAAACAATTTTTTGGATTTTATCATATTTCCAATGTAAATCTGTATTGTTTAGGTAATAATTCTTGTATAACAAATAACAATTATAACAGACGTAAAGCAAACTTTGTTCTTTAAAAAAAGGGGGATGATGAACCTGAAGGGAAAGAATGAAAACTGTTGATGTTTATTTTTTCAGAGCACCACCCCTATCCCCTCACTAGTTACAGCTTTCCCCCGTGCCCCTTGCCCTCTCTTCCCCTTTTCCTTCTCTCTCTCCCTCTTCCTGCCAGGTAAATAGTGAGATTAGCTTCTGAGTCACCATAATTCCTATAGCTTGATTTCCTGTTTGGTACTCAGGCCAGAAGATCTGAGCACAGTCTGATTCAACCACTGTTTTAAATAAATATTGCCCAAGGCTTTTCCCAGTCCCTCAGGCAATTTCCCTTTGCCCCTTCAGAACTTGTGCTTTGTCATCCTATTGATGCTCTCTGGATTGCCTAATTAAAAACACTCCAGACTAGGTCCAGAAGACTTTGAGCTTTCAGAAGGCTGCCCATGTTCACACAGGGCTGAGTCCATCACAGCTGTGAGGGTCATTTGGTTTTCCTTGGGGCTCTGTGAAAAGTCCGCGGGGAAGCTGGTGCGCACTGCTTGTCTTGATGACTGGACTTCCCCAGGAGAGACATCTGTATTGACTCTCATTTGTATTCTCCACCATTACCACACTACCGGCCTGTATGAGTATGTGAATAATCACAAAACAAACAAGCAAAAGCCAATTATGATTACACCCCAGTATATTTCCCTGGTCTGCTACTCTTCCGGTTTTTCTTGATGCTTTCTTCACTTTCTCAGGCTTCTTCACAGGCCTGTCTTCCTTTGAAATGTCGGTGATTCTCAAGCGTTATTTCTCTGTACCTTCTAAACCATCTGCCGTCAGGATGCCATCCACTTCTTGTTCTAACTTCTATCAACAGGGGGATGCGTTCTAAACATAGGTCTCTCTCTGGATGCTTCAGTGTTTTCACTGGTTCCTCTCAAATCCCCTTTACTTGTTCTGCGTGCCCAGCCCCCAGGTTCTGAGTGCTTTGTTTCAGAAGCCTTGTTTCTGCAACCTTCTTCAGAGGTGATTCTTGAGCTACAGGAGCCACTCTGCTTGGACACGGGAGGAGCTTAAGTGCTTGGAAGTTTGTCCCATGGAGCAGACCATAGCTGATGACTAAAGCAACAGTATAAAAGCCCAGCAGCGACTTTGTTTGGAGCAGGACAAGCTGTGTGGTGCAATTTATTCTCCTGAGTTCCCCTTGGGACTGGAGGGGTGTGGGATTCCACCTGAGACTGCACTCTTGATTGACTTCTTCCTTATTCAGCTCCCACTAGTTCTGGAAGCACTTCTTTAATAAATTACTTTACATGAATTTTTATCTCAGAATCTTTTGGGAACCTGACCTAGGACGCTGGCTGGACTTCATGAAATGTATTCAAACAACTGCCAATTACACATGGTTACCTGGATGGCCCACGTGGACCTTCACCTCAATTTGTAGATAACAGAATTTATCCTTTTCCTCCTAATCCTGCTTCCCCTTCCTTAGTCCCTAATTTATAAAGGCTTCCAGTCATCTGAAACAGAAACATAGGAGTAGTTCTGGACGTTTCTTTCCTCTTCAGCCCCACATTCATTTGTTCACAGTCTCCACCCATTGTAACTCATTAGTATTTCTTGAATATGCCTGCTTGCCTCCATTACCACTGCCATTAGGTGTATTTCAAGCCTCCATTTTTCTTTTTCTTTTCCTAATTCCTCAACCATCACTTAACACTTAATCTTACCCAGGATGGGCCCCAGAGGCAATCGTTTAATGGCCCTGTCACCAGAACCCTCAGTTCCTTTTTATCCCTTTCCTTCTGCCACATCCACATACTTACTACTCTAAATCAGTGCCACAATGTTTTCATCTCTTCTGTCATATAGCTGAGTAGTGCTAGAAAAATACCATTCCACCATATATACAGAGGGTGCCAAAAAAATGTATACCCATTTTAAGAAAGGAAAAAACTGTATTAAAATTATACTGGTGGCAACCATTTTGAGCACCTCTTGGAGTTTCAGAAGTCAAACATGACTTGTATTCATGTTTTGTTATCGGTATACATTGAGTATTACAATTTTAATATAGTTTTTTCCTTTCTTAAAATGGGTATACATTTTTCTGGTGCCCTTTATATAAGAGCCACCACAAAAATTGTAATTTCTAATCCCAAACTTCATTCATTTTAGAATACGAGACATCTATCCTCTACTCCATCACCAATCCAACCCGTCCCCAAATCTGTTGCCTATGTTCTTTTTCCCTCATATATTTTTCTTTCCCTAATTTTCAAATATCTATCTTATCTTGAAACACACATACACACACACACCATAAACACACTGGCATGCACACACACCACATACAACACAAATAAACCAATTCTCTTAATTTTGCATCACACTTTAGCTACTGTCCTTCTGCTCTTCACTAGAAATCATCTGTAATTTTAAAAAAGTATTTACTGTCACTACTAGAAAGCTTCTATCACTGATTCTGCTTTTGAAGTTTTAGCATGACTTTATCATTTGCATTTAAATCTTTGATCTATTGGAATTTATTTTGGTGTAAAGCTATATAGATAGCCATCAATTTTTTTATGTGAATCAGTTATTCCATCCCTACTTATTAAATCCATATTCATTCAAAATTTTGTCTATTTCCTCTTCTGTAAAATGGGGATAATAGCACCTACCTTATATAGTTGATTTAAGACTCAAATGACAGTATCCGTAAAGTGCTTAGAAGCATGTCTAGCACATAGAAAATATGCAACATACTATTTAACAACTGTTACACAGAACATGACTTTTAGTTTATATCTGAACTATATTCTTATATATTAATATGTCAATTTGTGGACAATATTCCTGTTATTAACACTCTTTTTAGAGTTTTCCTGGCCATTCTTCTATGGTTGTTTTCTTGTTAAAATTATCTTTCCTTGCTAAAAACCAAACCAAACAAAACATGGAGCATTTCTAACATATAAATTACTTTAGGGAGATCTGATGTTTTTATATTTTTGAGTTTTCTTATAAAAAATATTTAACACATTTAAATTTTATTAATTCTTTTAAACATTTACATTTCATTCATTATAGTCATCCATTTACACATTATTTTTGGACTCATTTTCTTTTCCACTGAGCTATTTCCTTGACCATATCATCTTGTTTGCAGTTGTTTTGTATCATTTTTTAATATAAGGCAAATTCCTCTTTATTTACCTTCATTTAAAAAAGTCATGTGGCTGTTTTTAAGCGTTTTCTCTTTCAAATAAATATTAAACTCAGTTTATCAAAGTCCATTTAAAATCTCTCTGAAATATTATTAACTATTGTATTTCATTTATAAGCCTGGCATTCTTAAAATCTTTAGTGTTCTTATCTGTAAAAATAGAACACCATAACATTTATTACGATTTTCTTGTATTCTTCAATTAAATTTATTAAGTTATCATTAGTGTATTAAATTTATTTCCATATATTTCAAGGTTTTGGTAAATCTTGTTTGTATTTAGGAAATAAATGTTTCTCCCATTATATGTTTAGATTTTACTTTTGTCTTCTGGGACATAATAAGCAGTGAATTTTATGTTTCTCTAGTATCCAGCTATCTTATTAAACTCTTATTAATTGTAAAAATTTGTAGTTGTTATCGAGAGTACTTGAAAAGAATGTGTACTCTTCAATTGTTGGATTCAGTCTTCTATATATTCCATTGAACCATAGAAATTAATTGCCATTTTTAAGTCAAGAATGTTTAAATAATGACAATTTCATATGGATATGTCTATATCTATATTTATATCTATATCTATATCTATATCTACATCTACATCTATATCTGTATCTATATCTCTCAAGTTTTCAATGCATGGTTCAAATTTTATGTATCCTTACTAAATTTTTTCTTCTGGATCAATTACCTAATGACATACCATGCTTCCCCGTAAATAAGACCCATCCCAAAAATAAGCCCCACTGAAGATGGTCAGCCTAACGGATGCATTTAGTACAGTATGACAATGTTCCAGAAGAAGATGACAGGACTGTATTTGAATAAATGTAGTTTGATGTATATGAAAAAATAATACATCCCCTGAAAATATGCCCTAATGCATCTTTTGGAGCAAAAAATAATATAAGAGCCAGTCTTATTTTCAGGAAAATATGGTATAAGACCTGGTATGGGGAATATGGTATGGGGAATATGGTATGGGGAAACACGGTACTCTAAATTTTGTCACCATGGTGACGTATTTATATTTTTCTTTGTAAGTCTTGCCTTATACAGTTTGAAGCTTATACAATTTGAAGCATACAAATTTATATCTTCTTCATAAGTTGTTCTTTCTGTGATTATAAGTGACCATTTTATCTCTAAGTTTCTGTTTTAAAATATTTGCCCTGATTGTACTACAGTAGCTTCACAACCTTTCATTTGGTGATTTGTCTACCGTAACTTTTATCTTTCCACTTTCAACTTCTCAGTGCCCTTTTGTTTTAGATATGTTTCTGTAACTGGAGTCTTTCTTCCTTTCTTTCCTTTTTATTAAGTTTGACAAATTTTCAGCGATAAGCTTTGTCTTATTACTTATATATTTATATTTATGTTTACAATCTTATTTTGTGTTTGTATTTACTATGTTTTTTCTACAGATTTCTTTTGTTTTATTCTTTATTTTATTCACTAATAAAATAAACATTTACACATTATATTTGACATTTACACATTATATTTCTGTTAACTGGTTACCCCAAATTTGTACATGTATTACCTAAGTAATGTATGAAATTAATCATAATCTCCACTCTTCTCCCAAAACATTCAAGAGCCTTAGAATAATTTAATTTCAATTATGCACCTTTCATCTTACATCATATTGTCTGTCAATACATTAGTTGCACCCGTATATGCCCTCCATTAAATGAGTCTTCATCATTATTATTATTTTATACTTTTGTCTTTTAATTTTTATGCTAAAATTAAAAATGAAAAGTGATTTACACACCAGCATTACAGTATTACAGTATTCTGTATATGTATATTTAACTTCAGCAGTTTTATATTTTCATATGCTTTTGTGTTTCTGTTTAATGTTCTTTCATTTCATCTTAGCATTTCTTGTATGGCAGGTCTAGTGATGATGAACTATTTCATATTTTGTTTGCCTTAGAAATTATTTCTCCTTCATTTTTTGATGGACAGTTTTGCTGAGTACAATATTCTTGGCTGGCAATACTTTGTCTCAGCACTTTCAAATGTATCATTTCACTTTATCGTGGTTTGCAAGGTTTCTGCTGAGCAGTCTGTTAATAGTCATGGGGTCTTCCTTGTATGTGATGAATTGCTTTTCTGTTGCTTTCAAAATTCTTTTTGTCTTTGACTTTTGACAATTTGATTATACTGTGACTTGGTGTAGACTTTAGACTCATCCTCTTTGAAACCTTTAGGCATCGTGACTCTGGTTGTTTATTTACCACCCCAGATTTGGGATGTTTTCATATCCCAAATATATGCATAATGCATATATTTGTTCACATAATGGTGTCCCATAAGTTCTGTAGACTCTTTATAGTCTTTTTCTTTTCTTTTTTTCCTTTTGTTCCTCTGACTGGAGAATTTGCAATTACTTCTCAGATATTCATTGATCCTTTCTTCTTTTTGATCAAGTTTGTTATTGAACCTCTCTTGTTTTTTTTTCAATTTAGTTATTTTATTCTTCAACTTCAAAATTTCTGAGCTTTTTGTTGTTGTTGTTTTGTTTGTTTTTATGGTTTCTATCTTTTTGTTGATATTTTCATTTTGCTCATGTATTGTTTTCTTAATTTCATGTAGCTGTTTATTTATCTATATTCTCATGTAGCTCACTGAGCTTCTTTAAAATGATTACCTTGAATTATTTTTTAGGAAATTCATAGATCATCTTTGCTTTAGGGCTGATTGTTGGAGATTTATTTTGTTCCTTCAATTGTCTCATAGTTCTCTGATTTTTCATGCTTCATATAGCTTTGTGTTTAGGTCAGCACATTTGAAGAAGCAGTCATCCCTTCCACTCTTTATGGACTGACATCAACAGGGAAAGAGTTGCAGTATTCAGCCTGGCTGGAGATTCTGGGAACCTCCCAAAACTTTTCTGCAAATATGCATGCTCTCCTCCTCATCCTCCCACTTGGGGGAGATATTTCAGGGTTGTGCATCTTCTCTTAGTCTTTCAGAACCACTTAAGTCATCATAAACCACCCATTCTATGTCAGTGCACCGAGTGGCCTGGACATTGGGTGCAAGCTTCACTTCATATCTCTCACCAGGGGAAGTTTCAGGATTATACACCTTTCCCCAATCTTGCAGATCCCTGGCTGCTGAAAGTCAACTGTCCCTTTTCATTGTTCTCATCTGCCCCTAGGCTTTCAAACTTTGCTGGTTCCCTCCCTACTTCACTCCGGGTGAAGTGAGACAGAAGCAGATCTCTTGGACAATGCTTCAAAAACCTAGAGGTGTTGGATGCATGCTTCAGCCTCTCTTTCTCCGAGGGGAAATATCTCAGGCTTAGGTGATCTCTCACAGTGCTGACCTGTGATGACTTCTGGGAGGTCTGACATGGGTAAAGTGAAACTGCTCCTCCCACCCCTTTCAATAAGATTGTTCTTGGATTTGTGCTTATCTGAAGTGCTGCAATCTCTTTACTGGATTCTGGAAATCTCATAAAGGTATTTTGGTTCGTACATTGATGTTAAATCAGGGTTTCTGTGAGAGAACAATGCTGGGACTTCCTATTCCACAACCTTGCTAATAACCCCAAGAGCCACTTTTATATCTAGAAGTTCTATTTGGTTTCTTTTAATTCTGTTCCCAAGAACTTTTGATATCATTGTTTTTTTGTTTGTATGTCTCAGGTCCTTTTTTATGTTTAATAGTTTTAAACATTTTTACTTAATAGCTCTGTTATATGATGCTTTTGAAGGCCTCATCCTATCATCTTTCACTCACAGTAACTTATTATCCGGTGTGTTTTGTCACTTTTAGGCCATGTGCTCATTCTTCTATGCGATTTATCAGTGGAGAACCTGAGGAGATTAGATTAAGCATATGTACTGTTAGGGTGACTTTCATTTGATTCTGCCATGTTAAACAGGATACTAACACCCAAAACCTCTTCCTGTCTTACCTTCTTGGAATAAGGATTCTTATAACTAATAAAAATCATTCCCTAAATGGAAATAAAGAAAAAGCCATAGTTATGAATTCATAGGGAAGATTTTATTTTTCTATTCTAAGTTTAGACTGAGTTAGCAAAGATGTCATAATACTGATGGGTGCACTTTTTCTCAGATGGCTTATCTGAGACTTTTGCACTTTGAGGACCAGTGTTATATGGATGTCTCAGTTACATTTTTTTCTCTTCATGTGGGTTCCAAGTCTCATCTTCTGAGTTTGTTAGGCAGGGGTTCAATCCCCTGAGGGGAGGTGAAATTTTCAGCTTCCATATTAATTCCCCTAATTTCTTTTCCTTTCTTCATTCCTTCTTCTTCCTTCCTTCATTTCTCCCTTCCTCCCTTCTCTTTCGTTCTTTTACTTTCTCGACTAGGTAATACGTTTATGTGGTATACATTTTGAAAATCCAAAGGGGTATACTATGAATAAGATGTCACTCTCTATCCCTTAGCACCCCCCTCCCCGCCCCATCCTGGTCCTTCATCAGAGGGAACCCCTATTGTCAATTCCTTAAGTATTCTTCCAAAAATATTGTATGCACACTCATGTGGGTTTTTTACATCAATTTGTCACCACATGATACAGATAGTCTTGTGAACCACTTTTTTCTTATAAAAATTTGTTTTGGAGGGCATTCCCTCTCTCTGTATAGAGCTGTCAATATTCTTCCTAATGACATCACAGTATTCCATTATATGTACATAATGTGTACTATCAACATCTGCAGTCTTTTGCTTTTATAATGTACTGCAATGAGAACCTTGTATATAATCACTTTTACACATATGCAAGTATATTGTAGCATAACTCTTAAAAGTAGAATTATGATTCAAAGTATATATGCACTATACATATATATGAAAAGTATACATTTAAAAATATATATGTATCAAATACAAAAAAAGTGTCTATTTTCCCATACTGTCACAAACGTAGTGTGTTAATAAATTTAGATTTCTACCAACAGGTAAAAATAATGTCTCACTGGGATTTTAATTTTCTTTTATTAACAAGATTGAGCTATAACAAATAAGTTTAAAAGTATTTGTATTTCCTTTTCTAGAAACTTTATATTTGTATACTTTGGCCATTTTTGTGGTGGTTGTGGGACTTTTGTTGAATCAAAGCAGCTAAGCCCCCATCACATGCACAAATCATGTAATGACATTATCTTACTCAGATCCATTCTCAGTGCCTGATGCTACAGCAATTGATCCAATAATAAACCTGCTCATGTTACCAATCTATTTAAATCCCCTAATTACCTCCTTATCAACAAAAATAAACTCAAACATCATAAATGGTAATATAAAGCCCTCCATCATCTGGCCCCTACTTATCTCTTAATCACCAGCCTTAGGCCTTTACTATGTCCTGCTTACCACTCTTGCAATACCAAATTGCTTCACAAACCACATTGTTTTCCCAATGACCTATCTTATCCCTAAAATAAACTCTTAGTCACCAGTGTCCCATCCCCTATCTTTCCACACTCACAGGCTTTTCTGAATTTACTTCTACTTGTCTTCTGTGTTGTAGTTAAACTATAATGTCCTCTAGGAAGGAGGTTAAACTATAACTTCCTCTTACTTCTTAAAGCAGAGTTTGGTGCCACTGTTATGTATACTCAAATCACCCATTGTAACTATTAAAATTCTCTGATTATTTGACAGCCTCTCCACTGGCCTAAGAACTTATTGCCAAGGACTCCATTAATATTTCAATTCCTTGAGTGTACATGTGTCTAGACACAATAAGGGGTCAACAGAATTTATTAAATAAATGAATGTACTCATCGAAAAAACAAAACAGGACAACAACAACAAAAACAGAAAAAACAAAACAAAACAAAAAACAGAATAACCCTCCTAAGTGATAGAGAATTGAAAAGTATGGTAGGATGAAATGAATATAAAGGTATACTCTTCCTAACCACTCTTTGCCTTTCACCAAACACACTGTTGTGTAGGTTTATTTGATTTGAGTGTGATTATACCAAGGAGAAGTGGAGACTATGGCTGAAAAGGGGAATGTACACACATACATTAGTGTGTGTGTGTGTGTGTGTGTGTGTGTGTGTGTGTGTTTTCAGGAGGTCATAGCACACACACATAAAATAAACATCTGTAATTAAAAAGTGCATAAAAATTGTTTGACAAAGTATTATCCAAGTATTATCACAGCTTGGGAGAATTTATGCCTCTCCAGAAATGAGGAATATTCATGAACTAGTCGAATAAGTGTTGATCAGCAATCATTATCATCACAATAATATAATTGCTATTTTGAGCAGTACTTTTTAAATAGCTTTTTGTACTGCTAAGATGATTCAACTGTTTCAGAAAAAAAGTATGAACGAGTGTGTGGAGTATTCCGATGAAGGCCTTTCTCAGATGATCAAAGCCCTGATTTTTCTCAGTTATTGCCAGTATCATGCGTGCCCCTTCATAAATGCTCTTTGGAGCAGTCAGCCAGGACAATATTGAAGGTCTCTTGGGGCTCTCTATGGGGCTGAGGATCCCAGAAAATTGGAAGGATTCTGGGGATCAGTATGTTCCCTTTTCACCATACTGTTATCATTATGGTTACAACAAGTGAAGGAGAGAGATTCAATTCAAAATGCTGGGCCTGAATCTTCTCTCTTTAGGTCTTTAGGTTATTTGATCTCACTGAACTTTATTGAAAGCAGATCAGAAGAAAGAGGAAGGACAGGGTCCCCAGGCTCATACTAGTGGCTAGCTTCCTACTTTGTGGACAAAATACATTTCTAAATCCTGGCCTGAGAAACCAACCCTTTTAGGTAGGACACCTAACAATAAGAGACAGAAATATAATTTAAATAGACTTAAGGGGGGGAGAAGTGGAGAAGAGAGAGGTTTGTTTTGCTTTAAGACTACTGGGGGCTTCTATACTCAAACAAAGAGTTGAACAATCAACCTCAGCAAACAGGAACTAAGGCAGTCCTGGTCCTTGGACAATGGAAACCAGGTATCCAATGTTGTCAGCTCCTTCTCTGTCTTTCTTCCTCTTTTATCTCTGCTTCTCCTGACCCATTAGTTTTACTTTTTCTTATTATAAGTCAGTGTCTTCACACGGTGGGAGATATTGACTCTAACAGCAATAGATTCACAACCTCACAGCCTCAGGCCAGAGAAAAAAACTTCCTAGGCTTACTTTGCTTAGCATAATAATCTCAAGATCCATCCATTTTTGTCACAAATGGTACTATTTCATCTTTTCTTATGACAGAGTTCTATTCCATTGTGTATATACATCACATCGTCTTTATCTAATCCAATCATGTATCAAAGGACACTTTGGTTGTTTCCATGTCTTAGCCACTGTAAATAAAGCTGCAGTGACATCAGAGTGCATATATCTTTGCGGATAAATGTTTTCACATTTTTTTGGGTAGATACCCAGGAGAGGAATTGCTGGGTCATATGGCAATTTTATTCTTAATTTTTTGAGGAACCTTCACACTACCTTCCATAGCGGCTGCACCAGTCTGCATTCCCACCAACAGTGTCTGAGGGTTCTTTTTACTCCACAGCCTCTCCAACACTTGTTATTAATTTGTCTTGTTGATGATAGCCATTCTAACTGGCGTGAGGTGATATCTCATTGTGGTTTTTATTTGCATTTCTCTGATGATTAGTGATAAGTCACACAGAATAAGTCAAGAACCATATGATTTCACTGATATGTGGGTTATAAAACTGAAAGCAACAAAGGAACAAGACAAACAAATAAAGACACAAAAACTCATAGACACAGATAATAGTCTACTGGTTACCAGAGGGGGGTGGTAGATGAGGGTAGACAGGGTCCAATATACGGTGATGGAAGGAGAACTGACTCTGGGTGGTGAACACAAAATGTGATATACAGATGATGTATTACAGAACTGTACACTTGAAACCTATGTACTTTAGTAACCATTGTCACCGCGATAAATTATAATTTAAAAAAAAAGGAAACGTATGAATCAATCTTCAAGTAAAAGTGCTTAAAAAAAAATTCCTGAAAAGGAACCCAATTAGCCAGGCTCAGCTAGAGCCACATACCCACCACTTGGATAAGTCAGTGTGGCTAGGAGGAGGATTACTATGATTGTCTCAACTTGAGTTGTGGCCACGTCTTTGACTAATTACTGAACTTTGACTAAAGCTTCTGTCAAGGGGAATGGAGGTGTTCTATGAGGACCACAAAGTGGGAGGTAGAGAAGGGGGCACTGTCAGCAGCAGAAAAAGGGAGGGATTTAGACAGAAAAAAAGATATCAACCTCAGTAACCACCAGCAGAACACTGATTTTATGGGACATAATGTTCTCATTTTCAACAGTTCTCTTGACAAATGAACTTTGTGAACTTACAAGTTGGGGACCGCCTATATCTGAAAAATTACTCAAGGGAAAAAAAGACAATGGTTATAGGAGAAAGTGCATCATGTCATTTGTCATCTGTTTTCCTTTGAAGAACAGGCGTGGCTTTCCTTTGGGTTTTTGGTAGTTCCAATGAGGCTGCTTCCTTAGTTGACAGGCCAAAGCCATTGCCCTTTAGGTCAAAACCCAAAGTCATTCTGATTGTCAGCATTAATAAGGGTATTTGTAGTACAACCTTTCTTATCTTCTAAGGAGTGAGTGAGAAAAATCTTTACTTTTAATGGAGTATAAAACATATAGGTTATCTTGTTCAGGTCAAGGTTTATTGCCTATATTATCAAAGTTTTAATTAACACCATACAAAGTATGTATGTATACTCTATATTTTATTCTAAAATACCTGCCTTAAGGTTTTCATTTTTGTTGTAATTATCCTTATACTATATAGACATATCTTTCTGTTAAATAATTACTATGTGGAAACAATATGGTGTCTAGTGTATTTATTTTTTATATAAATGCCAAAATAACATGAATGAATATGTCTCAAAAGCCATAACTATGCTTACTTGGCCACATAGCCCTGCCCTAGGGCACCTGAGAACCTCATCAGTTCTGAAGAAAGACCTATAGGAAAACAATGTCTGAAAAGTTACTCAGACAATTTTGGCAGAAGACTCTGGAAATATTTTTTAAAAGTCATCATGGAATTATTTTACAAATGTTAAAAAAATATGGAATCAGACATGGAAATTTTTTCAAAATGCGAAATGCAAAATTCAACAATCACAACTGAAATTTAGTTCATAACAGCTACCAGATTCTCAGCAACTTCCTAACGAAAAGCTCACAGAAAAAAAAAAAAGTCATTTTTTGTTTGTAAAATAGAAATACCTTTCACCTATGCTTTATTTTCTTTGTTTCCCCTCACTGTGGAGGAATGTAAGATTTCATAACAAGAGACATTCATCTTGCTTTTGATTGAGTCACTTGATGCAAATGTTTTACTGTGTTGAAAAAGAGAACTGGGAAGAAAATTATCTTCCTATCATTAGCATTCTTCATACACTCTGTGGGACATTAGAGGTGACAGCATGGTCATCACAAGTTATGTTCAGTGATTCAGCCATAACCATTCATTGTCAGAGCCATTGAGCTAAAGAGTTTTGCACTGGCAACAATTTATGTACCCACTGTGAAACAGGTCAGACTTCTACAAGTAACCTTCAACTTTTACTGGAACTGATCTCAGCCTTGCAGCTTAGAGGAAACAGATTATAAACCTTGACCCGTCTGTCTTCAACTTTTTAAAATGCTTCTGTGGGACATGAATGTTTTGTTATTTTCTTTCCCTTGGTGAGAAATTTACTTAGATTTACATCTGCTCTGTTGCAAAGCTAAATTTAGCTTCATTTTGACAGTTTATTTTGGCCCTACATTATTCCCTTTAGTCAGATACCTTTAATTGTCCAACTCATCCCATCGGCGTAGATGGACTGCTAAATGGAATTAAAAATTCACAAGCTCGTATGACTATCATTTCAACCCAAAGATTTGGTCTCTGGGAACTGAACATGGACTTATTTCATAAGTCACAGTGAGTGATAATTCACTGTGTGATTTAATTTTAAATAATTGTCTAATGTCAATTGACATCTCTCCCAACTTTCAGCTAGACCTCTTGAAATTTAAATTTCAGAAATTATGTTGGGAAAAGCAACAGCAAGTATCGAAAGGAATGAGTGTTTTGAAACCCAGTAGTTGTGTTTTTTTAAATGCAGAGAGGCAGGCATTGAGTGGGATTACTACATATTAAACAGCTCAGTATTAATTTCTCATGTGTTGATATATTTTTTTCTTTTTTTCTTTTTTTTATAACTAGCTGAGATTGGACAGTGAAAGAAGTAAAAAGAAAATGACATCAAATTAGAGACCAGAAACTTCTAGTTCCAGCCCTGGCATAAAGTCACATGTCACCTAGAACAAATTGTTTCAATTCTCTGAGATTCAATCTTCTATCTGTGTATTATTTAATGATAGCTGCTGTAACAAACAACTGCACAAACCTCTTTTATTATATATTAATAAATCAATAATTAATATATAATAAAATATATTCTTTTCACAAAGTCTGGTGAGGAGTTGCTCTATCATGTGACTTCTAAATGGCCCTTGGGATAGCAATCTACCAAGAAGTAATTTAGGGACCAGTCCCCTTCATTATTGTGGCTCTGTTACTTTGGAATCCCTTATTTTTTGGCTCCATGGACAAGAAGAGAGAGAGAAAGCAGACATTGTAGGATGACTTACAAGCCACATCTGGAAATGGCTTATATCATTTCTGTCCATATTGCACAGACAAAAACTCCACCACATCCACAGAATGGATAACCTACATCGATTCTAAAAACTAGTGAATAAAGTAAATTCCCTAGATGGAACATGAGCTGAAAGGATAACGTGCAACATTAACTGTGCCACAAAATGTAAAATAAATGGGGTTAAATGCGATCTACATTCCCTTCCAAGAGTCTGTAGTTTAGTGAAAAAATTAAAGAGAAAATACAGGGTAAGATTCAAGGAAGGTGGAACAAAATCAAAGTTGCAAGGAGCAGCATAAAGCACTGGACTGTGAACCTTGGAGAGCAAGAACTGTGTATAATATTTCTCATAGTTTCCCACACATTTGCATGCAACTTATGGGCACTTAATAGTATTTGCTGCTGATAATAATGGAAGCTGATAGACTTGAAAGTGCTATGAAATTGGTAAAGAAAGCAAAATAAAGGGTGGGTACTCATGAAAACTAACTTTTTTTCCCTCCATATAAGCCAGTGTTGGCATGGACAAAAAAGTCAATATGGAACCAAACAACCAGCTCACAAGAGAACATCCTCCTACCCCCAATTACATGAACGTCTCCACCATTTCTGTTGGAAGGACCTGAGCCACATTTCCAGTCATGTCAGCGCAGTTGTGTATATCCTAACAGTGAGACATTTTCTAGGGTGAAGAATAGGCCTTCAAAGCTTCGAAATTTTGTTTTTGAGTTTTGCATTGTGTTTATTTGTTAGTGGTGGGTTTTTTTGTTGTTTTCTTTTCTTTTTCTTTTTCTTTCTTTTTTTTTTTTTGATAATGATGAAAAACAAACACTTGTGGATCAAAGAGTCTTTTTTTTTTTATGGGGAGCTTTCCAGAATCCATAAATTATCCATGAAGATAATTTTTCAAACACACAAAGATTTCAACAAAATTAAACAAAGCTGTTGGACTTTTGCCGTATGTTGTCAGGGACAGAGGCGTGTCTCTCAATTAGAAAACCCTTTGCTATACCCTAGTCTCATGACTTGAAGTTGCCTGCTGATTTCTTTCAGTTCTGATGTCAGTCTGAGTCAGTCTCTAAAGTCTAAAGGGACAGTGAAAACACTGTTTTGTTTTGTTTTCAATTAAAGTGTATTTGACATATAATATTATGTTAGTTTCAAGTGTACAACACAGTGATTTGACATTTATGTAACTTACGATGTGTTCATCACTCCCATCTTCATAGCAAGAAAAAAACTGAACAAACTAAAAATCAATAACTCTTCTTAGATGTATCAGAGAACTGAGTCATAGGGAAAACTGCCACCCAAAATCTGGTTAGGTAGGTAACTCCAGAGAGTCACAGCTGAGATCTGCTTACCTAAAGAGCAAAAACCACTGGAGCCATAAACTGGTAGGAACTCTTAAATGGTAATTGTGATAAACTGCTGGAGACTGACTATAACTAGCCTATTGAGAGGAACTCCTGGTGGTCACAGTCCCCTAGGGGACCTAGGCTTCCCTGGGCTTTACCACGCCAGGTTCTCATGGCGAAATGCTGAGAAAGAGCCTCTCCTGGCTCTGGCAATAAAAGGGAAAGAGTAACAATAGTGAAACATGCCTAAAGCATTGTCCAGACCAATGTGGCCTACTCTTCAGGGAAAAACAAAATTTTACCAAAGCCTTATCCCACCTAAATAAGGGTACTACTCTCACTTCACCACCCTCTAGCTTTCATGATTCACCTAAGGGATTGAGAGGATCTAAGAAATACATATGAAGGCACACACTTCTGAGCTCACCATCCCAATGCGAATACATACTCTCCTCAGGGTGATATAGGATGCGGGGCAGCACAGTTACTAGGACACAGAATTTATTGGCGGCATTAAAGACCGAGGTAGATAGGCACAGGGTGAGGCCAGTCTTTGAACATATCCACCATCAATCAGTTCTGGGGATTAACCACTTAGTGTCACTTTTCCAACTAGGGGAGCTGTCTATGGAGGCACATAAACTTTGTTTAGCCTGGGGCACCTTCCCTAGACAGGTCCCATTGCCGCTCACTAGTTGTATGGTGAAGCCAATTTTACGATTCCCCCATGAACACTGAGAAGGGTTCTTACCGTTAGAGGCGTTGTAAGTGGCATTAAGTCCTATTGCCTCATAGAACGGGGGCTTTACATCATAGCACAGCCAACAGGAGGTTGTGAGGTGAGGACTGGTGGCATTAAGGGTCTCGTATACAGTGCGCACCAGTTTCCGCAATGAGTCTTCGGTTGCCTGCGTAGCAGGTGTCGAAGGAGTTACAGAGGTCTTGGGCTGGGTTTCCGCAGTCCCTCCTGCGGTGTCCTTATCCCTTGATATACCTGGGTTCTTGGTAGGGACGAGAGGGGCCAGCACCTTATTTGGACCCACCTGAGTGCTGATCGTTTCGACCAATAGTCGAATAGTTAGGAGACCGCCGGGGTGGGGGCCTATCCATGCCCAACGGTCTATATCTAATTGGAACCCCCAAGTTAATCCTGATAACCAACCACGCTCTCTTCGTGCCACATCTTGGTTAAACTGGACACGTACCTGGGGCACCCGGTTGTGGGGGTCCCTAAAGGAGAATTTAACTAGATCCCTGTTCCCAACGTCCCACTGTCGGGGCCCGTCATAGGAGGTGACACAACTCCAACTACCACAATAGTAGCGGTCTGGGCCGCCACAGGTTTTCCAATTGTTTCTTAGGTTCCCTGGGCAGGCCCAAAACCCTTGTGCACTATGTCCTTGAGAGGTGTCAATTACAGCCCGCTTGGACCTGACTGAGTAGTCATATTGCCGTCCACGTTTAGTGCCGAAAATGTCACGCAGGTCGAAAAACAAGTCTGGCCACCACGTATTGACGGGGGCAGTATGTGTGGTGCTATTAAGGGTTGTTTGGGTCTGTCCATCTGTTAGGGTCCATGTTAGCTTATGGGGTTGGTGTGGGTTAATCCCCGCGTGGCTCTTCTCCCAGATGTTGAGCAGAGTTAGGGCTAGCAGCCATTCCATCGTTAGCTGAGGCAGGGGGCTTGATGCTTCCCCGAGGTCAGGAGAGCTGCAGCTTCAGAGGGTTATCAGGGTGTCGCCGTACAATCCACTCCTCAGCTTGCGTCTTCTCCAGCTGGCTGGCTCGGCGCACGTGAGAGTGATGGACCCAAGGACCAATGCCGTCAACCTTTAAGGCAGTGGGGGTAACCAGAATAACCACATAAGGACCTTTCCATCTTTTCTCCAGTGTCCGGGACCTGTGTCTCCTTACCCATACCCAATCCCCTGGAACGATGCCATGTTCCGGGTTCGGGGCGTCCTTAATTTCATACAGGGAACTCACTAGGGGCCATATCTCATGTTGGATCCCTTGCAGGGCCTTTAAACTGGCCAGATAAGTTGGGGCCACATTGGGGTCATGATCTGGTAGAGTACGAACAATAATGGGGGGTGGTGCCCCATACAGAATTTCGAAAGGCGTCAAACCATGTACATATGGTGAGTTCCGGACCCGGAAGATGGCATAGGGTAAGAGGGTCACCCAGTCCCCGCCAGTCTTGATGGCCAGTTTGGACAAGGTCTCCTTTAGAGTCCGATTCATTCTCTCTACCTGCCCTGAGCTCTGGGGATTATATTCACAATGTAACTTCCAATTGATCCCTATCGCTCGGGCTAGTCCCTGTAGGACGTTACTGATGAAAGCTGGGCCGTTATCGGAGCCTAAAACCTCAGGAACCCCATATCTGGGAATAATTTCTTCTAGTAATGCCTTAGCAACCACTTGAGCAGTCTCCCGTTTCGTGGGGAAGGCTTCCACCCAGCCTGAAAATGTGTCAACCATTACTAGCAAGTACTTATACCCATACCTCCCAGGCTTTACCTCAGTAAAGTCCACTTCCCAACTCCGTCCCGGCGCTCTTCCCCGTACCCTCGTACCTGTATGTTGGGGTCCTTTCCTACTGGGTCTCATAGCCTGGCACCCAACGCACTGATCTACGATCTCCTGGATCTGAGCTGCTTGTCGGGGAAACCAGAGGCGGGCGGACTCGAGATTTGTCAGCAACTTCTTTTTTTCCTAAGTGGGTGGCTTGATGCAGGTTGGAAAGAAGAAACAGTCCTAGCTGTGCCGGCAGTATCAATCTTCTTTCTGTATCCCGATGCCACCCCTGCTGATCAGATTCCGGGCAGTGGTGGTTCTGGATCCATCGCAGGTCTTCCGGAGTGTAGTCAGGTCGCGGGGGCAGGCGAGGGAGCTCAGGTGTGGGCAGGGTGAGTGCTAAAGCTGATGAAGCTACTGCCACTGCCTTGGCGGCTTCATCCGCTCGCCGGTTTCCTTCAGCTTCCGGGGTCTGGGCAGACTGGTGCCCAGGGATGTGGACAACTGCGACTGCCCGGGGCATTTGCACAGCCATCAGCAGTCTTCTTACCTCAGGAAGATTGGGCAGAGCCTTTCCTTCCGCTGTAACAAAGCCTCTTTCCAGGTAGATAGTGCCATGCACATGGACAGTGCCAAAGGCGTAGCGGCTATCGGTGTAGACAGTCACTCGTCTCCCTTCGGCCCGTTCCAGCGCCTCCACCAGCGCGATCAGTTCGGCCTTCTGTGCTGATGTCCCCGGGGAAAGCGAGGCACTCCAAATGATGTTTCCGCCTTGGTCTACCACCACTGTGCCTGCCCTCCGCACACCATCTATAACGAAGCTGCTTCCATCAGTGTACCATACCAACTCACTGTTGGGTAGTGCGGTGTCCTGGAGGTCGGGGCGTACCTGGGTGACTTCTGTCATGATCTCTTGGCAATCATGCAGGGGAGCTCTCAGATCCGGGGTCGGCAGCAGGGTGGCTGGATTCAGAGCGGTGGGTTCAGCGAAGATGATCTGGGGTGCATCTAGCAAGAGTCCTTGGTAATGGGTTAGTTGGGCATTAGTCATCCACCTACCAGGGGGATATTTTAGGACCCCCTCGATCGCATGGGGGGTCACTACCTTCAGATGTTGCCCAAAAGTGAGTTTATCAGCATCCTTCACCATTAGGGCTACTGCCGCAATGATCCTTAAGCACGGGGGCCATCCTGCTGCAACTGGATCTAGCTTCTTGGATAAATAGGCAACCGGGCGTTTCCAGGGCCCCAGACGCTGCATTAGCACCCCTTTCGCTATTCCCCTCCTCTCATCAACAAAGAGAGTGAAGGGCTTCAGGGGGTCTGGCAATGCCAGAGCCAGGGCTCTTAGGAGAGCGACCTTGAGTTCATCATAGGCCTTTTGTTGGTCTGACCCCCAGGCCCAAGGGACCTTATCCTTGGTTGCCTTATACAGAGGTTTTGCTATTTCAGCATACCCCAAAATCCACAGCCGGCAGTAGCCTGTCGTCCCTAAAAACTCACGGACCTCTCGTGCTGAGGTCAGGACTGGAAGTCTAAGAATAGTCTCTTTCATGGCCTCTGTCAGCCATCTGGTTCCTTTTTTCAGCTTATACCCCAGGTAGGTGACTGTTTGCCTGCATATTTGAGCCTTCATTGCACTGGCCCGATAGCCCAACTGCCCCAGCTCCTGGAGGAGGTCTCCAGTGGCCTGTCGGCATTCGGCTTCGGAGGGGGCCGCCAGAAGCAAGTCATCTACGTACTGCAGGAGCGTAACTGAATTATGGCTCTGGCGAAACGAGTCCAAATCCTGATTTAGGGCTTCATTAAACAGAGTTGGAGAGTTTTTGAAGCCTTGCGGTAGTCTAGTCCAGGTCAGCTGCCCAGGGGTTCCCGTATTGCCATCATTCCATTCGAAGGCAAAAATGTGTTGGCTGCTGGGTGCCAGGGCTATGCTAAAAAAAGCATCCTTTAGGTCTAAGGTAGTATACCAGATATGTGAAGGGGGCAAGTGACTTAGTAAGGTATAAGGGTTGGGGACCGTGGGGTGGATGTCTTCAACCCTCTTATTTACTTCCCTCAAGTCCTGGACTGGCCTATAATCTTTTTCCCCCGGTTTCTTAACGGGGAGAAGTGGGGTGTTCCAGGCAGAATGGCAAGGTTTCAGTATTCCAGCTTCCAGTAAACGGTTAATGTGCGGGACAATCCCTTTCCGCGCCTCTGCAGACATGGGGTACTGGCGGATCCGGATAGGCTGGGCCGAGGCTTTAAGTTCCACCACTACTGGTGCTCGGCGGGCCACCCGGCCCACACCCGCTATTTCCGCCCATGCCTGAGCGTACGTTTTAAGCCAATAATCCATATCATGGGGCCATTCTGTAGAGGGAGGGTTGTCCTGCAGGGCGAACAGGCGATGTTCATCCACAAAAGACAGGGTCAAAATGTGGAGGGGCTGTCCTTGGCCATCCAATACCTTAATGCCATCCGGCTCAAAATGGATCTGGGCCCTGATCTTAGTCAGGAGATCGCGCCCCAATAAGGGGGCAGGGCATTCAGGGATAACTAGGAAGGAGTGGGTCACTTGGTGGTGGCCTAAGTCCATTGGCGCCTACTAGTCCACCGATAAGCCTTGGACCCAGTTGTCCCTTGCACCAAACTGGTTTTCTGAGATAAGGGCTCTGTAGGCTTATTCAAAACTGAGTACTGGGCTCCTGTGTCTACCATGAATCCTACTGGCTTCCCCTCCACATACGCAGTTACCCAAGACTCGGGGAGGGGATCCGAGTCCCGTCTCCCCTAGTCACTCTCCATCCCCGCCAGCAGGACCCGTGCTTCTTGCCCTGTTTGGCCCTGGTGCTTGGGGCACTCCCTCTTCCAATGTCCATATTTTTTGCAGTTTGCACACTGTCCCCTATCCAGTCGGGGCCGCGGTCTCCACGGTCGGGCTGGTCCGGCCGGACTCGGTCCCACCCTGACTGTGCTTTGCACGCCTGCCAACGAGATCTTGGCCATCTCCCTCTGCTGTCTCCTGTTCTCCATGCTCTGATGCTCTCTGTCTTTCTTCCTGATTCGTTCCTGTAATTCCTGATTTTCTTTCCTAATTCTATCCTCCCTTTCTTCGGGAGTCTCTCGAGTGTTGAAGACTCTCTCCGCTACTTTCATTAAATCCCGAATGGACATCTCTCCCAGTCCCTCCTGTTTGTACAATTTCTTCCTAATATCTGGGGCAGCCTGGTTTATAAAGGACATAATTACAGCCGACTGGTTTTCCTCTGCCAGGGGGTCCAACGGGGTGTACTGTCTATAAGCATCATAGAGGCGTTCTAAAAACACGGCCAGGCTTTCATTTTCCCCTTGCATTATAGCTTTTACCTTGGCCAAATTGGTGGGGCGGCGTGCCGCCGCTCGGAGACCTGCCATAAGAGTCTGGCGGTAGACTCGGAGACGCTCCCTACCTTCTGCGTTCCCAAAGTCCCAATCCGGTCTATTCAGGGGAAAGCGCTCGTCGATCAGGTTCGGCAAGGTTGTCGGCCGCCCGTTGTCGCTGGGGACATTCTTTCTGGCCTCGGTGAGGATCCGCTCGCGCTCTTCGGTGGTGAATAAGGTCTTAAGAAGCTGCTGGCAATCATCCCAAGTGGGACTGTGTGTATGCATGACAGACTCGAACAGGTCAGTTAGGCCTTTCGGGTCCTCAGAAAAAGGAGGGTTTTGAGCCTTCCAGTTGTACAGATCACTGCTAGAAAAGGGCCAGTACTGGTATGCTCGCTCCCCATCTGGACCAGTCCCTCCTAGTGCTCGCACGGGGAGAATCGGCGCCCCAGCGGAGGTGGAGGAGGACGGTTCCTCCTCTGGGGTCTCTTCCCGGCGTCTACGAGGCCTCAATTCCCTCGCCGGCCCTTGAGCTGGGGCAGGGGAACCCGGGGAAGGGGGAGCCATCGGGGAGGCGGTAGAGTGAGGCAGCTCGGGAGGAGCGGCAGCCTCAGGAGGGGGGGTCTCTTCCAGATCTAGGTCTATCAGGGAGGGGTATATGTCTGACCCCTCCTGAAGGATGGGTCCCTGGGTCGGCTTCTCCGGGGGTTTCGGGCCGGCTGTGGGCACTGCCGGCTGGCGGGAGGGTCCCGAAACGGTCAGGACTTTAAGGGGGAGGGGGGGATCTTCTGGCTTGTCGGGGATAAAGGGCTTAAGCCAGGAGGGAGGACTTTCTACTAAGGCTTGCCACATCAAAATATAGGGATATTGGTCCGGATGGCGCCGATTAATAATATCTCGGACCTTCTTAATAATGTCTAGGGAAAAAGTTCCCTGGGGGGGCCAGCCCACATTAAAAGTAGGCCATTCTGCAGAGCAGAATGTATCAAACTTACCTTTCTTCACTTCCACACCATGATTACGAGCCTTGGCGCGGATTTCAGGAAAGTGGTTCAGGAGCAGGGTCTTAGGTGTTACCTGAGCCTGTCCCATAATTGTCACAAAGAGAAACCAAGAAAAGGCAAAGGAAAGGACAAAAGACACAGTGCCAGCAAATACACAACTTCGCACGGGACTCTTCAACACCCACCGGCCGGTCAACCACACCACATCCACAGGCGCCGTTTCAATCACACCCGTCTCACCACGCTCAAGATCCTTACCCAGGGCCCGTCCAAACGGTGTCCACTGCGGACGTCGCTGGGCCACCTTCTCGTCGGGGACGTCTCCCACGACTTCAAGTAATGGAGCCTCCAGGGTCATAACCCGCACTTTCCTTCCCGTGAGAATTCTCAACTGGGACCGGGCAGAGACCTGTTTCAGTCTCTCCGGTCGAGGACCTGTTTCAGTCCTCCCCTATCGGAGGTGGCCAAACCTCCTTCCGCGGTTCCCTATGTAAACCTCGGTATCGGGAGTTGTCTGTTCCCCTGAGGGGGGGCATCCTGGGCGAGCCCCCAAATGTTAAGGTCCGGAATTGTCCCCCTCAGACAGACAGAGAACCCGCACAATAATGCAAGTCACACAGCGAGGTTTATTTTCAGCCAGCTGGGGTCCGAGTCTCTGCCCGACGCAGTGGGTTTTAACAAGGACCCCCAACACTTAAAGCCAAGGGGTTATATAGCATTTTCAAGGCTTTCCATAGCTTCAGAGAGTACTAGATAAACTTACAGGACTTACATAGCTTCAAAGAGTATAAGATTTACTACAGGACAAGGAGACCAGGAGTATAAGATAAGCTACAGGACTTGCATAGCTTCAAAGAATATAAGATTTACTACAGGACAAGGAGACCAGGAGTATAAGATAAGCTACAGGACTTGCATAGCTATAAGGAGTATAAGATAAGCTACAGAACTTCTAGTCTCCATGCTGCAACTGCCCACATCCTGGAATTTTATAATTATGTTGTTTCAGGCTAGGGGCTGTTAACCCTGACCTAAAGATACCAGTTCTCATGCTAACAGTCTCTTACAACAGGTTGGAAGAGGAAAGCAAACATAAAGAAGGCCTCATTGAGAAAAATGCAGGATTAAATATAGCCTGTTGTGCAACCACAGTTTAACCATATTTTCAGCTAGTGTGTGTTCCTTTGGAACTTTGCAAGATGTCTCTAGAATGCTTCGTTTTCCTCCAGTTTTATCATGGATCTGTGGCATTGTAAATCTATATTTTTGCAATTCTATGAATAAAAATTGGAAATGTTTCTTACTAAGAGAGAGAGATTTAATATTAAGATTACAGAATGGTTCTCCCCCCCAACCCCACATTATCACCACACCAACAGGTAATAATAGTGGATTGCAGCTGCTAGTTGTGCAAGACACAGACGCTCTCTGAGGAGTAGTACTTGGGAAAGTCCAAAATCAACAGGAGAAATAAAACAAGGGCCCTAGACGTATCTGAAAACTCTGACACTTACATCTACAATAAACATTAAACACAACCCACTCTCACCCAGATTCACATAAACTTTACGCTGAAGTCTTATTTAGCTCACTTCCTATTCTCCAATATAAACTGTCCGGCTTTCAATAAAAATGACAAGGTATGCTACATGGCAAGACAAAACAGTCTGAAGGGACAAAGCAAGTATCAGAACTAGATCAAATATGGCAGACACGTTGGAACTATACTAGGAATTTAAAATGATGTGATTAATATGCTAAGGGATCTCATGGAAAAAGTGGACGGAATGTAAAAACAAATGAGTAATATAAGCAGAGAGATGGAAAGGTTAAGAAAGTATCAAGAGGAAATGCCAGCAATCAAAATCCCTGAAACAAAAATGCAGAATGGCTTTGATGGACTCATCAGTAGACTGGACATGGCTGAGGAAAGAATCAATGAGCTTAAAGATAGATCAATAAAAACTTCTCAAACCATCAAGAAGGTGAAAAGACCATGTCAATAACAGGAGAAAAGTTTTCCAAATCATGTGCCTGATAAGAGACTTGTATCTCGTAAGGAGTACAACTCCTGGTTAAAAAACAAGCAAACAAACAAAAACTCTGTGAGTGATTTTTCATGTCTGACCATAGACGATCACAAAATCTTTCCCGGGCAGGCCTCATGGGGGAAAGGTGCCCTCCTCACACCGAACTTGGTGCACAGCTCGGACACTGCAGTTTCTAAAGGGAGTTGT
Organism: Rhinolophus ferrumequinum; assembly: GCF_004115265.2. NCBI lineage: Eukaryota > Metazoa > Chordata > Mammalia > Chiroptera > Rhinolophidae > Rhinolophus > Rhinolophus ferrumequinum. The sequence goes on from NC_046301.1 coordinate 42,659,096, forward strand.
AGTCAAGGACTCAAGCGATCCTGGCTGCTCAAATCATGCTTTCTGCGAATCTGCATTCCTAGCCCCAGTCTTTTTATTCCTAGGTCATTTTATCTGAGGTGTTGGGAAGATCTTGTCAGATATCTCTGCTAAGACCTTCTTAAGAAGGGGAGGAGAGAGGGAAACTCTTTGAAGACGTTTTGCCCTACTCCAACTCAGTACCTGGGACTTTCACATTCCTAGTCTTTCCTCCTCTTACTCCCTCTAAACCCGAGGTCCACAAAACTGCCAGAGACTTGTTGGAACTTTCTCAAAAGTGAGACAACCTGCATATCTATGCTAATCCACCTGACCCGCAACAGGTGTGTTGTTTCATGGGGGAAAATGAAATGGAAGAGTCAGTGCTTTCTCTGATTTTAGCCTCTGGCTTATACGATCTCAGTAAGTGATTAAAGCCTTAACTCTTTCATTTTTGGCTTGTTGCTTTAAATAGCTATTCGGACACCTGGCAGCTGTGTGCTTTCTCCCAGCTCTGCTGTATATCTGACATCTAAAATACATTTAAAAATTTTTACAACTCAATAATAAAAAGACAAATAACCCAATTAAAATATGGGGAAAGTATATGAACAGATATTTCTCCAAAGGAGATATGCAAATAGACAAAAAAACACTTGAAAAGATGCTCAACATCACTGACGATCAAAGAAATACACAATACATGAGATGACACTTCACAGCTACTAAGATTGACCATAATCAGAAAGATAGGTAATGATGTATTGGCTGGGATGTGGAAAAACTGAAACCCTCATCCATTGCTGGTGTAATATAATACAGCACAACTGCTTTGGAAAACAGTCTGGCAATTCCTAAAAAAAGGTTAAAATAGAGTTACCACATGACTCAGAAATTCTTCTCTTAGGTATATATGTAAGAGACATGAAATTAAATGAAAGAGAAATGAAAATGTATCCACGTAAAAACTTGTACACAAATGATTGTAGCATCATTATTCTTAATAGCTAAAAGATGTAAACAACCTAATGTTTATTAACTGATGAATGGATAAATAAAATGTGGTATACCCATACAATGGAATATTATTCAGCAATAAAAAGAAATGAAGTATTATTACTTGCCATAATGTAGATAAACCTTGATTTCACTATGCTAAGTGAAAAAGACAGCTACAAAGGACCACGGATTGTGATTCTATTTATATGAAACGCCAAGATAGGCAAATCTATACAGACAGAAAGCAATTAGTGATTGCCTATATCGAGAAGGAAGAATGGAAGGCTTGAAGAATGATGTTTAAGGCACACAGGGTCTCCTTTTGTGCAATAAAATTATTCTAAAACTGATTGTGATGATGGATGCATAACTGTAAATATATCAAAAGCCTTTGAATTTTATACTTTAAGGGGTGAATTGTAAGTCATATGATATCTCAATAAATTTATAAAAACATGATATAAAGTGCTAGACACTGTGCACTATCTAAATGAACAAAAGTGCAATTATTTATAAATGTTCTGACCACATCTTCATACAGTTTAAAATGCATCTAATGTATTTTTGTCTCTTTTATACACACATATATTTCTAGTTCTTAAGATAACATGTGATGGACAGTGGTGTTCAATAAATATTTGTTTAATTAATCAAAAGTTGTTACATAAGTGTAATTAGAATGTCAGAAGGAAAAAAAAGTGAGAATAAAAGAAATATATGAAGTATAATGGTGTCCACCAGACAACCTTTTGGTAAAGAGACTAGGCACGTGACTTGTGAGTCTAATTGACCATCTCAGCAGAAGCACTTCCAGCTTCGACTGAAGGAGATAGAGATGAGATGAAATGAAGGAAGGCTTTCAGACTTCTGGGTTCTCTAGGCAGGAAACAGGTGAATGGAGCTATCCGGCTATCAACATGTGTTATTCTTCAAGAAAAGGAAAGAATGACCTCAAGGGAAGTTCAACAGCTGGTGGGTCTGTCATTGACATTTGGACTCTGAGGCCAAAGGCCCAGGCGGCTGGGCAACCACCTCCTCAGTTCCAAGATGCAAGGCCACATCATGACTTTCAAAGGGTGGGGTCACTTCCCAGGTCAGAAGAGGCAGGGCCACCACCCAAGGCTGCCACTCCAGTGGGACCAGAAGGCAAAACATTGAACCAACGAGATTTAGTCTCGAACATTAAAATGTAATAAAATTTGCCCAGCTAGTTTTCAGACACATTTAGAAACCATGACCCATTTTTTCTTCCTATTTTTCTGTTTTGGAATAGTCTATCCTATGCCTCACCCTCCATTGAATTTAGAAGCAGGTTCACAGGTGGAGAGGAATTTTGCTCCAGAATGAATCATAACCCAAGCCTCCTTCATATCTAATTTGAATGATTTAGAAGATGAGATTTTATACTTAGAGTTGATACTGAAATGAGAAAGCTGTTGGGGACATTGGGATAGGATGAACAGATACTGCATGTGAGGAGGACATGAGTTTGGGAGGTCCGGGAGACAGACTACTACGAGTTGAATTGGGTCCCCACAAAAAGACACGTTGAAGTCCTAACTCCAGTACCAGCGAATGTGACCGTATTTGGAAATAGAGTCTTTGCAGAGGTAATCAAGTTAAAATGAAATCATTAGTGGCAGCCCTGATCTAAGATGAATGGTGTCCTTATGAAGAGGGGACACAGAGACAGAGATGTAAAGGGGAGATAATGTGAAGACACAAACAGAATGCCATTGACAAGCCCAGGGATGTCCGAGACTATCAGAAGCAAGGGCAAGGGACAGATGCTCCCGCACATCCCTCAGGCGGAAGTAATCCTGCACACGCCTTGATTTCAAATAGCTGGCCTCCAGAATTATGAGACAATAAATTTCTGTTGTTTAAGCCACCCATCTTGTGCTATTTAGTTATGGAAGTCTCAGGAAACCAATACAGATCACAAACTTGGACCTACATTAAAAAAAGAGTAGTATCAGAAAAGGAATAAATGAACATAAAATAAAATCTTTATTTTTTTCTTACTTTTAAGGACTTAAAGGTAAGTGTTTAAAGTGATAATATTAACAATGTGTTGTGTGATGATAGACGAAATAGATAAATGAAATAAAAACAACAATATCATAATGGTTAGAAGGGAGTAAAAGAGAATATTTTGTCGTAAGGCATCTGCCCTACACATGAAGCAGTCTAGCATTATTTGAAGATGGACTCAGATTAGTTAAAAATGCATGTCGCAAACTCTAGGCCAAACACTAAAAGAAATTTTAATATAATTAATATGCTAAAAGCAGAGATAAAAATGGAATCAAGTAAAATACTCATTGAAAACCAGAGAAAACAGAAAAAAGAGGATAAAAAAGAAACAAAGAATAAACAAATAAATAAGTGCAGCAAAAAGAAAACAGTTTCAACATCACAGATATTACTCCGACTATATCAATAAGCACTGTAAATATGAATGGTCTAAATATAGCAATTAAAAGACAAAAAGTATCAGAGGGGACTTAAAAAACAAATACCACACAACCATCTGTTGTCTATAAAAAAACTTACTTTAAATGTAAGGATTCAAAGAGTGAAAGTAAAGGGACAGAGAAAGATATATCGTGCTAACTCTAATGAAAGAAAGCTGGAGGGGCTATTAATTTCAGACAAAGCAAATTGCAGAACAAGGGATATTATGAAAAATAAAGGGAGGCAATACATAATGATAAGGGGTCAATTCTCCAATTGTCCAAGAAGACATAAGAATCCTGAACATGTATGCACCTAACAACAGTGTCAAACTGATTGAACTGTGAGGAGAAATAGATGAATCCATTATCAAGGGGTAGACACTGGGGCCCATCTAGTTACCTCTAAGTTGACGTTGGTGTCTGTTTGCCAAGTATTCTTTATTTTGATGAGTGCACTCCATCTACAAAAACATGGACCACATATGCCTTAGGGCACATATCATAATTTAGACAGGCATTCATTGTATCTAGGCATCTTCCTCATCAGGTCATCACTTAGTTTAAAAACTACAGTGATGTTTGGCTCTTTCCTCCATGTTACTTCCCAAAAGTTGTCCTCCATAGGGTGTTGTTAATGTCATCAAGACACCATCATATAGATGACCTCAGCTGAATGCTTCTTTAATTCCCTGGCGCCCATCCTGGACTTTTAGATTTCTGCAGACTAATATCTTCATCCTTTGGATATCTGTAAACGTATCTAAGAGAAAGTATCATTCTCTTGTTCTAGCTTTTCCTTTTTAGCATTTTTCATTTTTTAGCTCCCTTTAGATCAGCAAGCACTTCCCATTCTTTTAGTTTGATATTGATTTCCACCTCCACCCTCCTTCCATCCCCTGAGTAGAATTGGAAGGCTCAGCAGAGGACAGGCCCATGGAAGCAACAATAACTGGAGTCTTGCCACTGCCTCCCCTTTTGTCCATTTCAGTTATATGGAGTATGGTTGGATAATTACAAGTTTATGGTTGTCTCGTCCACTGGATAGAAAGTAGAAACAGATCCAGCTTAGACGTATAAGGAGAAACAACAACCCAACCTTCCCTTTAGGGATTGCTCAGTGAGTTTTAGGGATATTGCCATGGTGTCATTCATGTTAAGAAATTGATCCTTTTTTCTGAAACTCTTAAATGAAATCCAAATCCTGGCACTACAGGATCAGGTAGAGAGAAAGAAAAAAATTTTAGAAGTAGAGAAAAAGTACAAGTAGAGTATGTAAGTTCCTATGCCTCACCCCCTCTTCCTTGTTTTCTCTACAAAGTCTCAATAATCCATCCAACGGCAAATCCCCTTTACTTCCACGCACATTACATTTGAACACACACTTATTCAATCATGGACATCATCCCTTTCGTCCATTATCTCTCCCAATTTGGTAAACAAGGGTTTCAACTGCTCATTCCAATTTTTAGTTAGCTCACTACTTTGTGGGGGTAAACTTCCCTATGATGCTTTTGAGTCTATTGCAGTGCATCTGCAATAAAATTGGTTCTTTTATTAGGTGACACATAAGTAAGAAATCCAAATTGAAATGATGTTTTCTGTTCTAGCTTCTATTACGTTAGGAGAATTTGCTTCAGCTATCAGAAATGGCAGTCTAAACCCAGAAGGCATACCTATCCCAGTGAAGACACACTGGTATCCACACAGAGCCATGAATTTACCTGTCAGCACTGGATGGGCCTCGATCACCGTGGTATGAGGCCCATGGCTACATTTTGTCTCTGATGTTCCTTATGGCAAACAGAGACATTTTTAGTCACCTTTCAAGCATCTGAGATAGTTGGATACATATTTTTCCTGCCGATCACTGATTTGCTTGACTGTCTCATAATTATAGCCACTGATCTGTTTCCAAAAGCCCACCCTCAGAGTGCAAATGGGGCATTCACTTTTTGGTTCAAGTCACCCTAGAAATCGGAAGGGGGCTTTTTCATAGGCATCGACATGTCCCACTTTAACTCCCCTCTTCAAGTCCTTATGGTTTTCCATAACGGAGCACCCCAGGTGTTCCTTTCATTTTCCAATCATCCAAGGCCCGCTTTTCCAAATCACAGTACCAGTCAGTCCCAATAAAAAAATCCTAGCTGTTGCCACTGGGTGGCAGTAACAGACTTTTGCCAGAAGCTCCAGACAACATAACTAGCACATAGCAGAAACTTCCACAATCATCACAACCTTATTCAGTTCCATATTTACAGTAACCTTCCAGGATCTACCAGCTTTTCTTAGAGGCCATAGTGAACTCTGAAATAAGGAATCTGAGGGCACTAATATCACTGCATATACAGATCCATAATTGAGGTCAAAATTGCTCTGCAGGGTATCTACCCTATATTGTTTTGAATTAACCACTGAGTGGACTCAGGTAATTCTAAAGGTTTCCTATCTGGCAGGCCTAATTAAAATGGAGAGAGGAGGAGACTTGCTCAGCTCCCCTTTCTCCTATGATTTGAATAAGGGAAGAACCCCCAGTCAGACATCACATCCATTGCCATGATACATTCTGGTAAGAGTGAGGTACTAATAAGCATCACAATTTGTATTCATAAATTCCTATTGTGAACAATACTTGCAAGCCTTTTGCACTTACATCACCGTATTCTTCTAATACAGTTACTGCGCTCTTTAACACTTCATTAGCATGTTTAGGAGACAAGCAGTCCTGCTAAATTTGCTTCATCACCCACAGGCCACTTGATCCAGACCAATGCAAATGGCAGTGGGTCCCTGGCTGGGGGGTTTTCTAAAACACTGGGGCTCTCCCATCCCTCAAAGTCATAATCATCTTTTTTGCTTTGCACTTTACATTGGCATAGGCTCTGAAGAGACTTTAGACTTCGCTTTTGTGTAATACTCAGATTTTTAATCTGTCAAGACCAAGATAAATTGAGTGAATCTGTCTGTCATTTTATAATACAAAGTGTTGGTGTTGGAGCTTTTATAACCTTCTATAGTAATGCATTAACATTTAGTGACTACTCCATTTATCTCCTCCTTTTCCCTGCCATTTTTAATCAACTATAAAACATTTCTGCCTGGTTCAATCATCCCAACTTTGTTTTTGTTCCATCCCTTGTATTCTTACTATCCCATTGCTTCCGAATAATCCTATTTTTTCCCCCTCTCATTAAACCCCATTCAGAAGAGCTGAGCAAGGAGATCTGGGGCAGCTGTTTCACATCATTGTGTCCCCCCAACAATGTAAGGCGCCTAAAGGTTCCACGGAGTCTGAAGTTCCCTTTATCTCAGCATCAATCATCACCTGAGCCACACTCATTCAACCAATCCAAAGTCACTAGCGTTTCCAGCACTTCAGTAGCCTCAGAGTATTCCACTTAATATCCAAGAGAGGAGACGGGCAGTTTCCCTTCACATGGCACGTACCACATACTCTTGTCTTTATGCAACTTAGCAGAGCCAGAGTTTGCCCCACTAACCACATCTCTGCGAAAGCTGCAAGCCCACTTAGGGTCCTAAGTGAGATTGCTCTTGACCTTTGATCCTCCCAACTCAATTCCCATTTCAAAAGCAATTCTGAAAAGAGCTGCAAAATGGATCTAAAAGGTGGCCTAACTCTTTAACTGACCAAATTCCAGTCAAAGCAAATACTTTTCCAGATTCCTCCTGGATACTCCATTCCTTCCCCTTACAGATCGTCACAGGCCCTAACATTGGCTCCAGCAGTGCCAGTCTGATTTCAATCACCTTAGCTAGAACAGATGGAAGCAAGGCCCCTATTCTTCCCCTCTGAATCTCTTTTGTTATCCGTGTAGTTACCTCCCACCCTACTCCCACCACCCCACTTCCGGCCCTGGATCTACAAATTCTCTTCTGTATATCAGGGAAAGGAATATTTTTGTGACCTCACCATAGGAGTGGGCAGAGAGAAACCACTGAGAAACAATGTTTTTAATCCCCCGAACCCCTTACCTCATCTTTCTCTTAAACAATGCCTCAGCCTTCATTATCTGAATTACAGAGTAGGAGAGGGTCATGCCAAATGTCCCATCTGAGTCTGAGTCACCAACTCTATGGTGGTCGGCTGACTGTATGGTGTTCCCCAGTTTGGATATTTTGAAAAAGACGTGCTACTTGATTCTACACGAGAGGCTTCTACTCAAAGGTAAAGGATACAGAGTCTCAGGAGAAAGACAATACAAGCAAGCATGGGAGGTCGGAGACACATCCCTCGACCCCAACTCCCCGTGCCCTTTCTCTGAACACCGGGAATGACTGAGCCTCCTGCTTGAACCAGAAGACCTCCGCGAGGAATCTTAGGTAGGAAACCCCCCAGAAGCTCATAGGGACTCTTTAAGTAATCAAGCCAGGTTATCAAAACGGTTAGGCTAGTTGCAAACCATCTATAAAGAAACTGACCCAGGAGGTCACCCTGGAGGGAAGTTCAGATCTTAAGCGATCTTAGCTAGATACAAACAGACATCCACAGGTCCCCAAAAATAAAGATTAGCATTTCGAGTCCAGCCATAAATCAGCTCTCTCCCCAAACGACCTCACCGGGAAACTTAAAGCATTAATTGCCTAGGTAATTATTTAATTACGACACCACTGTTAAATGTGAAGTAACATAATTTTAAAGTTTTATATGTATATGTTTTCTCTGTCCAGCTATATCATAAGGTTTTTGATGGTGAGTCCATTTATTAATTACTACATTAACATTCATTGAATAAGAACATGAAAAATTATATACTTCATAAATGAAATGTACTGATTCTACAGTAAATTAGAAATAGGTCACGACTAATCCAGAATATTAAAAGAGAAAGACGCCTCTAGTCAGTTTCTGTCTGGGGAGATCTAGTATATCAAAATTTTTATTTGGGTTTCCTATCACTTACATATGGTTCCGTCTGAGAAACCCAAATTGTTAGCTGATATGATACTCTAGGTTCTTTGCAGCTCAACAAAATAAAAAAAGAATAAGATAATTGGAAAGACATAAAATTTTTGTTATGAACAGACAATTAGATTTTCTACATAGAAAACCCAGAAGAATCACATATGAAGAGCTTCTGGGATACTGGCAATATTGTGTGTGTGGGGGGGTGTGTGTGATGGTTGTGCAGATATTTAGTTTATTTATTCATTGTTCTGGATATGTATGTTTTATTCACTTTTTGGAATGGGTGTTATATTTTACAAATTTGAGAACAAAATGTAAAAATCTATGAGAATTGCCAAAGTATTAGAAATAAGACAGTTCAAAAAAATCAATAAACTAAAATCAATAATGATCCCAGATAGCAGCAATAATAAGTCAGAAGATGTAAATAAAAGAGATAAAGTGAACCTTAATTTATAAGAAAGTATCCCAGGGTTTGGGAGAGGGTGTTGGAGAGATCTGGAAGAGATGGCTTCTTATGTGTCCCGACAGTAAATTGAGAGCCACATGACATCTAGGTGTAGTAGAGACGAAGTAGATATTGATCTAAGAGTTGGAAGTCATATACTCCCACGTTTTACCTATGAAGATAAGGAATTATCTGAGCCATTTTTTCCACTAAAACTTATTTTCCAGCACCAAAGTTAGACTTTCTCTCCAAAATATTCCTGACCATTCTAGGAAAATCTCTTTTCCTTACATAACTCAGTATCATTGTCTAAATGAGCCATATCTTATCAAAAATTACACTCTTCTCTACACAAATGAAACCAAGCAATAGATTTGTTTAAATATTTCATCTCCTCCCAGCCTTCTTAACAGCCTTTTTAACCAATACCTGCAATGAAGCCATCTTTTCTCTAGGTCTGTATTTTTACTCTTTTTGATCACGATATCAAGCCTTGGCCTAATTACCTAACTTGGAGTTCATTTAAAATATGCAAGTTCATTTTCAATAAATGTGGTACTAAAAGTATACAGCCACATGAAAATGCCCTGTGTGGGAAAGAAATGATGTGATTGTCTAAACTGGGGTTTTCTCTGGAGGCTAACACTTATTTTCTATTGTGAATTATATTTATTTGTACATGTAATGTGATCTATTCTATTCTCTTACTCTTCAAGGACAGAGATTCCATTTTAAATTCATCTTTGGTGCTCTTATCACACATAGCCAAGTATTTAATCCATTCTAAGCACTGAATAAATGTGTGCTAACTTTATTTTTTTAGTGCTAGCATTCAATTATTCATTTATTTAAAAAAAATACCTACAATACAAAAAAAGTACAATGGAGAAACTTGGGGTTGTATTTTTCCTCGCATTTTCCAAATGGTTACATAATTAATAACCACAGTATGTTATTTTACTCTCAAGTGGGGGATTAACAGCAAGACTTAATTCCTTTTGGACTTAATATATCCCAAGTAATCTCCATAACATAGAAAATACATAGTGTCATTGTTTGGCTGAACAGAGGCAGAATAACTCAAGTTGGACTTTAACAAGAACTCATCCACTAATGATGACACCATTATACATTTATGTAACACCGAAGTCACCAAATGTCCTTCATTGTTAACCTTTATGACAACCATTTGAGTCAGGTAGTCATTTCATGGATAAGGAAGCAATTTTTAGTAATGCTATGTTATTTGTTCAAGTCACCTGCCAGAAGCAGGAAAGTCAAGCTTGAATCCAGGACAATCAAATCCTGTCGGTACGCTTTCCACTGTAGGACATATAGAGTCTTAGGACAGCATAAGAAAGAATAATTAATCAACAAATAAATATTTTGCTTCAAAATGTAAGCAACTGATTTGTTTTAAATAATAATGTATTCATCAAATATCAAATTGTAGCTTAAAGAAAAAGAAAATATGATGGATGTGTAAGCAATATAGATTTTGTCAATAAAATTGTTATTTTAGTTTTTTTTTCTTCTCATAGCTTATTCACAGCTGAGTTCATCAAAGAAGATTTTTAGATTTATTATTTTAGCACCCTCTGTCAATTCAAAATTAGTTAAGTCTAAAAATCTAGACTTAGAGTTCTTTAAAGCTACAATTTGTTGAGTGCTAGGCAGTATGCCAAGCATTCTATAATTTCCTTTAATTTTCAAAATGATCTTATGATAGGGATAAATATTATTACCTCTCTATTACAGACAAGAAATCTGAGGATCAAAGAGGTTCAAAGCTTGTGTAAAGACACATGAACTGCAATTGTCAGAGCTAAGATGTGAACCTGGGTTAGCCTAGACTACAAGGGTTGGGCTCCCTACCCCTCTGTTGTTTGGACCTCCCATATGTAATGGGAAGAAACTGAAAGGAGTTTTAGAAATTACCTGACATCTGACTTTAATTTCTGTGTCAGTCAGGGTTCAATCACAGAAGCAGAATCACTAGGATAAATATGGATTTGTTACAGGGACTTGATATTATGTAGTTGTGGGTGTCTGTAATGTTGTTGTCTTAAGTCTAATTCTAGAGTCTAAAGTTCACAGGACAGGTAGGTCAGCAGGGAAGATGGACATGGGATGAGGGAGAGTAAGATTAAGCAGGAACCCACAAGCACAAGCTGAAGGATGGTGTGAAAACGCATCTGTTCTTGTTGCCTTTGAACTTGGTGATGATATCCTGCGGAAGCCAAGGGTTTTGGTCAGAGCTAAACACGTACACACCTTGCCCAGGACTTAGAGAAACAGAAAGAGGATCCCTAGAAAAGTGGAGCAATTCAGGCCCATCTGCTGCCTCATTCCAGCAATGGGGGGTCGGCAGATGAGTGACAACATGTGTGATCTACAAAGTGGCTGCTGCTTCATTTCTGTCCTCCAAGTCTCCCACAAGAATCTCTCTTCTGGCCAATGCTAACTGGAAACATACAGGAAAGGAAATTATGGGAAATGTGATTCAGCCCAGCCCTGTTGACACATCACAAAGCCACCACAATTCTCTTGTTTTACAGATGTGAAAAGTAAGACTTGGACAGGTTGTGTGATATGTCTCAGATCTCTAAGAGAGTTGAAAGGAAAGTAATCCTGTTAACTTCCCGTGCATTTTTCCTTTCCCTGTAGCCAAGATGGCATATAGGCTTCATTTAACTAGCCAAATATACAGATTGTAGTGGTTGCTTGAAACACTGGGTTGTGCAGGATTCTGAGGCTGAGTTCTGTTATTGATTAGTGATGTCTGCTGTGGGCACAAGATAGAAGAGTCATCATAAATGTGACACAAATGTACCACTCTATCCTTTAGTATTCTTCTGCTTTTCTTCAGAAAAGTAGCTTATTAGGGATATGGATAAATAAAGCAATGACACAACCATATATATTTCTTAAAAGAAGTTAAAATTGAGGGCAAGGAACTCCCAAATTTATATGATAGATACCAAGAAGCCAATCACATGTTTTCACAAAACACCCTTGTTGGAGACAGAACACAGGGCTCAATGGACATTTGTAATATTCACAGGGAACATAGGACTGAATGAGCTTTTGTAATATTTACTTTCTCATTAAGATCCTGCTTAGAAATGCTTATAAATCTTCACTTACAAGCATTTTTCTTGACAACCAAATTATAAACATAAAGCACTTGATATTCTTCAATCAATTACTCATATTAAGTGAATTCATCATGTTTTAGTTGGTACTGATTTCAAAGAAGGATTTTCCATTGCAGCAGGCTAGTGCAATGAGGAATTGAAGACATGCTCTCCCCCTTGGACATGGGTGTATTCTGATAAGAGGACATAGAGCTTTCTGATTTAGAGTTACACAATATCTGTTTATGCTATTCATTAGCTCACTGTGAAGCACGTGTGATTCCCATTCTCACAGATGAAGAAACTCAGGTTCACAGATGTGGACTTGCTTATATCACATATCTGGTAAGTGACAATGTCATAATCTTAATCCAGGTTTACTGAGTGCAAGCCTGCTATATATGTTTTTTTAATGACTATATCAAATATACCTGTTAACATAAGCAAGAGGGAAATATGGCCATTCCGGGATAGTCTCAGGAAGCACAGGTATTCTGATTTCTATCTGGAGCCTCCATTTGTTGAGTGTTTTGCGCTTTTCCCTCATGAATACTTGCTAGAAGCATGTGTGCGTGCCCTGGAGTGATACTGCCCCCTTCCTTGACAGGGGAAATGCACATATGGAAAGGTAGCAACAAGGGCCTAGTAGGGGATGCTGGGATATTTTAAAGATTCTAGCAAAATTCTGTCCTCAAGTATGTGCATCTATATTTATATTTGCCTCAGCTACACTGGAATAGGTGCTTATTGAAGCAGAAGGTGAAAATAGAGCCTCTCTGTACTAAATGTGTGGTACCTTGACAACTACGGGTGTTTAAGAGAAGTAGGAAATTGAGATTTATTTTTTCTGATAAGCTACAGGGAATAAAATCACAAGGATTTGCAAAGGGATCTAACATGCTCAATTAGACAGTGGTACTCTGAACCTCATTTAATCTTTGCAACTATGCTCTAAGATATGTCTCATCATTTCCATTTTATAAATGAATACGCTGAAGTTCAGAAAGCTTGAAGGAACCGTTAAAGGCTCCAAAACTAGAAAGAATTTCATTAATCTTATTCTTATGGAGTTTTTCCTTGTTGTGAACAAAACCTTTTTTCTTGTTTCATCTTTTGGGATCACAAAAGAAGTCTAAATTGTTATGCAACAAATAAATATTTAAGGACAAGTAAGGTAGAAACTTAACCTAAAAGGTAGAAATTACTCGTTAGGATGATTACAACCAAGCAATGGACAGCGATCAGAGATTTGAGTAGATTTGTCTGTACAGTAGAACTATTTCTCCAGAGCCATCCTATTTCTTCTTCAATGGCAACATATATATTAAGAGCAGCTTCCGTGAACTGAAAATCAACAGGATGCTTCAAAAAGCCAAAGGAGGGTATGTATTTTTCTCTGAAATTGTATATCTGAGAAGCAGCAGCTGTAGAGTAGGTAGGTCCATTTCCTAAAGGCATACAGCAAGCAAGGGGTGAAGCCTGGATTTGCATTGCTGGCAGCCTGACACCACCAGGACACTCTAAAGCACTGCATTTTGTAGTTTACCCTTGAAAAAAGCTTAGGGGTTAAAAAAAAAGAGGAGGAAAGGAAGGGGAGGAAGAAAAGTAAGAGGAAAGGCGTCACCAAAAACTCCATGGTATTCCACTCTGGGTTATTTTCAGCAGCTGGCAATAAGCAATTAACCCAAACCAAACCAAAATGACAGCAATTAAAAACAAAACATCAAAATGTGTTTTCAAGAAGTACAAAAATGTGTTTTGAGATTTGACTGTACATATTTTTTAATAGACTTCATTTTTTAGAGTACTTTTAGGTTCCCAGTGAAATTGAGCAGAAGACGTACCCGTAAGGGCTCCCATTTAAACCCTGCACCCTGCCCACACAGGATCCTGCACTATCAGCATCCTGCACCATAGGGGTGCACGTTTCAATCCAGTCAATGACCCTATACTGACACACCATTATCACCCAAAGTCTATAGTTTATATTAGGATTCACTCTTGAAACTGTACGTTCTTTGGATTTTGACAAAGGTATAATGACACATATCTACTACTGCAGTATCACACATCCTAGAACAAGGTCAAGTTTGAGCAAACAAAACTGAAACAAATACAGTTCCAAGAAAAGATAGAGAGAGAGAGAAAGAGAGAGAGAGAGAGAGAAAGAGAGAGAGAGAGCGAGCAGAAAGGCATTCATCAAATCTATCCATCTAATGTCACAGATAAGACAATAAATTTCCTAAAATGTCTGACCTTTTTATGAGCAATTTCTCTCAGTAAAACAATTACTCTTGCTATTCTGAATCCACGTTGGGTTAATCAATATTATAAAATCATCCCTCTTTGGTAATTTTTGCCCTTATCTAATTTATAACATGGATGTACAAAACTGTGCAAAAGATTTAATAATTTATTTACAGATAACTGCAATAACCTAGCCGGGCCTATTAAACCAATAGCTTCTTACAGAAAACAGTGAGTTTGATAGAAACTGCTGAAGAAGTTGCGAAATAGAAGTGTCCTGAAAGTTCATGAGTTTCTTGCATTCTGTCTGTTGCAAAGGTCTCCCTATTATTCTACTACAGCAAACTGCTAAAACTAATATTCATTAAATAAAATCTGAGATACAGGTAATAAATCAAAGACAATTTTGTTACTTTGAAAAACAATTACATTGCTTTAATTTCATTTTTTCTGGATCTATGGCTTAAGGGTAATTTTGCTCCCCACTTATTGTGTGAAACAGCAAGTAAATGCAGGAATGTTACAAATAAAACATACAAGTGAGGACAACAATCTTAAGCCTGCTTTTGAAAATATTCAAGTACTGCATAAAGCTTTAATTTATGAGACTGCTTCAAAGAATTTCTATCACATAATATATGTTAAGATAAAGGATGAAAATATTAATAATTTGTGGCAGAATCACCATCAGCTGGACACTCTATCAACACAGTGAGTAAAAAATGGTCTTGTTCATCTACTAGTTTCTGTTGAAAACAAGCATCTATTTACTATGACAATCGTGCAGCAGAGTGACACAAGCAATCTTGTAGATTAAGATACCAGAAAAATATTGTTGCACTACAACGTGAAATATAAAATTTGACTAGTATACTTTAATAACAAAACTGTAACCATAATTATTAATCTGATGATAAGATGTCAAATTCTTATATGATGAAGTTTTTTCTATGAAAGCGATATTTGCTTTTGGCTGAATATTAGATTTTCAGTACTGGTCTATTCAGTCCAAAGATATGTTCAGAGCTCTTCGCAGATGTCAGGATTTCTGGACACAGTGGAAAACTAAGACAAAGTTCCTACCCTTAGCATGCAGCATGCTTATATTTCAATGAGAGAGAGAAAAGAAAGAAAGATGTGCTGTATGTCTAATGTGCTATGACAAAAATAAAGCAGGGTAGGGAGTGGGCAAGAGGAAAGTGTCTTTGATAATGTGGCTGGAGAAGGCCACATAAATAACTAGAAAAAGGGCATTCCCATCAGAGGGAACAGCCAATTCAAAGGCCTTCAGGCAAGAACATGTTTGATAGGTTTTAAAAAGCAAAGGCGAGTATAATACCAAAAGAAAGAACAAAGGGCAAAATGATAGGAGACAAAGCAGGAGAAAAAATATAAAGACTTTAAAATTGTACAAGTGTCATGAGCAACTTTTAGAGGAGTTTAGCAGGAAAGTGAAATTATTGGACTTACATTTTTTAAAATAGCACCCAACCGTCATGTGGAGAATAGACGTTATGGGGATAGGATATTGGAGGTAGAAGAACACTACGGAGACCATTGCAGTCGTCCAAAAAAAGCTTGTTCTGCTTTTTTCTAAAGAGTTAGCAAAGGAAGAGGTGAGAAATAGTCAAACTCAGACTGTATTTTGAACGTAATCAAGACATTGAACTGAAAAAGCGTGGCTCATAGTAGGTAACGAACAGCAACTTCATTTTATCTCCCACCTTTTTTTTTAATGGATAAAAACGTGGATATTGCCCTTGATTTCATATGACAGGGAAGATAAGGAGTACAAAATTAGACATTGCTCCTAGGTATTTTTAATTAAAAAAAAAATGAATGAAAACAATGCCAAAAATGGGGAAGCCTGGGGGTGAAGCAGGTTGGTAGGTGGGTGGGTGAGTGGATTCAAGAGTTTAGGACCTCTACTTTCACTTAGGATGTGAAAAGCTGCAAAGTGTGCTGCAATCCAACCTAACAATGAAAAAAACTGAATCCTACCACTTTTTTGAGCCCATCGCAAGCTAAGGTCCCAAGGCAATCAATTAACCTATATTCCAAAAAGAAGCCTGTTCAAGGAAAGACAAGACAAGCTGTTTCACCTTTGACAGAGCATGGGAGAAAGAGGCGACCGCTCGACTGCTATACAAGTGGGTCAGAAGAAATCTGTTAAAGTTTTGATTCAGCGTTAAGGTGTAACTATGGGCTATAACGTGTATGTCTGGAATAGCTGGGGGCCCAAGACATAAGAGGAGTTAATATTCATTCCAAGGTCCCTTTGGGTTAAATGGTGCCCCCTAAAACGATATGTTGAGGTCTTAACCCCCAAAAATCTCAGAATGTTATCTTAGTTGGAAAATAGGGCCATTACAGATGACATTAGTTAAATGAGGACATACTGGAGAAGGACGGGCTCTTAATCCAATATAACTGCTTTCCTTAGAGAGTGCCATATAAAAAGACAGGCAGAGATTGGAGCAATGCAGCTGCAGGCAAAGGAATGCCAAGGACTGACGGCTCCACCGGAAGCTGGCAAGGAAGGATTCTCCTCAGTTTCAGAGGGAACACAGCTCTGCTGACCCCTTGACTTTGACATCTAGCCTAATTGGGAGAGAAGATTTCACTTGTTTTAAGCCCTCCAGTTCATAGTACTTGCTACTGCAGCCCTAGGAAACTAATAAAGGAGGAAAGGGAGGTGATCAAAAAGAGTTGCCCTGGGTGACACAGGCATATAGGGGATGCTCGGTGGCTGCAGGAGAGGAGGGAGAGTAGAAAGTCCTGTCTGCTTCCTCAGACTGTTCTCTCTTATAATAATTTCAGGGATCTGAAGGCTCATCGCGTAAAAAGGTTAAGACCATGAGGTGATAGTAGCACAGGTTCATATGTGGAAGCGAATTCCCTCTTAGCATGAGATCTTCCAGAGACGTGACATGGGGCCATACACAGAAGGAGAAGAGGGGAGAGGGAGATTGGAGAGGGAGTTTGTATCTAGCACGATGAGGAGTCTCTGGATTAGAGAACTCTGCAGCGTGGGGTCTTTTACCGTCTCAGGGTTTGTTTTATCTGTGTCTAGCAGATGTTGGCTGTAGTTTCATGGAATATGCAAAGACAGGTTCCAAATGGAACCTAACAATATGCTTATTGTGCTATAATTTAAAAATTGTATGAGTGATAATCTGGGTTTAGCTCTGATGGGCTTTTGAGAGAATGATCCCAGCCTGGTGTGAAGAAGTAAATGTAAAGCCAATATATAGAGGTTATTTTGGGCTCATTTATATAACCATCTATCCTTTTGCTCCATGCTGTTTTACAATCTAAGCTGGATGTTATTTCCTAAAGTCTGAGTGTAGAGCCAGTGATAAAGCATTCTAATGACCCAGAATCCTATAAGCCTACAAACTAGGATTTCAAAATGCATTTAGAGCCATTCAGACCATTTAGTGGGACAAATTTAGAATAGATCCAAAAAGGAGATTTTGATTTCTTTGATCATTTAGTAATAGAGTAACATTATGTCCCTTTGGTACATGTCTCTGGCTATCTGTAAAAACTGGTGAGTGTTATCGACAGGAAGATGTGTTAGCAAGTGCACAGACCGTCCCCCTTCATCAGTCAATATGTAAAGGAAGACCTGTTAACACCGGGGGCCCTAAAGTATAATGAGATTCAACCTTGAGTTCCATTTCTGCAGCTATTTGTTTAATTTCTGTGGCTAATTTGTGGAATGTGGTTATCTGAACTTCTTTTAAATCCAGGGCATCTGTAGTCTCTTAAATGGTTTTAGCATTAGCCGTCACTGGAGTAAAAAGAGCTTACATTTTTCAGAAGCCCCCCTGAGAAACAACTGGTGGACGGGATGCAGGACTCACTTCAGCCTCGTCTGGACCTGCCAAGTCATCATGCTATAACACCATCTGTTGCCTGATAAGCTCACTCCAAAATCCCCAACTGGTGGAGGAGATCTTTGGCCTCAACTAACATTTTCCATTGACAGTCTGCCCAGACCGTTTATGAGACCTAATGTGGGCTGAACAGCTTTCCAAGCCATAAAAATCCACATCAGCAAAGTATATGTGGACCAGGGTCCAAAGCCCCCTCTGTGGGTCATCTCCACCTTTTGCACTAATTGCCTAAGATCCTTTAGTAAGAATAACATTGTTTGCATCCAGAACTATAGCAGCCAATTGTTTAAATTCAGTCTCTGTTAGGTAGAGCTCACTCCCTAAGAGATATATTAGACATGGCCAGGTAGTCCCGTTTTAATTTATTTCCTGGGTTAGCTCCTTAAGGGGAGATTGGGCCCCAGGGTGAGAGTGGCTGTGTTTCCTCCTCCAAGTGAAGACTTTGCCCTCCTCCTTGACTCTCTGACCTTTGTCTTTTCTGTCTTTATTACTCCGTGGGAGGTTACTGGCAAAACAGAGGGTAAATTATCCTAGTCACTGTGATGGTGACACTATGCTGCCTTTTCGTCAAGAGAGCACCAGTCCTCCTTCGCAGTGTCCCCCCACTGTGTACCACCTCCCCCAGGACTTTGGTTTCTACCTCCTTTCTGGGTGGCCTCTTGGTAAGAAGTTGCTGCAAGCAACACCCCCAACATGTCTTCTGGTTTGGAGTGTGTGTTCATCAGAACAGCTACCTCTTTGGAGTCCCGAGATGGACATGGACAGGGCTATAAATTTCCAGCTGTTATTCATTTAAAGTAACACTTTAGCTAGCTCAGACCAAGGGTCAGGATCTCAATATCCCTTCAAGGAGAAGATATAATGATGACATCATAGCAGCATAACTGACAATCTCAAAGGCATGTTTGCTACTTGCAATGGCTACTTATTCCTCCAGCTATATTTAGGAGACTGGCGTTGGCTCATGCCTGCACCTTACTGGCTTGCTTACATATCATACAAGTCCCCAGGGATGAGGATGTCCTCTTGTCTCAGAGTACCCCAAATCTCTGGCTTGGCTCTGGGAAGTTCCTGCCACGATTGCCCATTATGGGGTCACCAGTGACCCATCTTTGGTCGAGAGGTATACAACTCTCCCCTTTTCTTATTCACGTCCTCAGGACTTGCAATGCCCAGCACCTGCCTAGTGGGAAAACCAGGCATGTGACCTGACCACTTTCCCTGCCCACTCGGTGCCTCTGACCCCAAAAGTAAGTTCTAATGGTGTGGGTTCGCTTAAATGCTGACGCTACTGCTTGACCAGGCTAATGAGGCACGTGGGGAGACCATGGAAAATACAGAGCCCAACACAGCAAAGCGCAACACTATGCCAAACTAACAGGTAGGCGTCCAAATGTGGAGTCTCAAGCACTTAAGGATGTCCAGGATCAACTTGCGAGTTGATTGTTTTACTGACTGGTTAGATACCGTATTAATTCCTTGATTATCACCCAAAATCCCCTGATCCTCATTGCCACTTTTAGTGAGTTCATATATTTTTGGGTGGGTTAAGGAAAAATATATTATCCCAAGGTGACTAACAAACAATGAGCTTTATTTGGGTTGCATTTTAGCAGATTTGCATGTAGGCAGGTGGGAATGTACCTCAGAGCATGAGAACTTTCAGAGACAATGGCGTAGAACCACCATCCAAAAGGGGAAAAGGACAAGAGAATTCCTGAGAGAGGGGGAAATTGGTGAGGGAGCTTAGCAGCACAATGGGAAGTCTTGGGGTCAAATAATTTCATGGGCTTGGAGTCTTTTATAATCCCAGGGTCTGTGTTATCTATGGCTAGCAGATTCGGGATGCTACTTTGTAGTGTCTGCAAGGCAGATAGACTCTATATCACTCAGAACATGCTGATTTGGACTATATTTTTGAGCAAGTGGATGGTAAAAATTTGAGTTTGGCTCTAATAGGCTTTTGAGCTAATGGTGTCATCCTGCTGTGAAGAAATAAACACACAGAACCAATAAATAGAGGAAATATTTGGACAGTTTATATAACACTCTCATCAGAAGCAAACCCATGGGCTGCTGGAAGAGGGTAGAATTATTATTTTTTTTTTTTGACTCAGGACACAGATAAAGAATGATTGCTTCTAAGGGACAGATAGAAGCAAAGTCTGTCTACCTCTTGGGAAGAAATTGGAAACCTATCCAATTGTAGGACACATTGGTGTCCTTGGAGAAAGATATAAGGTAAATTCTCTACCTCTGGAGGAAGGGCAGGAAGTCATCTCTGGCTTAGGATCTTACACCAATATTAAAGAGAGGCCTGGTACCACTGGAGGACGATAATGAACTCTTTTCCTCCCAAAACCAACTGCAAATAAAGGCAGAGATTTTACTGCCCTGGACAGGATGGGCAGGAACCCTGAGAAAGCCTTAAACCTGAGATCCAAGCACAGCAAGACTGAGGTTAAGACTGAGATTGGAGCAGGACAACAGAAGACCCTTCTGCCCCCACCATGAATCTAGAACTGAGTAGCAACAAGACATGTCTATGCTGGCAGAAGGGAAGGAGCTTGTGAAGCGTGACCCTGTGTGGTTGAAAACTGAGGGGATGGTTGAAAACTGAGGGGCTAGAAAGAATACTGATAAAAACCCTCCAGTATTTCAGTCCCCACCTTAACCACAAGACAACAAAAGACCACTGTCAGAAGTTTGAACCTGGTAGTGCACTAGAGGTAATGACAGCGACAACAAAACCCAAAGATAGCTCAACTCTTGACTAAAATAAGTGAAACATGTACATGAACAGCATGACAGATAAAGAGGCATGCCCATTTCCAGGCATGGATACAACTTATCTCAACATCTATTACATCATGTCCAGAATTCAACAAAAAATTATGACACAAAATAGAGCAAAGAAGAAAAAAAAACCCATTTTCAAGAACTAAAGCAATCAAAATAACTAGACTCAGAGATTAATCAGATGCTGGAATTATCAATGAGGATTTTAAAATACCTATGGTTAATATGCCAGAGGCTTAGTGGAAAAGATGGATATATAACTGGAAATTTCAGCACAGAAATGATAAAGAGTCAAATGGAAATGCTATAAACAAACACACACATACAATAACTAAGGTGAATTTTTTAGATGAGCCCATCAGCAGATTTACTACAGGTGATAAAAAAAAATCAGTGACCTAGAAAATACTTCAATATTCCTTATTTTTAAAAATTTTCAAACTGAAACACAAAGAAAAAAAGAGTGAAAATAGACCATCCAAGAACTCTTGGATACTATTTAATAATCTAATATATAATACATTTAATTGAAATACTAGGAGGAAAAGATAGAAGGAGCATAAGAAGTGTTTGAAAAGACAATGACCAAGAATTTTCAAAAAATAATGAAATACATCAAATCGTAAATCCAAGAGCTCAAAGAATCCCAAACAGAATAAATATCAAACAAAGAGTAAAACTGCTAAAACTTAGAGATAAATACAAAATCTGCAAAGCAGTCAGAGGGGAAAAAATAAATTATATACAAAGGAACAAAGATATGAATAACAGCAGATATTAGTCAATTCAAAAGATGATGGAGTGACATTTTTACAGTACTAAAAAAATGGCAATCCAGAATTCTATAAAATATAAATAAATTAACCTTCAAAAAGGAAGATGGAATACAAAACCTCTTCAGACAAGCAAAAATTTAGAAAACTATTTGCCAGATTATCTGAGCTCTACAAAATGTTATAGGGATTTCTTCAGGCAGAACAAGTATGATACCAGACAGAAATGTGGAAGAGTGTTGGAAACAGTAAAAATGAAATAAATATAAAATACATTTTTCTCTTATTTTTAATCATGAAAATTCATAATTGTCCTAAATTTCCTTTTGATTATGCAAATTTTGAATTATATTAGATATCTAAATAGAAGCATCAAAAAGTTAGATGGATAAACAAGTCTGGAGTTCAGTGGACAAATCAATAAATCAAGGCTGAAAACATTTGAATATTGTGAGATAATAGAAAATATGTGTGTGTATATATATTTTATATATTTATTTTTATTTTTATTTTTATATCGGTCTCTGTCCCCAATTCTGGCACAGAGCTCTAAAACTCGGCAATGTCCTAAGTGATAAGAACATTAGGGACATCCTTTGTTCTAATATCTGGTCCTTTGACCCCAGTTCCTAACACAGAGTCCTTAAGCCTCATGGAATTTCCTGGTAGCAGTATCTTTTCTTCTAATGAAGTGACTCTTGGTGCGCTCCTAGTTGAGGGCTGGTCACCAGAAAGAACAAGCCATGATTAAAAGCTTGGAAATTTCAGCCCACCACACTCCTATTCTCCAAAGAGGGGAGAGCTCTGGAAACGGAATCAATCGATCATGCTTATGTGATGAAACCTCCATAAAGATCCCACAAGCATGGGGTTTGGAGAACTTCTGGGTTGGTGAGCCTGTAGAGGTGCTGGGAGAGAGGTACCCCTGGAGAGGACCTGGAAGCTCCACACCCCTTCCCACAATTCTTGCCTTATGCATCTCTTCCAATAGGATGTATCCTTTATCATAGTCTTTTACAATAGACTGGTAAACAGTAAGTAAACCGAGTTCTGTAAGCTGCCCTAACAAATTAATCAAACCTGAGTAGTGGGTCATGGGAAATTCCAATTTATAGCCAATTGATCAGCACAAGTAACAACCTGAATCTGCAATTGGCATTTGAGATGGGAGGAAGCAATCTTGTGAAACTGAGCCCTTAACATGTAGAATCTGACACTATCTTCAGACAGATACTGTCAGAATTGAGTTAAATTGTAGGATACCTGTAGGACAACTGATGTCGCAGAATTTCTTGGTGTGGGAAAAAATCCCACACAACTGGTGTCAAAAAGGTTGTGAGTGTAGTAGTAGAGTGAGAGTAAAGGAAAACAGAGGGAGAGAACTGAGTGTTGCCTATACAAATATCATTAGCGTATATGAGGTCTGACAATTACGTTTGTGAACTTGCTGCAATGATGTTGCTAACCTTTTTTTGATATCAGAGGGGTTATTCATTATGAATTTGTACCAACTGGACAAACAGTTAACCAACTTTACTATTTGGAAGTGCTGAAAAGGCTGCATGTAAAACCTAGACAACCTGAACTTTTCACCAACGATTCATGGCTCTTGCATCATGACAATGCACCAGCTCACACAGCACTATCTGTGAGGGAGTTTTAAGCCACTAAACGAACAACTGTATTACCCTGTTTCCCTGAAAATAAGACCTAGATGGACAATCAGTTCTAATGCATCTTTTGGAGCAAAATTAATATGAGACCCATATTATATTATATTATATTATATTATATTATATTATATTATATTATATTATACGTGGTCTTATACTAAAATAAGACCAGGTCTTACATTAATCTTTTTCTCCAAAAGACTCATTAGAGCTGATTGTCCAGCTATGTCTTATTTTCAGGGAAACATGGTAGAACCCTCTCCCTGTCTCACTCTCTCACTTGATCTGGCCCCCAACGACCTTTTTCTTTACCTGAAGATAAAGGAAATATTGAAAGGAAGACATTTTGATGACATTCAGAACGTCAAGGGTAATACGACGACAGCTCCGATGGTCATTCCAGAAAAAGAGTTCCAAAATTGCTTTGAAGGGTGGATTAGTCTTGGTGTGGGTGCCTAGCTTCCCAAGGGGAGTACTTCGAAGGTGACTATAGTAATACTCAGCAATGAGGTATGTAGCACTTTTTCTAGGATGAGTTTGTGAACTTAATTGTCCGACCTTTGTAGATGACATTTAAAGCCACAAGACTAGATAAGCTCATCTAGAGAAAGTGTAATTTGAGAAAATAAGAGTTCAAGCACTGAGTCTTGGAAAATTTTAACATTTAGATTAAAAAGAGGAAAATGACTCAGAAAAGACCATTGAGAGAGGCAGACTATTAGGGAGAAGAGAAACCTGGCAGAGAATTGTTTCAGAAGTGAACTGAAGAAAAAATTTCAAGACAGTGGGATTGGTTTGCTGTCTCAAAGTTTGCTGAAAGATAGTGAATAAGAACCAAGATTTGACCATTAAATTTGACAGGTAACATGGAGGTGGTTGATAATATTGAATTTGAATGATGTGGCAAAAATGGCAGATTGGATTCTGGCCAGAGAAATGGAGGTAGGGAAATTAAGGTCATAAGTATACATGTACTTTAATTCTTGTTTCTAAAATCAAATCAAATCAAAAATAAATGCAGAGGAAGTACATATGTATATAATTTAAATATCATGAATAAGTGCTACCAACTTAAATCCAATAGTACATTGAAAGCAATTGGCATGGCCAATTGCAGGAATTTAAAGAAAAAAATGTGAACAGAAAATTAGTTACTATAACTCATTATAATAACAAAGCGACAAAGAATATAACAAATAACAAAGAGTCAAAGAACACAGTTATGTTTATAAATGGCCCCAAACCAAAAAGTATAGAACATTATTTAAGATCAGGAATCTGAAATTCAGTAACCACTTTTCAAACATAGTACTTGAAAAGCGTTTTTTAAAATTCTTCAAAACATGATTTCCTAATCTGCATCACTGAGATTATAATTCCTAATTCATAGAGTTGTGATTCAATGGAATCAGACATGTAAAACACTACAGGCCTCATGGTAAATATTGTATAATATTTTTTTCAATTATAATTTAATGACTGAAATCCCATTACTGATTTTTTTTACATTTTTTTCTTTAACATAATAAGGTAATATTTTATCATATTTGAGGTATCATTGACAAATAAAATTGTATTTATTTAAAGTATACAAATTGATAATTTGATATATTTCATTTCATGAAATAATTACCACAATCAGGTTAGTTAACATATTCATCAACTCACAAAATAACCTCTTTGTGTGTGTATATGGTGAGAACACTTAAAGCGCACAATCTCAGAATATTTCAAGCAGATTCTTTATGCATGTAGAGAAGTGTTTTAAGAACACTTGTAACAAAAATATTTCAAAGAATGCTACTTACTTGCTACATTGAGAAAAGTGCTATATCACTGAATGGATGTGACTGCAAATCTATAATTCATGTACAGAAGTGTTAAAGAACACTTACAAGAAAGACATTTCTAAGAATGTATTTTTACCTATTGTCACCATCCAGCACATTACATCTCCACAGCTTATTTATCTTATAACTGAAGGCTTGAATCCTTTGACGAGCATCTTCTTATCTTCCCCATGCCCTAGCCCTAGGTAATCACCATTCCACTCTGTTTATATGAGTTTGACTTTTTTTATTTTTCAGATTTTACATATGAGTGAGAGTATACAGTATGCGTCTTTCTCTCTCTGGATGATTTCACTTGTGATGTAACATGTGATCTATCCTGGAGAATGTTCTGTGTACACTTGAGAACAATGTGTATTCTGCTACTATTGTATAACATGTTCTGTATATGTCTGCTAGGTCCATATGGTCTAAAGTATAGTTCAAGTCCATTTTCTATTGATTTTCTGCCTGGATGATATTATAATCCATTGTTGAAAGTGTGGTATTGAAGTCCCCTGTTATTATTGTATTATTGTCTATTTCTCCCTGCAGATCTGTTAGAATTTGCTTTATATGTTTGGTGCTCCAATGTTGGAAACATATATTTACAATTTTTATAAGCTCTTGATGAATTGCCCTCTTTGTTGTTATATAATGGGCTCTTTTATCTCTTGTTACAGCTTTTGAGTTAAAGTTCATTTTGTTTAATATAAGTATAGCTACCACTGATTTCTTTTGGTTTTTATTTGCATAGAATATCTTTCCATCCCTTCACTTTCAGATTATATGCATTCTTAAAATTGAAGTTAGTCTCTTGTAGGCAGCATATAGTTAGGTCTTGTGTTTTTATTCTTTCAGCCACTCTATGTCTTTTGATTAGAGAATTTAATCCATTTAAATTTAAAGTAATTATTTACAGGTAAGGACTTAGTAATGCTATCTTACGTACTGTTGTCTAGCTGTTTTGTGGTTTTCCTGTTCCTTTCTTCCTCTCTTGCTGTCTGCCTTTTGAATTGGTGATTTTTGGTAGTGGTATGCATTGATTCTCTTTTATTTTTTGTGTATCTGCTATAAGTTTTTGCTTTGTGATTACCATGAGGTTTGTATAAAACATGTTATAGTTATAACAGTCTATTTTAAGCTGATGGCAACTTCAATCACATACAAAAATACTCTACCCTTTTACACCCCCTTTTATGTTTTTGACATCACAATTTATATATTTTATATTGTGTATTCATTAACAAATTATGTAACTATAGTTATTTTTAATACTTTTCTCCTTTAATCTTTATCCTAGAATTAAGTGATTAACACACCACCATATTACAATATCAGGATATTCTGAAATTGACTCTAAATTTATTTTGACTAGTGCGTTGTATATTTTCATATTGCTAAGTAGCATCCTTTCATTTTAGCTTGAAGAACTTTCAGCATTTCTTATAAGGCAGATAAGGCAGGTTGAGTGATGATGAACTCCCTCAGTTTGTGTTCGTCTAGGGAGTCTTTATCTCTCCTTCATTCCTGAAAGACAGCTTTGCCAGGTAAAGTACTCTTCGTTGGCAATTCTTTTTTTTTTTTCTTTCAGCACCTCAGTGTATCATCCTACTCTCTCCTGGCCTGCAATGTTTCTGCTGAGAAATCTGTTGATAGCCTTATGGGTGCTCCCTTGTATGTGAGGAATGTTTTTCCTATTGTTGCTTTAAAAAATTTTCCCTCTGTCTTTGATTGTAGACACTTTTATTACAACGACTAGAGAAAATCTTTTTGGATTGAAACTTTATGGGGACCTTACCTTGTGAGCTTCATGAACTTGAATGTCTAAATCTTTCCCCAGATTTGGGAAGTTCTCAGCTATTATTCTTTTTAAATAAGCTTTCTGCCTCTTTCTCCCTCTCTTCTCCTTTTGGGACTCCAATATTACATACATTGTTTCTCTTGATGGTATCCCATAATTTACGTAGACTTTCTTTATTCTTCTTCATTCTTTTTTCTTTGTTCTTTTCTGACTGGATAATTCCAAATTCACCTCACAAATTCTTTTCTCCTTGATCAAATCTGCTGCTCATGCTCTCTACAGCATTTTCATTTTGTTCATTATATTCTTCAGCTCCAGAATTTGTGTTTTGTTCATTATTATGATTTCTACCTCACTGTTAAACTTGTCTTGCTCATTTATTGTTTCCCTGAAGTTCTCTGAACTTCCTTAAAATAACCATTGAATTCTTTATTGGGAAAATGGTGGTTCTCCTTTCCTTTGGGTTACTGGAGAATTATTGTTTTTGTTCGGTGGTTTCAAGGTAGTTTCCCTGATTTTTCATCTTGAAGTCTTGCATTTCTATCTTCACATTTGAAGAAGTAGTCACCACCTCCAGTCTTTACTGACTGTTGGGAAGACCTGCAGACAAGGCACTCCCAACGACTCATGGATGGACTTCCTGATGGTGACCACAAATTGGTTAGTAAGATCCAAATCCCTTTGATGCTCTCTGAGAGCTCTGGCTGATTTTCTCTCAGCCCTGCCCTGCCTTCCCACAACCCGTTATGCAGAACACCTCAGTTCTGATGGGGCAAGAAAAAAAGTGGGCCTCTTTGGCAGTGTCATGCACTGTTGTAGAAGCCAGCTTTTCTCTCACATGTTCTCACTTTCCCCTGTGGGGGAAATTGTAGGCCAAGGATATCTCTCTTGGCAATGTGCTGTGCTACTTGTGCAGGGGTGATGAGGGTAAAGTTAGACTGGTTTTCTTTACCCCATTCGATGCATCTAATCTTGGATAGTCCGCTCCAGTGGTGTGCTGGAGCTTTTCTGCTGGACTCCTGGAATTCCACAAAAGTACTCCTGTATATGTTTGATTGTCAAAATTGGTATTCTTTTGGGGGAAAATGGTAGAAAACTCCTATTTTGCCATTTTGCTGAGAAATGCCTTAAAGTAGAGAAAATGGCAAAACTTTAAGTAAAATAATTTTCACTGTTATTTACACCATCTTATAAGTGCCTTATAAGTGAGTGAAACAGGAAAAAAATCTATTCAAAAAAGGAAAGAATAGCATCACATAGCTGTAGTTGATATGATTATCTATCTAGAAATCTAAAGAGAATGCTGTACAAATTAAACAAGGAAAATTTACTAAGACATCCAGGTGAAAATAAATGTCTGACAACCAGTAGTCTCACTTTATATCAGAGATTCTCTAAAGGAATATATGAGGAAAGACTATTTCATTGACAATTCAAATTTTAAAATATTAAATACACAAGAATACAATATATATACTATATACACCCATACATGTATATATATACATTATATATAATGTTTCCAGGTGAAAATTTGCTATAAACATAGCAACCTGACCCAATATATACATAAATTTTCAAAAATTAAAAGAAAAATCCATCTGGAATAGTTTTAATCTTTTTCTCTTAAGAAATCTTACACTTTTGGGGGGAAATAATAAAGAGAAGAGGTCAGCCAAAAAAAAAAAAAATGTTCATGAACAAGAGCCAGAAGGAAGAGACTGAATATCTTCTTATAGAGTAAACTATACTAATAAATTTGTGATAATAAAATAAATAAATTCATGATAATAAAAACTGTATTTCTATTGGCACAGTAGTATACAGATCAATTTATGTGTAAATTTAAATATTATAAATATCATCTTCTAAATGCATGCTGAAATAGTGAATTTTAAATTACTGGAACTGGAGAAATTAATCAATTGAAGGTAAATTAAATGGGAACCTGATTTTTGCAAGATGTTTCATACCTTGCACTATAATGAGGGATTGCTACCAGGTCCCAATCAGAAAGTAACCTGGAAACTTCAAAATTCAGAGGGTAATACCAATTCACAAAGCCTGGGGGAAAGCCTTCCAGGAGCATCTGCTTTCTGGACTTCCATAAAATCACTCACCAGTTTTATATCTTGCACATATCAAGACTACCCTGAAGATACATTCTTGTGACCAAACTTAAATTTTTCCAAATGAATTTACTAAATGTGAGCTTTTCTTTAAATCAACAGGAAACTTATAAAAGAATGAAACTTATAAAATATGCCAAGTGGCTTCTTTTGACTTTTGGATACACATATCACCTCACTAATTTTGATTGTCTTTTTCTATTGTCTTTAGTGTTAGATTTTTGTGTCATGATAGTCTTTGTCACACTAGGGAATGGTGGGATGAATTAAGCATTTCTATATTTTACATTTAATTAATTAAACTGTGGATGAAACCATTTTTAAAGTATCAACAATTTAGTATCAGGAAGTACTATCACACAGAGAGAAAGGAAAGGTTTATATACCCAAAAGAAATTGTACTCACTATTAACTCAAATTTATGAAAAATAGCATTATTTATCATGTGGTCTTCCTCAAAATATTTTTTAATGTTTTCTTTTTGTTGTTGTTTTTATTCAAATCAAGTGTGGATTTGATCATCTGCTATGTCAATAAAGCTTGGACTATTTTCCAATTATGGCCACATTTGGGAAAGGAAAACAAGCACATCACAGGTCTCCCTCAATGCTACTACCCTTTCAAATTGCTCACCTGTGTGTCTGTTTAGTCAATGAGTTATCTGGATATATACTAACCCAGGGCTTTACTTCAATCTGAAAGCTATTTGTCCTTTCTTTTTATAAAGATTTTTGTAAATTCCTTTTAGCAAAATACTGAAGTTACACTAAAAAATCCTGTCCACCAGTTTTAGATTAAGACCATCACAAGCAACATTGTGGAGAATTACTCTCAATGAGTGTATAATGATTGCTCCAAGTTGTACCAGTAAATGACCATGGATATAATTTGAAGTATTATAGCTAAATGAAAAAATAAATTGCATTTGGATACAAAAGCAACAGTATCTACTGCCAAAAAGGACACGGAAAATTAAGGAAATAATGTGGGTGATTTACAATACAACTGAATTCCCAAATAATCAAGGTATAGTGACCAGATTATGCTAGCTCCCTTCCCCAGTTCCCAAAGCATGTATGGATAAAGCCAGAATAGTTTTTAAAGTTCATGTATTTCCTGAGTTGTGGCATTTCACAAGTGAGAATACACAATGAGAATGCTTCCGGTCCCAGTGGCATAGGATGTTTAACAGAGCTTAATCACATCCATAAAAGTCTCCCTTAAAACAAAAGGGAGTATTGCTTATGAATGACGTCTATTGCTGTCTGATGTTTCTTTCAGGTGGTGACTTCGCAAATGAAAAATGACTAACGCACAATACCCAAAATAAATTATATCTCCTCCATCCCCATTTCCCACAAACTCCTTCCCACACACACACTTGTTTTAAGTGAATGGAAATAAAGCCAAAACAATCTAGACTGCCAAATTCCATTGTGTATATTTAGTAGTCATTTTCATCCTGCGATGCCATTCCAACCTCCTTCCCCTTGCACCTCACGAATGCCCCTGTCCTTTTAATTACAGAAAGCTTTCTTCTTGGACTATTTCCCCAAAGAACTCAGGGCACTTTTAAGTAGTTCTGTTATTACCAACATTTCCTAGCTAGCAATTATTAAATAGAGATTATTGAAAGATAACAGTAGACCAAAAGATATTTCCATGTACTTGGGTCTATTTTGAGCAGTAAGATTAAACAACTTGTGTAATGCAGAGCTGAGAAAGACCTAGGAGATTAACTAGTTCATCTTCCCTGTGTTAGAGACCAGGAAAGAGCCACAAACAAGCCAGTAACTTCCCACACCATGTGCTAGCTGTAGCTAAATCTTAATTGAATGCCATTGTTACTCTGCCTATCTACCAAATTTGCTAACATAGCACAGAATCAGTATCAGAGAAGGTGCCCAAAGCCATGTGGCTGTTTAAGCCTCAAGTTAAATATTTTAAGCAGGAAGAACTAAGTACCGACTAAAATTGAGATTTTGTTTAAGGAATTATGTAAACAAACACAGAAAAAAATTAACAAACTTTCATTTTATTTCCTCTCATGTATGTAATTCTTATTTCCTTTCCAGGAGATACTCATTAAAAAAAAAAAAAAAAAAAAAAAAAAAAAAAAGGACAATTAAAGAAGTTGAAGGAACAAAGGGAGAAGCAAAGATTTTGATGACTCCAAAAAACGCATAATTCATAGACTGTATCAATTCCCCTGTCATCTATTAAAGTTGGTAAACCATGGGTCTCTCAGCCACTTTATAGAACTAAACACATTTTTTGCTGAATTGAATTAAGTAAATATGAAGGATACAATCAAGTTAAACTAACCTCTCTAAGTGTACTTATTTTAAGAGGCCTCTTGTCATGCAGAACAAGATTCATTTCTGTGAATCTTCTTGCTTCATTGCTTAGGAAGCCCAGAGCTAAACTTTTGACCTCTCTGTAGCAACAATAGAGCTACTGCATGTATTGTTTATACTAGTCTTAACTCTACCACCAACTTATTTTTCTCTTTTCACCTTTATTCCCTGTATATAGATAATTCCATTAGGACTTGAAATAAGTTGCATGATACTATGCTGAAGTAAACAGGACCACCCTCAAGGGAGAACTTGGCAAATCAAAATATGCTTTTTTCCAGGGGAATTTCCAGCCCATTAATAAATT